>NC_091435.1:167992205-168301589 GCF_964237555.1 Oryctolagus cuniculus
CCTCCAATTAGATTAAAAGTATCTTCCTGTAACCTAACAACCTGACAGAAGTTCGTGAAAATCTTCTCCACAGGAGAATAACAGCTCATGGTATTCAACTATTGCTAAAACTTTTCATAAAGAACATCTGCTTCCCATTCAAAAGAGCCAGACATTTTAAAAGATGAGAATTAATCAAAGGTCAAAATTAAACACACACACACAAAACAGACTACAGGAGACGCAGATATTTAGGTTCTAAGACACAGACTTTGAAATCACTATTACAGGAGTGGGCATTTGGCCTGGCTGTTAGGACGCCCTTGTCCCGTGTCAGGGTGCTTCATTCCAGTTCCTGGCTCTGGCTCCCAATGCCAGCTACCAGCGTGGCAAACCCTGGGAGGCAGCAGATGGTGGCTCATGTATTTTGGTCTCTGCCACCCTTGTGGGAGACCTGGACTGAGTTCTCGGCTCCGGGATTAAACCCCAGCCCAGCCCTGGTCATTGCAGGCATTTAGGAAGTGACCCAGGAGATGGAAACGCTCTCCTTCCATCTGTCTCCTCTCTGTCTGCCTCTTGAACGAATAAACAATAAAGCTTCAAAAACTATCTGCAACTAATATGTTCAAAAAGTAAAATGAGATGGAAAGATTACAGGAGAAACACTGGCACACATAAAGGATAAAATAGAAACAGAGAAGATGGTGGGAAAGCGGCAGGCAGTCTGACCTAGGCTAAGCTAAATCACTGGAACGGAAGTGGAGAAGGGGCACTCTCAGGGGAAATCGGCAGGGGAAACTGCAGTGGGAGGTCCTACAAAAGCAGCAGAAGTGGCCCGGACCTGTGCGGAAGGTGCAGACACGCAGCAAGGAGCAAGGGAACAGCAAAGGAGCCAGCGGCTTGGAATGGAAAAAATGCGCGCACCATTGTGGATCAGATGAGGCACAGGCCTGGGCCACTGCTGATACAGCTGGAGGGAGAGCCTCCTGGATTGCACCGTTTTTGAGTCCAGCCTGGATCCCTCAAGGCAACAGGGCAACTACTCACCCAGGGAAGGGTATGGACAAAGCTGTGCGACTCTCTCTCCTCTTCTCCCCCAACAGCAACCTGCAGCCAGCTGCGGGAGGGACGCCACCATTTGTTGGACATCAGCATGTAGCAGCTGCTCCATCTCTTGTGCATGCACCCAGCAACTACTGGGGACACTCTCCACCCAGCCAGCCAGGGCAACCACAGAAGTTCAAGATCAACAGGTGGGGAAGGTCTCCATCTTGCCATACCCACGTCGGAGACCCGGAAGAAGCTCCTGGCTCCTGGCTTCAGATTGGCATGCTCTGGCCATTGTGGCCATCTGGGGAGTGAACCAGCAAATGGAAGACCTCTCTCTCTGCCTCTACCTCTCTCTGTAACTCTTTCAAATAAATAAAATGAATTTTAAAAAAAAAAGATAAAAATCATTAGAGGGAAAAAAAATTAATTCTACAAATGCCTGAACATAAATGCAAAAATTAAAGTAACAAGAATAAGGAAGACACCATGACACCAAAGAGAAAAAAAAGACACCCCTCCCCCAAAAGAACACAATAATGTTTCAATATTAGAATGTGAAGATGAGGAGATTGAGGAAACACTGAAAACAGAATTCAAAAAATTATCATAGGATTACTCAAAACAATCAGAAGCAAATCCATGAACTAAAGAAAACCATTGGTATGGGTGAAAATTTTTCCCATGAAATTGAGATTGTGATGAGAAATCAAAATGAAATATTAGAAATGAAGAATTCAATCAATCAAATAAAAACAGAATGGAAAGCCTTAACAACAGACTCAGGGAGGTAGAAGAAAGAAAAACCAAACAGAGGATTATTTGAAGACTGCTTATTGAAATAATTACAGAAAACTTTCCCAATTTGGAGAAAGAAAGGGATGTCCAAATAGAGGAAGCACTTAGAACTCCTAATTGACATGACCAGAAAAGATATTCATCACAACACACTGTAGTCAAACTTTCCACAGTAAAGCATAAAAAATGATTCTAAAATGTGCTTGAGAGAAATGGCAGATTACTTTCAGAGAATCTCCAATTAGACTCACAGCTAACTTTTCATCAGAAACACTACAAGATAGAAGACATTGACAAGATGTAGTCCAAGTCTTAAGAGAAATAAACTGTCAACTCAGAAATACTGTACCCCGCACAGCTCTCATTTATGAATGAAGGTAAAATAAAGACCTTCCATAACAAACAGAAATTGTCACCACTCATACAGTCTTTTTTTTTTTTATTTGACAGATAGGATTAGACAATGAGAGAGAGAGACAGAGAGAAAGGTCTTCCTTCCGTTGGTTCACTCCCCAAATGGCCGCTATGGCCGGAGCTAGGACAATCCAAAGCCAGGAGCCAGGTGCCTCCTCCTGGTCTCCCATGCAGGTGCAGGGGCCCAAGCACTTGGGCCATCCTCCACTGCCTTCCCGGGCCACAGCAGAGAGCTACACTTAAAGAGGAGCAACCAGGACTAGAACCTGACCCCTATATGGGATGTTGGCACTGCAGGTGGAGGATGAACCAAGTGAGCCACGGCACTGGGCCCCACTCATACGGTCTTATAAAAGATTCTAAAAGATGTACTACACAGAGAAACACATAAAGAAAGCCATCATCATGAAAGAATGTGAAGACGGAAAAAACCTCCAGTGAAAGTACAAAAGAAAATCCAAAGTAAGCAATAGGAATATTCACAGTAAAATGGAAGGGCCAAGTAGTTACTTATCAACAGTTACCTCGAACATAAATGGCCTTAACTCTCCAGTTAAAAGATACAGACTAGAAGAATGGATTAAAAAGCAAGACCCATCTATTTGCTGCCTACAAGAAACACATCTCACCCACAAACATACACGTCGGCTGAAAGTGAAAGGATGCAAAAGGATATCCCATGCTAATGGAAAGTAAAAAGGACCGGTGTAGCCATCCTAATATCAGACAAAATACACTTTAACACATAAACTGTTAAAAGAGAGAGAGAAGAGCATTATGTAATGATTAAGGGATGAATACAACAGGAAGATGTGACTGTAATAAATGTATACACACACAGTTAGAGGGCTCCTGGATATTTAAAAGAATTGTTAACAGATCTAAAGGGAGACAGTCTCCAATACACTAGTAATGGGGATTTCAACACCCCATTTTCATCACTGGATGGATCAACCAGACAGAAAATCAACAAACAGCTAATCAACACTATGGACCAAATGGACCTAACTGATATCTACAGAACTTCTCACTCCACAGTTGCAGAATACATATTTTTCTCACCAGTGCATATACAAGGCCAAAAATCAAGTCTTTGCAAATTCAAAAAAATCAAAATCATACCATGAACCTTCTCTGACTCTAATGAAATGAAGCTGGAAATCAACAACTTAAGAATCTCTAGAACATATGCAAACACATGGAGACTGAACAACATGCTCCTGAATAAACTGTGGTCACAGAAGAAACCAAAAGAGAAATGAAAAAAAAATTTGTGGAAATGAATGAAAATGACAATACATCATATCAAAACTAACAGGATACAGCAAAAGCAGTATTCAGAAGAAAATTTATAGCAATTGGTGCTTATCAAGAAACTGGAAAGTCACCAAATAAATGAAAAAAACAAACCAAACCCCAAATTAGTAGGAGGAAAGAAATAATTAAAATTAGAGAATAAAAAAAATTGAAACAAAAAAAAATACAAAAGATAAATGAAATGAAGAGCTGGTTTTCTGAAAAAATAAACAAAACTGACACACTACTGGCCCAACTAACCAAAAAAAAGAAGACTCAAATTAATGAAATCAGAAGTGAAAAAGGAAATGTAACAACAGATACCACAGAAATAAAAAGAATCATCAGAACCAAAGAGCTGTATGCCAACAAATTTGGAAACTTAGAAGAAATGGATAGATTCCTGGACATATACAACCTACCTAAATTGAGCCATGAAGACACAGATAGCCTAAACAGACCCATAACCAAGATGGAGACTGAATCAGTAATAAACACCTCCCAACAAAGAAAAGCCCAGGTCCTGACAGCTTCACTGCTGAATTCTACCACACATTTAAAGAAGAATTAATTCCAATTCTTCTCAAGTTATTCATAAAAACTGAAAGAGAGGGTATCCTCCCAAATCCCTTCCATGTAGCCAGAAATATCTTAATTCCTAAGCCAGAAAAAGAAACAACAGAAAAAGAGAATTATAGATCAATTTCCCTGATGAACATAGATGTAAAAGTCCTCAACAAAATACTAGCCCATCAAATCCATAGCATATCAGAAAGATCATCCACCTGGATCAAGTGGGATTTATCCCTGGTATGCAGGGATGGTTCAGTATTCAAAAATCAATCAATGTGATACATCACATTAACAAACTGAAGATCCAAAACCATATGACCATCTCAACAGATGCAGAGAAAGCATCTGATAAAATAAAGCAGCCCTCTATGATGAAAATCTTAATAAATTAGGTATAAAAGAAACATTCCTCAACATTATCAAGGCAATTTATGATAAGCCGACAGCCAGCATCCAATTGAATGAAGAAAAATTGGAGGCATTCCCACTAAGATTCAGAACCAGAAAGGATGCCCACTCTCACCATTGCTATTTAATATAGTCCTGGAAGTTTTAGTCAGAGCCATCAGGCAAGAAAGAGAAATCAAAGAGATATAAATGGGGAAGGAGGAAGTCAAACTATCCCTATTAGCTGATGACAGGGTTATACACATAGGGCACCCAAAAAACTCCACGAAGAAGCTATTGGAACTCATAAAAGAGTTTGGTAAAACAGCAGGATACAAAATCAACACTCAAAAATCAATAGCCTTTGTATACACAGACAATGGCATAGCTGAGAAAGAACTCCTAAAATCAATCCCATTCACAGTAACTACAAAAAATTAAAATACCTTGGAATAAATTTAACCAAGGACATCAAAGATCTCTATGATGAAAATTACAAAACATTAAAGAAAGAGAAGAAGACATTAAAAAGTGGAAAAATCTTCCATGTCCATGGATTGTAAGAATCAGCATCATCAAAATGTCCATACTACTGAAAGCAATTTTTAGATTCAGTGCAATCCCAATTAAAATAACAACAACATTCTTCTCAGATCTAGAAAAAATGATGCTAAAATTCATATGGAAACACAAGAGACTCTGGATAGCTAAAGCAATTTTAAACAATAAAAACAAAGCTGGAGGCATCACAATACCACATCATAAGACATATTACAGGCAGTTATAATCAAAAGAGCCTGGTACTGGCACAAAACAGACCTGTAGACCAATGGAACAGAACAGAAACTCCAAAAATCAATCCATGCGTCTACAACCAACTTATCTTTGAGAAAGGAGCAAAAATCAATCCCTGGAGCCAAGACAGTCTCTTCAACAAACGGTGCTGGGAAAACTGGATTTCCACATGCAGAAGTATGAAACAAGACCCTATCTTACACCTTACACAAAAATCCACTCAAAATGGATCAGATGATACCATCAAATTACTAGATAATGTTGGGGAAACTCTGCAAGACATTGGTATAGGGAAAGATTTCTTGGAAAAGACCCCAGAAGCACAGGCAATCAAAGCCAAAATTGACAAACTGGATTACATCAAACTGAGAAGTTTCTGCACTGCAAAAGAGGAGGCAAACCAAATTATGGGAGAAAATACTTGCAAATTATCCAACTGGTAAAGGATTAATTTCCAGAATCTATAAAGAGCTCAAGAAACTCAACAACTACTAAATAAATAACCTAGTTAAGAAATGGGCAAAGGACCTGAATAGACAGTTTTTCCGGAAAGGAAATTCAAATGGCCAACAGACACATGAAAAAATGTCCCAGATCACTAGCTATCAGGGAAATGCAAATCAAAACCACAGTGAGGTTTCACCTCACACCCAGTAGAATGGCTCTCATACAGAAATCAACAAACAACAAATGCTATCATAGGTATATGGAAAAGGTACCCTAACCCACAGTTAGTGGGAATGTAAATTGGTAGAGCCATTGTTGAGGACAGTATGGAGATACCTCAGAAATCTGAATACAGACATACCATATTACCAATATGCTCATTTCAGCTTAATTTACAATAGCCAAGATATGGAATCAACCCAGATCTCCATCAAGTGAACACTGGATAAAGAAATTACATTATATATATATATATATATACACTAATATATATATATATATATATATACACACTAATGAACACTACACAATAGTAAAAAAAAAATGAAGTCTTGTAATTTGTAACAAAATGGATGCAACTGGAAAGCATTATATTTAGTGAAATAAGCCCGTCACAAAAAGACAAATACCATATGATCTCTCTGATCTGTGCTAACTAATAGAGTATCCAAAAGAGCAAAACTGACACCTTGAGAAGATTTTGAACAGCTCTTGACTACGAAGGAACAATGTTTGTCTTGTTTGTTTGTTTTTGTTCTTTTTTTTTCTTCACACTATTCAGTGAACTCTTTACTTAGTGTGGGGTTAATGTTCTGAGTATAAAATTAACTGAAAACTGACCTTTGTAAAAAATAGGAATGGGAAAGGGAGAGGGAGGAGGAAGAAGGGTGGGAGAATGGGGGGGGAGGGGGCTGGTAGAGGGTAGAATCACCATGTTCCCAAATTTTATATATTAAATATATGAAGTTTGTATTCCTTAAATAAATTTTTTAAAAAGAAAAAAGAAATAGAACTGATGTACTCAATAACAAATTAAATGTTCAATTTATAAATGAGTTTAAACCACTCGTTTCATTAGGATTTTATTAAAAGTCAAAGTATTAAAATTAGTAAGGTCTGCCAGAAGTTATTTTACTTGAGAAATTATTGAGTTGGTTATAAGTTCTTTCATTCAAGTTCTTTTGGCCAACTTATAATCTTATAATATACACTCGGGCCCCCCTTTTGTAAAACGCTAATATTATGCCCATTGTGTTAAAACCAGTTATTAGGCCCTTCTTCTTTGTGCTTAACATATGAAACCATTCATACTAATCAATCTTTCTTGTTTGGAATAATCAAAATTACTTTTTTTCATTCCTTGTTGGTTTACTGACAAGTGTTGTTCATTTCTTCCCATTTATGCAGAGAAAAACAAAATGCATATGCATGCTTCAGTAAGTCTTGCTTAACAGTTACAGCAAACATCCATACATTCATGCTTTCCTTCTGATTAAAATCAATAAAAATTAAATGTGCACTTATATTCATTGTAGCTTCCTCTTGTACACTTTAGATTAACTTTCTTCTTTAACCATTACCATAAGTCATGACTTCCCACAAATCTAATTCAAGTGGCCATTATTATTACCATCATCATTGGTGATAACAGTAATATTTTATGACCCATTAAATCATTGACTTTTATTGCTTTCTATGTTGTTCTTGGAAGCATTCATGTTTCTTGGTAGCCGCAAAGTGTTCCAGAGTTCTCTTTATTTCCTGTTTTGCTAGGAGAGTGGTTTTCAACCAAGAACAAGTTTGTTCCCCCAGAGATGTTTGTCTGTTGTCACAACTGAGCAGGAACAGTTTGGGATGGAGTTGTTGCTGACATCTCATAGGTGGACCTTAGGGATGCTATCAGACACTGGGCCTCAAATGTCAACAGTGCTAAGGCTGAGAAACCATGATCCAAGAGATGGAATAATTCTGGTTTTTTTTTATTTTTTTAAAATACAACATAGTTAATTTATGCACATTTGTAGAGTTCTATGTGATGTTTTGTTACATGTATACATTGTGTAATATCCAACTAGGGTAAATATGTTTATTCTTTCCAGCATTTAATATTTTTATAGCAAAAACATCCCCAAATTCTATCTTCTATTTTTCTTTTTAAGATTTCTTTTCTTTAAAATTTATTTTAAATAAATTTATTTTAAACCTTTTTAAGATTTATTTTGAAGACAGTTACAGGGAAGGGGAGAAACAGAGAGAGAAAGGTCTTCTATCCTCTGGTTCACTCCCCAAATGACCTCAATGGCCAGGCTGGGCCAAGCCAAAGCCAGGAACTAGGAACTCTATCCAGGTCTCCTACTTGGTTGACAGTGGCCCAGACACCTGGGCCATCATCCCAGGGAGCTGCATTGGAGGCAGAGTTACTAGGTCCTGAACTGGCACTCCGATATCGGATGCTGGCATTGCAGACAGCAGCTTAACTTGCTGTGTCACTACACCTGCTACAGGTTTTTTAATGCAGAAATACACCGTAAATTAGCATTATCTACCTTCACTCCACTGTGCAATAGAAACGCAGAACTTCTTACTCCTATCCGGCTATAACCCAGTACCCATCCATCAGTCTTCCCTTCCCAACCTGTCCCTCCCCACGTCCCTCCCCAGCCTCAGCCTCTGGTAATCACACTTAACAATTTTAACTTCTTTTTTTTTTAACTTTTTTTATGCTATAACTAGTACTCAAACATTATTTTACACTTTATGTTTCTGTGTGGGTGCAAACTGTTGAAATCTTTACTTAATATATACTAAATTGATCTTCTGTATATAAAGATAATTGAAAATGAATCTTGATGAAGAATGGAGTGAGAGATGGAAGGGTTGCAGGTGGGAGGTAAGTTATGGGGAGGAAAAAGCCATTGTAATCCATGAGCTGTACTTTGGAAATTTATATTTATTAAATAAAAGTTTAAAAAAATCATTGTGATGTCATAAACTCAAGATTGTGATGCGGTAATCAATCATAATTTCAACAACCACCAATGTGAATTTATAATTTATTGTAGTATCATAAAAGTTATGATTTCATAATTGATTTGTATGTCATACATCCAATTGATATGCTAAAATGAATTGTTACAAAACCAATTTTGATGCCCTAAAACCCATTGTGAAGCCATAAACCTATGCTAAGACATTCTAACCAACTGTGATGTAAAATAAATGCAGGTGATATCATAATCTTTGATGATGAGATAAGCCAAAATTGTGGTATCATAAACCTACCATGTGACATCATAAAAAACTGAGATGTCATAAACCACCATGTGATGTCACTTCCTTCATGGTGTTATAGATTTTATTCTGATATCATAATAAATCTTAGGTCATGAAATATTGTAATATCATTAATAACATCTTATAAATGTCATAAACCTATTGTTGTTATGTCATAAGCCAACAATTTTGTTATAATAATCAATTTCTATGACATAAACCTTTGAAAAACTAAACCACCTTTGTGATGTCATAATTGTTGTCATAAAGGCACTGTAATATCATATTCATTGGATGTTTTTATCATAATTCAGCCCTTGTGATGCTATAATAATTTTCTATCATAAAAACCTTCACTCATAATTTTATGTGATAAAACATCATGCTGGGCTCATAAAAAACAGTGTGATGTCATAAGCCACCTTTGTGAAGTCATAATTTCAGTGTTGTTAAAAGGATTTCATATCAACTGTGTGATGTCATAAAATCCATTGGTCAAAGGTCAACCAATATTTAGTCTTAATGAATTGTATCACACAGCAATATTGTGATGTCATTATCTTTGTAATGACATGTACAAGTCTAAAAACCACTGTGAATAAAAACACTGGTATGCCATCAACCTACCATTGTAATGTCATAAACCATTGTTTTATCATAATCATTTGTAATATCATAAACCACCTTTGCGAGTCTATCAGTTTTATTGTCAAAACCATTTTAATATTATAGACCAACATTGTGATTATAAAATAAACCACTGTGATCTTATAAAGAAAAAAAAAAACTTTTCTTTATTTATCTGAAAGGTAAAGTTAGAGAAAGAGAGAGAGATCTTCCATCTACTGGTTCACTCCCCAAATGGGCACAATGTCTGAGGCTGGGCAAAGCCAGGAGTGAGGAGCTTTCTCTCCCACATGGGTGCAGGGGCCCAAGCACTTGGGCCATCTTTTGCTGCTTTCCCAGACGCATTAGCAGGGAGTTGGTTGGAATTAGAACAGCCAGAGCTCAAACCGGCACCCCTATGGGATGCTGGCATCGCAGGCAGCCCCTTAATCAGCTACACCACAGCATTGGCCCCAAAAATTTTAACTTCTATGAGATCACCCCTTTTTTTCTGGATTCCACGAGTGAGATTATGTAACATTTATTATTCTGTGTTTGGTTTATGTCTCTTAACAGACCAGGAACCAAATAACCTCCAATAATTTCTGCTTCTTTTCTAGGCTATAAGAGTTTTAGAGACCAAAGTTTAAGTGTTGCAGCTGCACAGTAGATTCACAGATCCTGGCAGCACCACTGTCATCGTTATTAAGCTCATAACTAGGCTTCTGAGGGTTGGGTTCAAACTAGAAACTTACAACTTACGTCATCACACTGTTGTACACCATCTTTCTTACAGCATGTAAGTTTCCTCAATGACCAAGATTGTCTCCTGGGTTGACAAACATATTCTTATGATTGCTCTTGATCCAATCAACGTGGCCTTATCATCTTTACACCAAATACGCTATCTGCTCTCCTTCCATCACTGTTCAAGGAAAGTTAATCATGAAGTGAACATTACTAAAACTTTTGCTATGAATAATCTTTCTGCAACTAAATGCTGGCACTAGCCAGGTCTGTTTGACTGGTAGCTTCCTGATTATGAAAGTAGCCAGTGAACAAAGTAATAGTCGCTCTGATCTTTGGAGCACATCCTGGAACATTAGCTACTGGCCAAGAATACAAAAAGAAACTCTTCTATGTCCAAGCACACTTGTAATGTCAACTTTGAGTATCTGAAAAAAATGTCATATTTTAACAAATTCCTACCATAGAGATTCTGATTTTAAAAACACAGCATTTCTCTGCTTCTGAAAGACAGATACTCAAAGGAATAGAAGGGGAGTTTAAAAGCCTTAATTTGTGATACAATAATCTTTTAAATCAAATCAGGAAATTTAGGTCTCACCCTAAATAGGTTTGTCTTTTCAAACCACATAAGCACTTAAACTCACAGGAACACTCTCTCTCTCTCTCTCTCTCTCTCTCTCTCACACACACACACACACACACACACACACATTCCACTTGCTTTCCCAATGTTTCAAACTTTAAGTCAGGCCAGCACGGTGGCATAGTGGGTAGAGCTGCCACCTAAAATGCTGGCATCCCATATTGAGTCCCAGCTGCTCCACTTCTGATCCAGCTCCCTGCTATGGCCTAGAAAATGGTGGAGGATGGCCCAAGTCCTTGGGCCCCTGCACCCAAATGGGAAGACCCAGAGGAGGCTCCTGGCTCCTGGCTTTGGATCAGCACATCTCCAGCTATTGCAGCCAATTAGGGAGTGAACCAGCAGATGGAAGACCTCTCTCTCTCTCTCTCTCTCTGCCTCTGCCTCTCTGTAACTCTGCCTTTCAAACAAACAAATCTTTTTAAAAAACTTTAAGTCAAACATTTTATCAAACATGCACAATTTAAAGAAGAGAGTTTCTAGTAGATAGAAAAGAGAAAGGAAGCTGGGGGTGGGAGAGGGAGGAAGGCAGAGACAGAATAAATAGACAGGGGCCGGCGCCTCAGCTCAATGGGCTAATCCTCTGCCTGTGGCGCCGGCACACCTGGTTCTAGTCCTGGTCGGGGCACCGGATTCTGTCCCGGTTGCCCCTCTTCCAGGCCAGCTCTCTGCTGTGGCCCGGGAGGGCAGTGGAGGATGGCCCAAGTGCTTGGGCCCTGCACCCGCATGGGAGACCAGGAGAAGCACCTGGCTCCTGCCTTCGGATCAGTGCAGTGCGCCGGCCGCAGCGTGCCGGCTGCGGTGGCCATTGGAGGGTGAACCAACGGCAAAAGGAAGACCTTTCTCTCTGTCTCTCTCACTGTCCACTCTAAAAAAAAGAATAAAGAAAGAAAAAAAAAGAATAAATAGACAGGAAGATGCAAAATCTCACTGAATACTTCAACTGTAGAAGGCAAATTCTAGAATCTAGCTGTTAAATATGGAGAACCTGAGGCTAAGAAAGCTGGAAGGACTTGGCTCAGCCTGAACTGAAACCTCTACCAACTGCATACTGACACACAGAGCCCACAGCAGGCCAGATTTTCCACAGGTAAGCGTTTGGGAAATGTGCAACTGCGAGCTAAGAGAAGAAAAAGCGCTGGGGCAGGTGTTGTGGTGCAGCAGGTTCTCTGCTTGTGACACCCCACCCCAGGTCAGACTGCCAACTGGAGTCCCAGCTACGCTACTCAGGATCCAGCTGCCGACGGATGCGTCCTGGGAGGCATGGGATGATGACTTGAGTACTTGGGTCCCTGCCACCCATGTGGGAGACCAGATGAAGGCCCAGGCTCCTGGCTTCAATCTGGCCCAGCCCTGGCTGTAGCAAGCATTTGAGGAGTAAACCAATGGATAGAAGATCTCCCTCTCCCTCTTCTCTCTCTCTCTCTCCCTCCCTCCCTCCCTCCCTCCCTCTCTCTCTCTCCCTCCCTCCCTCCCTCCCTCTCTCTCTCTCCCTCCCTCCCTCCCTCTCTCTCTCTCTCTCTCTCTTTTGCTCTGCCTTTCCAGTAGATGAAAATAAATATTTGAAGTTTTTTTTTAAAGAAAAAAATTGGCAGGAATTACAAATACACAGGTTGGGAAGAACATTACACAGTTCAACAACCTTCACAACTTTTCATGTATCACTTCATTCTTGCATCTTTGGGCATAAGAAAACCAAGTAGTCTTCAGAAGCCATTAACAAGACTCCCATTTTCTCCAGCCTCCATAACGTATTTAACCTTCATTAGAGTTACAAAAAGTATCTGCACTCAGGACATTGACCCCATAATTATACGTGGTTTAATGTTTCCTTTTTCCCTCAAATTAAATCTGGGAGCCCATTCCTTCTACCTGATTTCATTTTAACAACTTACTATTGATCTTTGGGGACATTTGAGGAAATCATGGGGAAAGGATTTTGAAGTTCAGTTGGCATAAGTGTAGATTTAAATCTTATCATCTTGATGAGTTTGGGGCATGCTGTATGCCTTTGATTTTAGCTAATGGACTGCCTCCAAAATGTGCAGCTGATGATTTGGGACAATGGTTAAAGTGAGCAAATATAACAGTTCTGAGGAAATGCTTGAAGAGACACAGAAGGGTGGAATCTCACTTTTGGTCTTCTTTACTCCCATCATAACCTTGAAGGAAGTCTTTGTCCCCTATTAAGGGTTTTAGTCACTCTCAGATGACAACCAGGAATTGTTTTCTCTGTGACCTGGCCGAGACAATGAGCAGAACTTCGGAGTGGAAGTGCCCACACAGCTGGCAGATGGGATCGGAGGCAACAGATAAAACATCCCTTCTTGGAAACTTTGCCAGGTAGTCTGGTGTCTGGAATCTGATTATAGAAATCAATAGAAGAGTAAAGGTATTAATGTTGAATGAGCATATTCTACCTACTAGGAATCTTATGTCAACTGCTATCCCCAAATTATAAGTTTAACCGATATCATAATCCTGCAATGCGGATGTCATATAGACAAGGCTGGGAGTGGCAGAGCCGGAAGTCTGCCCTGATCTATTGGACTCTAAAGCCCATGTTCTTCAGACACAGAGCACTGCCTCGGGGAAAGCTGTTCTTAAGCCTTAGGTCCACTGTATGACTTACAGTAAGAGGAAGAGTCATTGAGTAGCTCCACTCTTTTCTGGAGGCCATTTAAAAGGGACATGACCTGAAAACTAAAAAGCACTCATTTTTGTGAAAAGAAGGAATATGTGTGCCATCGTTAACTTCATCTCAGCCTTGATGCCCACCGCGAGTAATCTCTAGGGCCTAAATATTGAGCAAAGTCACTCAATAGACACGCAGTGTCCCTAGACATTGTGGACTCCATGATTAAAGTCGATGGTTCTTGCCATCAAGGAGCTCACAGAATCATAGGAAGACACAAGCAAGTCTCCTTGTCCCAAAAAAACACCAATAGAGTCTAATTCACAGTAATTTAGAGCCAAATTGAGTTTGATTTTTTCCTTTTTAATTGGCTTATTTGATTGACATATTAGTAAGCACAAATCTAAAGTGTGGAGCTCCATAAATTTTTACATATGTTTATACATGTGTAGCCACCAACCAATGTAAAATATAGATCATTCCCAACACTCCAGAATGTTCTCTCAACCCCTCCTAATCAATACCATTCTCAAAAGTAACCACTGGGCTGGCGCTGCGGCTCACTACTCTAATCCTCCGCCTTGCGGCGCCAGCACACCGGGTTCTAGTTCCGGTCAGGGCACCGGATTCTGTCCCGGTTGCCCCTCTTCCAGGCCAGCTCTCTGCTATGTCCCGGGAGTGCAGTGGAGGATGGCCCAAGTGCTTGGGCCCTGCACCCCATGGGAGACCAGGAGTAGCACTTGGCTCCTGCCTTCGGATAGGTGCGGTGTGCCGGCTGCAGCACGCCGGCTGCCATTGCAGGGTGCACCAACTGCAAAAGGAAGACCTTTCTCTCTGTCTCTCTCTCTATCCATTCTGCCTGTCAAAAAAAAAAAAAAGTAACCACTGACCTCATCTCTATTACCACGTATTCACGTATTAACTTTGTTTGTTTGAACTTCATAGAATGGAAACATGTACCACATGCTCTTTAGAATCTGGCTGAATTCACTCTACATTGCATTTGTAAATTCATCCCAATCGTTGTGTTTAGCAACAGTTTGTTCTTTCACCTTGCTCTGTACTGTGTAAATGTTCCACAGTTTATTTCTTCATTCTACTGTCGATGGATATTTGAGTTGTTCTATGCCTTTGGTTGCCATGAATGCTGGTGGTATGGACAGTCTTTATGCATCTTTCAGTGATCTGAGGAATGGAATTGCTGAGCCATAGAACAGTCCTCTGTTTACTTTCCTATATCTCCAAACCATATTCTGAGAATGTTGACACAAAGTCATCTTAGCAATATGCATGCCTATCAGCAAGCTATGAGAATTCCTACAGCCCTACGTCTTCATCAACACTTGGTATTGCTAGTTCTATAAACTTCAGCTATTCTAACGGACAAGTACGACAGCGTCTCTTTCTGGCTTTCCCCAATAAACAACCATGTTTATAATTTTTCATAATCTCTCTGACTATTTGGATTTTCTCTTTAGTGAGTGCCCGCTGAAAGCCCTTTGAAAGAAGTCTGTGACATGTCGGAGACAAATCAACTCTATTTCCAACTTTACAGTTTCCTCCCACCTGAGCCCCACCCCCACCTCCAGCCAAGCACACTCTCTCTACCCACCATGAAGAATTTATATTGGCCGGAGATGGGAAACTATATTTTAGGCTCAACAGGAAAACCCCATCTCATTTGGAAAACTGAAATAGACAATGACACTTCAGCAGCGTTTGCTTCTGCCTGCTTGTTTTTTGCTTAATGCCTATTTCACATCTCTATTACGGCTCTGTGATTTACCAACCTGGATAAAAGAGTGGATTCTCTGCCTCCGCATGTGCTAGAAATACAGCATTACATAGATGTTTAAAGACCTAAATCACTGGGAGCCCTGCAAAAAAAAAAAAAAAATACCCCAAGTATTGATTTAGACATGTCTTTGCAACATGCCTCCCTGCATGCGCTGAGAAACATAAAAGGACCCATAAATATTCTGCAAGGGCCACTCATTTTCTAGCCTTCTGTCACCCCGAGCTGCAGAACCATTCTCCCCTCAAGTGCTTCCAAGATTTCCAATCAGCGGCCAGGCCGGCTGAGAAAGAAAGCTTCGTTTAAGTAGACTGCTGCAGGCCCCCTCCTGACAGTGCTGTCTCACCTCCCTTCAGGCCGTTCCCAAAAATAAAAATAAGCAATGTTTTGTCTTCGTATCACCCTTCTCCCACAAAGGAGAATTCCGAGAGGTGCTGGTGTTCACTCGCTCCGCCACAGCCTTCGGAGATGAGGGTTTACTACCCTGGTTTCTGAGAAGGGGTACCACAAGCATGTGGTTCAGGATACCTGCGGGCAAGCAGGCTGAGAAGCTGCGTGAAATCCACGGCACCACTGAGCTAGGGGGCTCTGCGGTTCTGGAGCTGGACGAACCCACAGAGTAGAATACAGTTCTTATTTTCAGACGAAGAAGCTCAGAGCCAAAGAGCTTGGGAGGGCTGCCAGGGTCACCCAGGAAACCTGTCCAAAGACACACACAGAGAAGGTCTTGGGGGGCTTATTGCCCAGGGCCACCCAGAGAAGGGCAAGTTGAGGGCTCCATCAAAATCACCATGACTTAGTGACTAAAACAGGACAAACCTAGACTTTCTTTCAAGCCAGTGATCCAAGAGATTAGACAACAACATCATCAAGAGAAGGGGCACCAGGAAGCAGAGGTGAGCGATTATCATCCCTAAGAAGCCAAGGTGGCTAAGCCGAAGTTTAGCTCAAGATTTTGGAGACATTTTACCTGTGGCAGCCAAACAGTAGTGGATGCCTCAGTCTGCATTTTCTTTACTTTAACTAAAATCTGAGAGGAGGTTCTTTGCAAAATAAAAGGTTCATTTCAGCCCACAATTGGAGGTTCCAGGGTCAGGCAGCATCTGATGGGGGCTGGCCATAGCAGGTACAGAGGCACCATCACAAGGTGAGGCAGGGAAGGAGAGAGAAACTAGGTGGAATTGAACTCGAATGATCAGTGGTTCTCCAATGTGAGAAGCAGGGAATGTCCCCCAATGACCCGATGGCCTCCCTGTGGCCCACCTCTCAGATGCCATCATTAGACCAAGTCTCCACCCCCTTTTTGTAAAAGAAGTATTTATTTATTTGGAAGTCAAAATTAGAGAGAGAGAGAGAGAGAGAGAGAGAGAGAGAGATCTTCCATCTGCTGGCTCACTCTTTAAATGGCTGCGATGGCCAGGGTAGTGCCAGGCCAAAACCAGGGTCAGGAGCTTCTTTCAAGTCTCCCACATGGATAGCATGTTTTTCCCAGGCCACTAGCAGGGAGCTGGACCACAGTGGAGCAGCCGGGACTCAAACTGGTGCCTTCATGGGTTGCTGGCATCATAAGCAGCAGTTTCACTCACTAAGACACAACGCCAGTTCCAAGCGTCAACTCACCATCAATCAACCATTAACACTAAGACAGCAGAATTTAAATATCTGCATCAGTTTTTGGGAGACAAGTGCTGCAGCGCCCATACTGTGGATTAGAACACAGACCTGACTCAGGTTCTGGACCTCTGTGCTCTGGTGAGGAAATGGCTGAAGTGCTTTACGATGCCCTAGGAAAGCACACAAGAATTCTGCTTAGAAGATTCTAGAAAACTGAAGAAGTAGCTTAAAAAGAAGAGTGGGAAAGGAAGCCTTGTTCTTTTTATTTCAGATCCTTTTTACTATTTGATATTTGTTAATGATTGCATGTATTATCTTAATTGTTTTTAAAAAGGTGACATATTTTAAAGAGTTTCCTGAACTATAAAATGTCATTTAGCAAAAAAAGAAGAAGAAGAAAACTAAATTCTTCTCCTAGTTTAAAATGTATGTTCCCATTAGGGCAGTATTTGATCTTCTTTGGTGCATACCAAGTGTCCTGTCACCTCTGCCCTCCAGCTCTCTGTTTAGATATCCTGGAGGTTTGTTACTTGACAATTGCAGCTAAAAATATCCCTGCCCTTTGCCCATTCCCAAATTATGATCTTTGTAAGCACTTGTTTCACATAATATTTGTATTATGGAGAATTTGCCCAGGACTTCACAGCTCTTGTTCACTCAATGGACACTGACGACCTACTAGATGCTACACACCTCATGACCCTGCCAACCAGGAAGACAGACACATGAGCCAAATGTTAGCGCACAGACAGGGCAATGCCTAAATAAAGCATCTGAGATTATCTTGGAAGACACAGAAAGTGAAACCATCCCATGGAGGGAGTTAAGAAAGTGTGCCTAGAAGATGTGACGATTTACCTAGGTTCTGAAAGAAGAAATGGAGTTTTCCAGAAGCCAAGGAGAAATAAATTATCCCAAGCATGTCCAAAGACAGCCAGTGTGAGAAGTGTGTCCACCAGGATTGTCAGGGGCTGCTCCCAGAAGAGAAAGGTGGCAGGCAACCAGAAATTCTCAAGCCAGGTGGGCGTGGCAGCTGGGGAGCCCTGGGGCAGTGTACAGCTTGCAGACACAGAGAGGGCAGGAGGAGCCCGTGGGTGGAGGAGACCTGGAGAGGGAAAGAATGAGAGGAGCTGTAGGATACTGCTCTGCAGGGGGATCTGAATTAACACCTGCCCCACCCTCAAAAAGGAACTCCCATGAGAGCGACTCTGGCCATGAGTGTAGGTCCATGTGTGTAGGCAATGAAACTGACGTGGGAGAACTGGAGTCTGCGAGGGCTGTCCCAGCGAGAGAAGAAAGCGGGGTGGTGGATCAAGGCACATGAGGGTCTCTGTCATCACAGATGTTCTGTCTCAACGTGGGCAGCAGCTGCAAAGATGTTTGCCACAGAGGTAATTCACTGAGTTGCTTTGGCTTTGCTCGTGTGTTCTGTAGTTTGGGTTTTTATGGCTACTTTACAGTGTAGGAGGTTACCCACATCTAGATCCAACGTGTGTCTTGTCCTCCAAGGCCTTTGGATGGTTCCTGGCAGCACAAGGCTGCAGGCAAGGCTCCAGGTGGCCGAGCCATAGCCCAGTCCCACTGAAAGCACCATGTGCTCAAGAGACATCCAGATGGTTGCTGTGGTGGAGAGGGAGTACGTTGCTGTGAGGCGACCCAGACCTCTGACAGAAAAGGGAAGCAGGCAAGTGGGGATCTTCAACAGAACCCTGGAGAAGTAGGGCTCCTCCCAAATGTGATCCTCATCTCCACAACTTCTGTCCATCAGAATCATTGTCACAGCCTCTGGCCTCCCTGGGCCATTGCGGATCCCAATGGGGACCCCTCGCTCAGGGGCAGGGTAATGAGCTAAACATCACTGGAGCAAAAGAAGAGCTCACAGATGTGTCTTCAAAGAGAGGAGGAGGAGCTGGCTGAAAAGCCCATGAGAGTATTTCAGGCATGGAAAGCCAAGACACTCTGGCAAAAGATCTCTGCGAGTGAGATCCCAGTGGAAAGAACAGGTCTTCAAAGAAGGAGGTACCTTTCTCTGAAGGGAGGAGAGAACCTCCACTTTGACTATGACCTTGTCTAAACAAGATAAGAGTCGGAGAGCTCAGAGGGCTTCCATAGCCTTGGAAACTCATGACTGGAGCATTGGGAGATTACTGATGCCATAGACAGGAGTGTCAATTGGTAAAGTCAACAACAGGAGTCACTGTGCACTTACTCCTCATGTAGGATCTCTGTCCTTAATGTGCTGTACATTGAGATTTAATGCTATAACGAGTACTCAAACAATATATTTCACTTTGTGTTTCTATGGGGGTGCAAACTGTTGAAATCCTTACTTAATGCATACTAAACTGATCCTCTGTAAAAAAAAAAAAAAAAAAAAAAAAAAGAAAAGAAAAGAAAAGAAAAGAAATTATCAATTCCCAACTTGACTCTCACTGGGATTAAACATGACAATAGGTCTGATCTGATTTCATCATCATTTTAAAAAAAATCATCTATTATTTTTCACTTTATGTTTCTGTGTGGGAGCAAACTGTTGAAATCCTTACTTAATGTATACTAAGCTGATCTTCTGTATATTAAGATAATCGAAAATGAATCTTGATGTGAATGGAAGGGGAGAGGGAGTGGGAAAGGGGAGGGTTGTGGGTGGGAGGGACGGTATGGGGGGGAAGCCATTGTAATCCATAAGTCGTACTTTGGAAATTTATATGCATTAAATAAAAGTTTAAAAAAAAAAAAAAAAAAGAGAGGAGGAGGAGGAAGAGAAAGGAGCAGCCCTCTCTGAGCCCTGGTGCTGCTGGCACAGGTGTTTACTCAGACTTCCTGGCTCAGCACCTTTGGAATGCTTGTCCCAGAGCAACAAAGGGCAGGTCTCTACTGGCTTGGAGGGAAACACACACAGTGCCCTGCACTGCAACCAGGAGAAGAGTGCACCCCGCTCAGGAAGTCATCACACAGACAGCCCCAGGGCAGCTCCTGGGCTTGACGCTTCCTCACTGCTTGGCTGGGGCCACCATTTTCTCTGCTTCACATTGGTCCCTATGGGGTCAAACACCACAATGTCTGACAATGTGGTCCAAAGCAGGCTTGCATTCAAGGGTCCAACTGGACTGGGCCCCAGTCCCCAGCTTTCAACTTGGGATCTCTATGGCCTTGAGCAAAATGTTTGCTCCCTCTGGTCCCCCCTGTAGAACGAGACAATAACACCACCCTCAGTGGGGGGTGGGGGAGATTGTGTAAGGAGCAGGTGCAGCCACATCCTTGAAGCACCTGGCATGGAGCCTTATACAGAGCAGGTCTGCAGGAAATGGCAGAGTGTGTTGTTATAACTCAGTAGAATTCATAGCTTCTTTATTGTAAAGTCTCAATGAGATAATCCCCAGAAAGGTTAAAATCATAAAACCCAGCAATGCCTATGAGTGGTGAGAATGGGGAGCAGCCAGCATTCCCACTCCTCCCGTGGAGAGCAGCCCTGGGAAACTCTTCAGCCGGACACATGCAGCCTTGACCACACAGAGTTCCACTCCTATATCTGTTAGAAACCCAACAGAAAATATATTTGTACATTCCAGAGAGAATGGTCATAGCATCATTCTTCATAAGAGCCAGAAACTGGAAATTACCCAAATGTCCATCAACAGAATCAATAAATAAATCATGATGCATTCACACAGCACCAAGATTAAGTAGATTCCTGCTCCATTCAGCAACATGAATGAACCACATTAACTGAGGGTTGAATGAAAGGAGCCAGACACAAAGGAGGTCATTTACATTGACTGTGAAAACGGGCAAGACTCACCAGCCCGGTTGGTAGCTGGGAAAGTGGTTATCCCTGGGGCAGAGGCAACCTTTCTGTGAATGGGCAGGGGACCGAGGGGGCTTCTGGAGATGTGCACTATTCCATTTCAGGATCGGGGGGCGGGGGGCCTCCTGTGTGATTGTCCACTTTGTGATAACTCTGTCAGCTTACCATGTGCATACTTTTCTAAGGATCTTACACTTCAGTTTTTAAAAAATTATTTAAAACTTTTTAAGAATCAGGCCGGCATCATGGTGTAGTGGGTTAAGCCACTACCTGCAATGCCAGCCTCCCATATGGGCACCAATTTGAATCCTGGCTGCTCCACTGCTGATCCAACACCCTGCTAATGCTCCCGGGGAAAGCAGTGGAGGATGGTCCAAGTCCTTGGGTCCCTGCACCCACGTGGAGGACCTGCAAGAAGCTTCTGGCTCCTGGCTTCAGCCTGGCCCAGGCCTGGCCATTGTGGCCATTAGGGAAGTGAATCAAAGGATGAAAGATTCTCCCCCCTCCCCCCACCTCTCTGTCTCTCTTGCTGTCTGTGTAAGTCTGCCTTTCAACAAAAATAAATAATTTTTTAAAAAGTTTAAAAAAAAATCAAGCAAAGAAATTCTGTTGCACCATGAGATAAAAACTTCTTCTCATGGGAGAGTCCTCCAAAAAAGTTTGTGAGAAAATGGAATGAACAGATAAGTTTACAGGGCAATGCTTTAACCTAGCGGTCTCACAGTACGGCACCTGGGCTCAATCCTCAGCTCCAGCCCCCGACTCCAGCTGCCTGCTAATGCACATCCTGGGAGGCATCAGGTGATGGCTCAAGTACCTGGGGCCCTGCCACCCACGTGGGAGACCTTAACTGAACTCCCAACTCCCAACTCCAACCTCAGCCCAGCCACAGCTACTGGAGGCATTCTGAGAGTGAACCAGCGGATGGAAGCACTCACTCTCTAACAGATTCTTAAAATTTAAAAAACACTTATTTTAGTACAAAAATTATTGAAATCCATGCACAGTTTTCCCTACATTTTCTGAAGAGCTGTAGTACAGTCCACTGCCCATCTCTTCCTAGAGTCTCCAGATTCTACTGCTTCTTGAGAGGCAGCTTTTGCCAAGCCTGTGTGTGTGGTATGCCTCTGAGTGAGTGGCGTGGTTTAGTTCCCTTAATCTTCATGGCATTTTCTGAGTGAAATGGCCATACTTTATGTGCTGGAAGTAGTCCCAGTGTAGGACTCTTCCCCTAGCAAAATGAGTAGCAGCACCCACACACACTTTGACTCTGGGCTGGAAGAATTAACTTCATATTCACCCTGTTCGTGAGGTGGGTAACGTTATTATCATCTTTAAAGAAAACAAATGACACATGAAGAATGTAGGTGATTTGCCCAAAGTCTCAGAACTAATAAGCAGTAAAGTCAGAATGTTTAAAAAATTTATTTAATTGGAAGGCAGTGTGACAGAAGGAGGGGTGAGAGGGAAAGAGAGAGAGAGAAAACGAAAGACAAAGATCTTCCACTGGTTCACTCCCCAAATAACCGCGCCACCCAGGAGCCAAGAACTCCATTCCTCATGGGTGGCAGGGGCCCAAGCACTTGGGCAATTGTCTGCTGCGTTTCCAGTGGCACTGGCAGGGAGCTGGATTGGAAGCGGAGCAGCCGGACTCAAACTGGCACTCTGATATGGGGATGGCAGCACTGCAAGCAGCAGCTTACCTGCTGGGCCACAACACAGGCCCCCTAAAGTCCGAACTTGAACCTAGAGTACAGCTCCTCATCACTAGGACACACTGTCTTACTGGGCCCAATCTCATTATTCCTGAACTTCAAAAAGTGGCGACTAACTTGTCTGCCGCTGTTGTTGCTTTAACCCATTTGCTACTGTCCTGCACAGGAAAGCTGCCCACCTCCCTGGTGAATCTGACAGCTAACCCCACAGCTCAAAGCTGAGTGTTCAGGACAAGAGTGGAAATTCCCTCCCCCTTCTCCTTTGGAAATGACACGGATATACTGTCTCCCATTATATTTTCTTCTCATTCAGTGTATCTACCAAGACTTCTACTCAGTGAGTTATTCAATGAGCCCAGCACTGAACTCCAGTACTAAACGGGACCTACACAGCTCCTGTTCCTGAGGGTTCACAGTCCAGCAGGAGAAATGACACTGAAGAAATGATGGCATGGCCAATTGTCCGTTGATGGACAAGGGTTGTGGAGCATGTAACCCGGGACTTGACTTCACGAGGTTGGGGTCTCAGCCAAGCCTTCCCAGAGGCAATGACATTGGAGCTGAGTCCTACAGGATGATGGCAGGCTTCAGACTGCTGAAGACGGGCTGTTTGGGAAGAATGAGCGGTACACGCAGAGACCCTGAGGATGGAAGGAGCTTCGGAGGGCAGTGCTGTGTGAGGCTGGTGAAAGGGGCTGTGGGATGTGGCTCTTCTAGGGCCTGCAGCCCAAATGCAGACCTCACTTTCTACTCTAAGTGTGATGTGTCTGGACTCATTACCAGGAGAACGGCACAACCCCACTTCCGTGCAACGCTTCCATTCCTGGACTTCGAATCGTTGAATACACTGAGCACAGTCAAGAGGAAAGCCACCCCCATTCACCCAGGTACCCCAAAAGCAGACAGCAATCTTAGAATGAATGTCTTTGGTTACCAGAAACTTGTTTATCTTTTTCAATAACACACTGCCAACTAATACGCAGAGACTAAATTTGTCAAAACTCCTGGCTCACAGCCAGCAATTGCAAAATCCCACTATTCACTTTGCAGCCTATTGTTCTACTCAAAAGAACAGTATTCACATGGACAACAAGAATGGTGCCCCCCGAAGGTGGGATATGCAGTGTCACCCCCATCACCACCACTACCACCCGGCTATTAAGACGCGTACACTTACTTGTCTTTATATGTGTGCCTTTGTTTATGTATGAAACTGTGCTCCTAACTCTTTCCAAAAGTGATTTAAGGAGGTTATACGGATAGAGAAAACAGAACAAGGTAACAACAGAAAGAGAACATAAATTCAAAGGAAAAGAAAAATAAAAGGAAAAACAAGAATAGGGCCATAGAAGTGATTCAGGAATGAGGTTATTACCAAAATGTGTTCTTGGAGTTTTGAGCACTCAGCTTTAAGTTTTCTAGCAGCCAATGTTGTTGAGATTTGAGGGAGCCAATTAATCAGATCCTTTGTCAGAAGGTTTGGAACCAACAGAGACACAGAACCGAGAAGAATATTAAAGTGTGCCCTTTGTTTCAGTGAAGGAAACGCTGTTATTAGAGAATTGGGCTTCAGGCTGAGACTCAAAATATTCTTCCACCATGAAGTGCACTAATGTACCCCTAGCTACAGAAGAACGGAAGACTGCTGGCCCCTCTCTAACAAGGGGTCACCCCACCCCCTTCCTGCAGGAGGCAAAGACAGGGACAAGAACACCCATGCTCTAAGGGTGGGTGTTCCAAAGGGAGCACTGAGCAGCCAACACCATCAATCAATCAATTTACAGGCCATGCCCAGGAAGTCGCTTATAGAAGGCAGAGAAGGGCAGAAAGTAGTCCACAGGCATACCTTTCTATATTGTCCAAGTACCCATCTCTCCACTGGTCTAACCTGAGCCAACACATTGTCGCAGTGTGTCTTAAATGTTCACAGGCACACACATCACCCAAAGACCTTGTCGAAGTGCAGATTTACTTATTTATTCAGAAGGCAAAGGTACAGAAAAAGGGAGAGGCAAGGAGAGAGAGAAGGAGAGAGAGAGATCTTCCATCTGCTGGTTCACCCCCCCAAATGGGCACAGTGGTCAGAGCTGGGCCAGGCTGAGGCCAGGACCTGGGACCTCCAGCCTTGTCTCACACATTGGTGCCAGAAGCCCAGGTATTTGGGCCATCTGCTGTTGCTTTCTCAGGTGTGCAGCAGGAAGCAGTTCAAGCTGGACTTGAACCAGCGCTCATATGAGACGCCAGCGTGGCAGGCAGTAGCTTAATCCACTGTGTCACAATGCTGGCCCCTCATTTTAATTTAATTGCCTCTTTAAATAAAGGTCTTATCAACAAATATGGTTGCATTCAGACATACTTGGGGCGAGAGCCCTAACCCATGAATTGGGCAGGGGACACATATCAGCCTGTGTTACACAGTCCGAAGCAGTGGGAGCTGTTACAGATGTGGGTCCTCGCTCTGAAAGAGCAGGTGACTTGAGGCTCCCATGCCTGGGGAGCTGAGATTTGGAGTCAGGGCACTAAGTCTGTACTTCTCACCAGCTCTCTCCTGGCACGATCCCTGGGCTCATGGAGGAGCCTGGAGAGCCCCAGATCCTACCCCAAGACCATCTGCCTCAGAGCCCCGGAGGAGGGAGCTTGCGATGCTACCTTCTCACTGACTCTTGGGTCGCACCACAATGTCAGAAGCTCTTCACTGCACCATGCGGACTCCCACTGCTGCTCCCTGGCCCTCTTAACCCCTGCTCTAGGAGATATGGGAGGCCTGGGTGCCAAGCGTCCCTTCCCACGGGCTCCTGCATCTCCCTGGTTCCCAGGCAGGCTGGCAAGGGCTGCAACGCACCATACACCTCCCATGTCCTCGCCTGCCTTCCTCCCAGCTGAGTCTCCCCTCGGGCTGCTCCTTGGTCTGAAGCCCAGTCCTCCACGTTCACTTCCTCCACAGCCAGCAGGAGCTCCATCAGAGATGCAGGCCAGTGACGGCTGTCTGGTAGGAGCAGACACAGAGGCTGAGCTCGGCCAGGCTGGTTCGCCCAACCATTCCCACCATCTCGTGTTCCAGGAGCCCTAACAACACCAAGGTCCCTCAGCTTGCGAACCACCTTCAGAAGCCAAGCACAGCTGATGCAACCTGCAGTGTGTCCTGCTGCTTGAAGGCTCCATGGAGGTATGGATGAAACAGAGCCGACTGCTCAGTAAGTACTAGCATGTGTGTGCACACCTAAGGAACTTCGTCACCGCAGTCAGAACAAACACACCGGCACACCTGGCCCCTTGACAATCTCCCTGTCCCTGCCCACCCCACCACTCTCTCACCCCTCTGCCCTCCACTGTCAGCACGATAAATTATTTCTTCAATAGCACCAGCCACGTTCAGGAGCCACATGTGGTTCCCATTCCAGACCGCACAGGTAGAGACCTGTCCCACCACGGCAGTCAGTCCCACTGGACAGCACCACCCTAGATATCAGGGCCTAGCCCCAAATTGCTTCCTGGGCTCCCTGCTTTCCTGAAGTCATGTGTGATTACTGAGAGCCTTCCAGGTGTCAGGGTATCAAGCATTTTAAAATGTAACGTCATGAAGTAATCACAATGGCCCGAGGAGATAGGAACCACTACTGTCCCTCATTTTACAGATGAGAAAACTCACTTGAGAAAGTCAAGTGTGTGGGAAGAGCTGGTCTGGCTTTAGGTCCTGCGTTATTTCCAGGACAGCACCACTGGATGGTTGAAGCCACAGATCTGGGGGTCTGCCCGCGGGGTCCCCATCCCAGTCCCATCACCTCCCGGCTGTGAGCTCTTGGGCGAACCCTCAGTTAGCTACATTTTTCCATTTCCTCATCTGCACAGTGAGGATACAATAAAACCTGTCCCTTATGATCGGGTTTAGTATTTAGAGTAGTACCTGGCACACAGTGGGTTCTTTAATATGGCACACGGTGGGTTCTTTAATACAAGTGCTTCCTGTTTTGTGCTGTTTTCCTTCTTCCCATCCCAAATCCTTTTGTGCAACATGCCAATAGCTCAGACATAGAAGCACATATCTTGAATAATTAGACATTTATTGGCTCCTATATTCCCTCTCTCAACATCTCCTGAGTTCCCGTGCTAAGTCACGCCCAAGGATGAATGAGGCTCTCTGGCTTCAGACTTCATATTTCTGCTCAGACTTCTCCCTGGTGATCTGTAAGTCACTTCCTTTTCTGTTAAAGTAAGGACAGGATTATTTGAGGAAACAGAGCTCAGAGTCACGTTCCCACTTCGCTGCCTTTTCAGAAGAGGTAGACGATGCTGCAGTCATAATTTGTTCCTAGTCTTCACAATCCTTTCTCCACTGCCTTTCGATGTTTCAAGTCCCAGTCAGCAAGAAAGCAGGTACATTCTCAAGGAAAGTCGAATAACAGATTACCACTGTAAGAATTATCATGACAGATTAACACTATAAGAATCACCGTGGCGCCAGCGCTGTGGCACAGCAGGTAAAGCCACCACCTGCGACACCGGCATCCCATGTGGGCACAGGTTCCAGTCCCAGATGCTCCACTTCCCATCCAGCTCCCTGCTAATGCACCTGGAAAAGCAGCAGAAGATGGTCCGAGTCCTTGGGCCCCTGCACCCACCAAGGGAGACCCCAAAGAAGCTCCTGGCTCCTGGCTTTGGATCAGCCCAATTCCGGCCATTGCAGCCATTTGGGGCGTGAACCAGCAGATGGAAGATATCTCTCTCTCTCTCTCTCTCTCTCTCTCTCTCTCTCCCTGTCTCTCCCTGTCTCTCTCTCTAACTCTGCCTTTCAAACAAAAACAAAAAAAAAATCTTTTTTAAAAAAAAGAATCATGACAGATTGGCACTGCAAGAATCATCAAGTCCTAGTGTGAATACTCATTAAGGGAAACTGAATTTGAGAGGAGCGTATCAGCAGGCCTGGTCAGAGCTAAGACTGCCTTTGCTGGTAGACGGGCCAGAGAGAGAGAGAGAGAGAGAGAGAGAGACTCCTCCCTTCCCTGGGGAACGTGGCCTCCCTGTCAGCGGCACTGCCACCTCCCTGTCCACCTAAAACTTTTGTTTCTAAAGAAAGAGGCTGTTAAAGAGGGGTCTTTAAAACATTCCTGGAAAATGTGCATTGTGCAGAAACTACGTGTGAGTTTCAAAGATCTTTGCCTAAAAATAAACTCACCTTTTAATTTCATCTTTCCATGAACTTCTTGAAGTCCCCTCCAGTTTCTTTGAAGAAGGTCTAGGCGAGAGGTCCCCACCAGGCCACCCTCACTCACTGCTGAAGCGCCCAGGATAAGCACCCACCGGCTGAGACCTGGACAAGGAGCTGCCCTCGGCTTCACCCAGCCAGCAGCACAATGTGGAGGACCAGAGTCCACGGCCAGAGAATGCACTGACACACACACATTCACACACTCATATACACACTCACTCTCACACACAGATTCACACACCCACAGACACACTCACACTCATACAGATTCATACACACTCAGATTCACACACACACTCACAGATTCACAGATACACACACTCATACACACTCACACAGATTCACACACACTCAGATTCATACACACTCACACTCATATTCAGACACACAGATTCACACACTCACAGATTCACAAATACACTCATATACACACAGATTCACACACACTCAGATTCACACATTCACTCACACTCAGATTCACACACACTCATATAGACATTCACTCACACAGATTCACACACACTCATATTCAGATACACACAGATTCACAGACACACAGATTGACTCATATATACACTCACTCTCACATACAGATTCACACACACTTGCACAGATTCATAGACACATACTAACAAATTCACAGATACACTTATACACTCACACTCATACAGATTCACACATACTCACACTCATACACACAGTCACATGCACACAGATTCAGACATACACGAAGATTCAGACACATTCACACTCCTACAGATTAACAGACACACACACAGAGATTCACAGATACACACTCACAATCTCACAGATTCACATACACATACACTCATACTCCTACAGATTCACACACACACACAAATTCTCAGATACACACTCTCACACAGATTCACAACACACACTCATATAGATTCACAGTCACACTCACAGATTCACAAATATACACACAGATGCACACACACTCACATTCCTACAGATTCACAGACACAAACTCACACACAAACTTCCACACAAACACATCTTCAGGTTCATCACTTCCACCTGATGTGGTTCCCTTTCTAAAAGTGACAACATTTTCACCCAGCCTGAGAGTGTTAAGGACCCCCTCCTGATTACACAAACCAACATGTCTAGCTAGATAGGACTTAGATTAGTGAAACCATAGACTCTATCCCAGGAGCATGAAAAAGTTCTCCTTGGGAACATATTGATCCTTAGAAATACAATCTTATTTTCTGGGGCCATTAAAGGGAGATTATGCCACTGGACCTAGCAAGATGCTATCCCCACTTATCTTCTGTGCCCAGCTGATACTGATCTTAATTTAAAAGACCCCAAAGGGCCATGCTTATTTAGGCCTTGGAATAATCTATTTTTCAAAACTCTGCTCTTCTATTTAATTCCCTTATCTAGCATTTTCCAAACTGTGTTTTGTAGAACAATACATCACAAGGTGCTAATGAAAATCCTGGGGTGATGAAAAGTAAGTGGTTCTATAAGCAAATATATTTTGGAAATACAGGACTGAAGGAAATTGTAAAAGCTTCTCTGTGCAGGACTTCTCAGAGCCTTTGATATGCTAATGTGTGCAATGATTCAGACAGGCAGAATTAGATATGTGTGAAAAGTAGCTGACACAGGGCCCTGAGCACTGGCCTGAAGCACCGGCATTCCATATGGGTGCCGGTTCTAGTCCCGGCTGCTCCTCTTCCCATTCAGCTCTCTGCTATGGCCTGGGATAGCAGTAGAAGATGGCCCAACTTCTTGGGCCACTGCACCCCCATGGGAGACCCAGAAGCAGCTCCTGGCTTCGGATTGTCGCAGCTCCGGCCATTGCAGCCATCTGGGGAGTGAACCAGCGGATGGAAGGCCTCTCTCTCTGTCTCTCCCTCTCTCTGTAGCTCTTTCAAATAAATAAAATAAATCTTAAAAAAAAAAAAAGAAGAAAAGTAGCTAACATAGATGGATGCATGTGAGTAATAATAACCAACCAATGTCAGCATTTAGAGTTACTGGCAATAGGCATTGTGGTGTAGCAGGTTAAGCCTCCACCTGTGACATCAGCAAACTATATGGACACTGGTTGGAGTCCTGGCTGCTCTACTTCCTATCCCGTTCACTGCTAATGTACCTGGTAAAGTGGTAGATGACGGCCAAGTGCTTGGGGCCCTGCACCCACATGGGAGACCCAGAAGAAACTCCTGGCTCCTGCCTTCGGGTTGGCTCAGCCCCAGCACTTGCAACCATTTGGGGAGTGAACCAGCAGATGGGAGACCTCTCTCTCTCTCTTCCCTTCTCCCTGCCTTTCAAATAGATAAAGAAAAATAAATAAATAAGTATTTTATAAAAGAATTACTGGTGTTCCCACAGACTAACTCCTAAGGGCAAAGCTAAAAACTCCCCATGGGACTCCAAATCCCATTAAGCTGGGTGGTATTAATGCCATCTTATTAATTAAAGTGATCATTTTAAGTGTATAACTGATCATATAGATAAGAATAAGTGTCAAAGCGATCATATAAGTAAGACCAAGTGTCTGCTAATAATAATAGAGAGAATTAAAAAGGAGAGAATGATCCAACATGGGAAGCAGGCCACAAAGCAGATTAATAGAATGACAAACACAATAAACAGCACTCTGACCTCAGAATCAGCCCTAAGGCATTTGGATCTGCTAAAAAGCCCATGAGAGCATTTCAGGCATGGAAAACCAAGGCAATGTGACAAAAAATTACCTAAATGAAGGATCTCTGTGAGATCCCAGTGGAAAGAACAGGCCATCAAAGAAGGCCTTTCTCTGAGGGGAGGAGAGAACTTCCACTTTTATTACGGCCTTGTCTAAATAAGATTGGAGTTTGTGGACTCAAAAGGCTTCCATAGCCTTGGCAGCGCATGTCAAGAGCCTCAGGTGATCCCTGACATCATAAATAAGAGTGTCAATTGTTAAATCAACAACAGGAATCACTGTGCACTTAATCCTCATGTAGGATCTCTGTCCTTAATGAGCTGTACTATGAGAATTAACAGTAAAATCAGTACTTTATACTTTGTGTGTCTGTGTGGGTACAAACTGCTAAAATCTTTACTTAGCATAGAGTTGATCTTCTGTTTATAAAGATAATTAAAAATGAATCTTAATGAAGAATGGGATGGGAGAAGGTGTAGGAGGTGGGACAGGAGTGTGGGTGGGAGGGTGGTTATGGGGGGAAGAACTGCTATACTCCTAAAGCTGTACCTATGAAATTTAGATTTATTAAATAAAAAGTTTCTAAAAAAAAAAGATAAAGAAGTCTCTGAAGGGATTTTACGCTGGCAAAAAAATGTGTGTGTGTATGTGTAACAAATGAGCTTATTAAAATATTAGTGGAAATGAATTAAAGCATGAGTTTTCTTTAAAAAAAAAAAAAAAAAAAAGAATTACTGGCTATCCTAATGCCACAATGCAAGGCTTTCCCAAACTGACATGCTAAAGATCCCCTCTTCCACAGAATGGTTACTTGGACTTCATACTCCATGAACACACTTGGGGAAGGCTAATCTGCTTATCATTCCCTATTAATGTTTAATAAGCACTTTCCTCATTTCTCTGGGCAAAGAAACAAGATAAAATATGATGCCATGTGTAACTATACAAAATATAAAGGAGTCTTATTCCTCATTTTGGAAGCATTTACAGTCTGGAAATAAGACTCCTTCCTACAGGGGCAGAACCTCCCTCATCAGAGCTAATGGTCCCAATAGTATTATATGGTTTTAACTACTTTATTTTTATTAAACAACAAAAATGGGCATTTCCATGCATTTGGATAATTTGTTAAGGAAGACTTTAGGGACACAGAGAAAAATGCATAAGTCACATTTATTGTCATTCATTCACCATTCATTAAAATACACACAAATACACAGATACACATATAAATCTATATGTACCATTACATATTAGATATACATGCATAAGTGAGGCAGGCCATTATACTTCTAAACACTGGGGATTTAGAAATAAGTCAAGTAGGCTATGTTTCCACCCTCATCCTTGTGGGGCACAGAGAACGGAGATAAGTAAGTAAACAGAGAATATCGGGATGAGAAATCTAGAAGAAGCAAATTAGGGCAAGGGGACTGCAGAGCGTCAGGGCCAGAGAAGGGGAGAGATTTCTTAATTTTTTTAATGCTTGTTGAATTTATATAAAAGGTAGACACAGAGAGAGATCTTCTATCCACTAGCTTACTTCCCCAATGCCCCACCCCCACCAACAGTTGGGGCTGGACCAGGCTGCAGCCAGGAGCCAGGAACTCAGTCTAGGTCTCCCTCTCGGGGTGGCAGGGGCTGACCAACTTGAGCTGCTTTGCAGGGGTTGCATTAGCAGGAAGCTGGAATCGGGTAGAGCTGGGACTCTCATACGGGATGCAGGAATCACAAGTGTCGTCTTAACCCCTGCGCCAAACACCCATGCCTGGACATTACTTTAAATAAAGAAGTCGGGAGGGCTTCTCTGGTAAGATGACATTGGAGCAGAGTCCTGAGTGGAGCCTAGAGAAGGCATGCAGAGCTTGGAACACGTGTGTAACGCCGAGGAGAGTGGCTGGAGCCAAGTCAGTGGCAGGGAGAGTGGGAGAGGATGGCGTCCGAAGGGTGACAGGCAGGAGAGCACTTTTCCTCTGGGGACTCACTGCGGGACTTTGAGCAGAGGAGCAATGCAATCTGGCCTGTTGAAAAGGAAGAGGCAGCCTGCTGGATCGGGAGTAGCAGTGGGAGGGCAAGGAAGGGAGCAGAGGACATAATCCAGGCTCAAAGAACCATGGTGGTGTGGACTGGAGAAGCAGCAACAGAGGAGCCTCAGGGAATGAAACTCAATGGGGAAAAGGACATCATGCAAGAGCTCCCTGCAAGGAGGGCCGACAGGGGAACGGGGGCTCTGTCTTCCTATGACTGAAAAGGTTCAGTAGCCAGAATCGACCCTTGATCAGTAGGTGGGTCCAGCTTCAACTTGTTAGCAACACGTCATCTTCCTTCTACCCAGAGAAACGTGTGCGGTCAAGATCTAATTCAAGGTGACTGGTGGATTACCATAGCTACAGGTGCCTGGCAACCAGGATTAGATTCAGGGCCACGAATCTTTGGACTCCCATCTCCCGCTGGGAATACAGTTCCCTGTAACGGGCATTCCTGAAATAGTCCAGAGCCAAGGAGAGAGCTTCCGGTTAGCCTCTCCCTGTGTCTGGTTGGCTCTTCCTCCCATAGAAGGGGCCTTCTGAAGGACACAACAGCAGAGCCAGGCTCTGGGGGGCTACCCAAACAAACCATCAGCCATTTCAAAGAAGAGGTGCAAGTGCTAAAGGCGAAGTCTACAAAACTGGCCAGGAGGACAGAAGGAATGAAAGTAATCGAGAAGATATTTCACAGACCGGTGTTAGCACACAAAGGGGAACAAAACACGAAACAAAGAACAGAGCAGAGGGGACAGCCAGGGAGCAGCGGACTTTGATGCACTGGTCCAACAGACCTCTTGTCTATTCTTGTATATGATGTTTCTCATGGGAAAACAGCCACACTCACTCATTTACATACAGTTTGTGCCTGCTTTCACGGTGCAATGGCAGAGTTGAGGCACAGAGGTCATATGGCCCACTTGGCCACGGACACAAGGCGATTGCCCACCATTGGTGCAACTGTTCCAGAGGGCTGGAGGACTTCGGTTGCCATCCCCTGCTCACCTGAGCTTGGCTGAAAGCACTAAGCTATGATGGAGCATGAAGGATGCTAAAAAAATTCTAACCTCTTTCAAAGATGCAGACAGTATCTCTGACCAAACGAGGCAAGGGGGAAAGCCCCATGTGTTAAAACAGCCCTGGTTCCTTTCTCAACTCAGGACATAACCTCACATAGAGGGGCAAAGAAGCAATGGGAAAAGTATGAGAGACAGGAGGAGGAGCAGTGGAGACTCAATGGTGTCCACACAGAATTCACATGTTGAAGCCCTTCCATCCAATGTCATGGTATTGGGAGGCAGGACCTCTGGGAGCTCACAAGGTTTTAGATGGGGGCATGGGGCCCTCACGGTGACATTAGTGTCCTTATAAGAGGAGACCCCAGAGACCTGCTCCCTTTCTGGCGTGTGAGGGCACAGCAAGAAGGCAGCTGTCTCTCCAAACCAAAGAAGGGAGATGCACCAAATCCAAAGCATGTTGGCCCCAAGACCTCACACTCCAGCCTCCCGAGCTGAGCTGTGAAGCTCTGGTATTTGTTGTGGCAGCCTGAGCCACGACATTCACCAAGCTATCTGACCCAGTCATTAGGAAGTGACACTGAGGGCGTTAGACTGTGATCTGGCTGCTACAAAAAGGTTACCGAAATAGCATAGGCCCTCCATCCTGGGACTAACATTTCCCCTTCCCTTTCTCTGGGAAGGCCAAATTCCAATTTTATCTCTTCCAAGCACCCAACCTGGAGTCAACCAGGAAAATGGAAATTGGTACACGATCCTGCTTTTAGTTCCCAGGAAATGTTTCCTAGTGAATGGTCACTGGACATCGTCCAACATCCCCCCGGCTCCCCTGCAGAGCTTCCATTTGCTGCTGATTGTTTTCTGGATTCAGAGCTCTTCGAAACAGGCTCCAAAAAGCTTCAAAATAGCCAAGGTACGGAACTTCAAGAACTCTCGTTCCTTTCTTGCTTGCAACATTTGCTTATTGAAGCATAGTTAACCATCTAAGTGGTCACCTCTATCCGGGTGAGGTAACTGTGAGAGATCTGGGACATTCAACAACTCCAGAGTCACCCTAGACTTTGGGGGAAGGAAGGTAAAAAAAGGACCATACTATATTGTAGTTCTGCCAACACACATTGCATCCATTGTCCTAAGTGTAAAAGAGAGACACCTGTTGTCCCCTTTCTATCTACAAACCTTAGAAATACATAGAAGCTAGGAAATGGTGGGAGTGATAAGCATTTTCCTCTACAATATTCTCTAAGCCCTGATTCTCTTCAGAAAAACTCTGTAGCCCAACAATTCTTTTATCCTCTGTTGTGAGATACAGTGGTACCTGATTGCATGACAAGACAGCTGGAGAAGTTTCTTTTAAAATGTTGGCAAAGACCTGCAAATGCTGTTGTTGACAATGCTGAAATGGTTTCTTAATGCCTTGGGGCGATGCAAATAATTCTCACCCCTAAAAGCCTGGCACTGTCTCTGGGGCCCTGCCCTTCCCTGCCTGCAGAGTGCCCATCTGCCCCTTTCTGCTCTGAGAGCCACAAGGCAAGAAGATGCGTGTATTTACAGGCAGCTCATTTTTCTTGTCTTCAGAGCTGTGAGTGATGGTGGTATTTTTCTGCCATGGGTTTTGCTTTTTTCTCTAGTGTTTTTCCTTAGACTGTTGATTTCTCATGTTTACTGCTGCTTTGTTAAACCTGAAAAGGCTGTAGTACGGGAGGAAGGCTCACAGGTTCTGAGTCGCTGTTGTCCTTCCACAAGGTTAAGCCAGGGCTATTTGGAAGTTTGCCTCTTTGAAGATTAGTGAAGTTAAAGCACATGTTTTAATGTAACTGATCTGAAAGCAGCTAATAGAAAAATTTGCAAAGAAGAGTTCAAAAGCCAATGGAGAAATACAAATGGCCAGGAAACACGCTAAAAAAAAATGCCAGATGTCACAATAATGAAAATTGCAAATGCAAATGCTAACAAGGAGCTTCTATCTTTGCCCATCACATTAGCAAATCGCCTCTTTACTCTTTTAACATAACACCCAAGATTCATAAAAATACTATATTTGAGTCATGTGGGTGTGTGTGCAAAATGGTGGAATCAGTACAGTAAAACTAAAATTGTTTTCAAAAGACAATCTTGTGGGGAGTAATCTGGTAATATATTCAAAAATCTTATAATTTTATATAAACCATTCAGTGTAGAAACATGTCCTATGAAATTTCACTTCTACAGAGATGAAGGGAATACTATGGGTATGCAGGATCCAGTAGAAAGAATGAAAGCTAATGTCATGTGTCACCTTGGATGGCCCCTGCTGTCCAGATATTTAGTAAAACATTACTTCCGATTACAAGGGTATTTTTTTCCCAATGAGATTTACACTTAAACTGGTGGACTTGGAATAAGCAGATTTCCCCGCATAGTATGTGTGAGTGGGTCCCATCCAGTTAGTTCAAGATTGTTTTTTAATGATTTATTTATTTGTTTATTTATTTGAAGGACAGAGTGACAGAGAAAGAGAGCGCCTGTATCTACTGGTTTCTACTGGTTCACTTCTCAAATGCCCACACCACCAGGGCTGAGCCAGCCTGAAACCAGGAGTGAGAACTCCATGCAGCTTTCCCATCTGTGTGGTAGGAACTCAAGTACTTAGGTCATCACCCACTGCTTCCCAGTACCACTAGCAGAAGCTGGACTGGAAGTGGAGTAGCCAGGGCTCAAACAGGCACTTCAGCATGCGGTGCGAGGATCCCAAGTGGTGGCTTAGCTCATCGCTCCACAATGCCCACCCCCCAATCAGCTCAATATTTGAACTGAACAAAAGACTAATTCCCCAGAGCAAGAAGAAATTCTGTCAGGAGCTGACCTTTGAACTTGAACTGCAACATCAGCTCTTTCCTGGACCTCCAATCTTTTCGCCTCCACTGCAGATTTTGAACTTGCCAGCTTCTACATTCATGGGTACCAATTCCTTAAAATCTCTATGAACAGACACACACACACACACACACAGAGCATCTTCAAAAAGGTTCACAGAAAATGTATATTGTGAAAAAACTATGTATATATTTCAAAAATTTTTGCACCAAAATAAACTTTTAATTTCATTTTCCATGAAATTCTTAAAGTTCCTCCTATTGGTCTATTTCTCTGGAGAAGTCTAATACAGTGAGCAACTAGAAAATAGCTTTGTTCTTTCCTTCAACTCTGTCTGGGGCTGGCCGTTCCTTGGGGAAAACACGGGGAACCCCTTTGTATTTGCGGTCATTTTCACACAGTCAAAATCCTCTGATCACTTCTGGTCACAAGACAGACTCACTTCCACTTTGTGTAAACTGCGTGTAGTAAGAGCACTCCAAATGTCACCTAAAACCCGAGTCCCTCTCGTCCTGCTGCCTGTGCCAGGCCTGCCCGGGCTCTTTCCCTGTCTTCCTCCCCTCCCCCTAAGGCTGCCTCCTGCTCCTCCAGGGTTGAGGCTGGAGGGAGGAGAGGTGGAGTCCAGGTTCAGGAAAAACCTTTCCTGACAGTCAGGGCTCCAGTGTCCACTCCATGGCAGCTCTTTACGACCGCTTTCTCCAGGGTCAAGTTCCTGGGCAGTCCACCACTCCACCCACCCAGCCCAGCATTTGGGTCTTTGGTCTGCTTTTCTGTAATACAGTGCCTCCTCCACACGGACTCCCTCTTTCTCTCCCACCCCTTCCTTCCCCAGGTGCCCTGAGGCTGGTTCCTTCTCTTCTGCAGCCTGAACAACCCACAGGGGGCCGACTCCATTCATCCCCAAAGGAAAGGAGCAACCAGGATCTCTTCGCCATTAAGCGCCTGCTGTTGAGGCTCTGGGGAAGCTCACGCATTTCTAAGCACCATTTCTAAGCAGGTACAGCAGTCATCCCTCCACATCCACAGGGGATTGGTTCCGGGACCCCACGGACACCAAAACTTTCAACATTCAAATCGTGAAAATGAGAATGCTATAGTATTTGCAAACAATCTATGCACATCCCTCAGTATACTTTAATTCATCTCTAGTGTACATATAAGACCTAGGAGACAATGTAAATACCATGTAAATAGTTGCTACATTGTACTGTTTAGGGAGTAATAATATAAAAAAATTTTGCATATTGAGTCCACTTTATTTGTTGCATTGCAATCCACGATTGGCTAGTCTATGGATGGGAAGCCTATGGGTACTGAAGGCTGACTGCACTCAGCTAAAGTTTATGTCTCCTTGCGGGGCCTGCCTGGGTGGCCTCCCCAGCCCCTCACAGTGGAATGCCAGAGTGGCTGGCACCTACCTCAGTTGAACCAGGGCATAAGATCCCTTTGTACAACCTGCAAACCTGGCAAGGTAATTTCGGTCTTACAGATGTCAAAATGTAAATCTCAGAGACTCAGAGAAATTAAATTATCTAAGACCACACAGCCAGTCTATGGCAGAGCCTGCATTCAGACCAGCGAATTCCCTCCCACTCAAGCTGTTGGCATCATATTAATGTGGCTAGGGAGGCAGCTATCAGAGAGGAGCTGAGGATGCCACCGCCCCTCCCAAGCCCCACCCTTTCTGTTCTGGTTGGCAAGAACTAGGCCAACAGCTAGAAGTATCCAGTACCGCTGCAGGCCTTGTTCCCTGACCTTTAGCGCATTATAATGAAATTACCATGACCAACACATCCACTCCCATCATGTACTTGTTGCCATGACACCTGGGAGATTTCCAAAACGGGGCATGCAAATGGATAGCACTCAAGCACAGCCCTAAAACCCCTCTTTCGAGTATTCAACGAAGCCCCACCCCCAGTTTGCTCCCCTTATGCCTCCAGATCATATAGAAGGAAGGCCCTGAACCTTGCTGCTAGCACTTCATTCTCTCCCAACCTCGGCCGCACTTACTCCTAGAGTGTGTGCTTTCACTTTAAATAAATCTTGCTTTTCTGCTCATCCTCATCCATTGGTTCCTTGAATTCTTCCTCAGGTGCAGACAAGAACCTGGACCAAGCCTAGCCAGGGGCAACGCCCACAGCAATATCACGGAGTCATACAGAAAACTTTCCAAGAGTTGAAATGAGCCCCGCCCCCTCCCAGTTCCGGTTTCCCGGGCTCACCTTGGATACAGTCAGTCGGCGTGGCTCCGGGCCAGGCTGTGCACAGTGGGAGCCCTGGGCTAGCCAGTCCCCAGCGCAGACCTGAGCCAGGAGCTTCAGCAGCCTGGGAGTGGGGAACGGCACATTGCACACACCTTGCACTCCTGATGGATGTGAGGAGAACACAGTGTGAGCGCTGAACATCGGTATGTGTCCATGAAAGTCATTACACACATCACAGAGAATGAGAGAAAACGAGCATCTCTATCGAGAGTGCCCAGGGATAGAGAAAATAACCAAAAACCTCCGATGCATTGGCTTAATCACACTTCTGTAAATCTCCCCTTTGTGGCTGAGGGGAAGCTGGTGGTGGGACAGCACGGCTGGTATTCCCGTGCTGGTTCCCCAGGACACCCAGCAAAGCTGCTTTGTCTGAATTCAGACACGCCTGCCCAGCCCACCAACCCCGCACCCACTGGGATCCTCTTACTGGGTGGAATCTGATGCAAACTCTGCAGCTGACCCCAGAGGTCACCCCACAAGCTCTTTCCTGCTGGAAGCGTGTTCCACCGGCTCTGAGTCATTATCCTGGCCCTGCTCCCCACCCCCTTGGATGAACAAGCCTCACTGTCAGGGACACAAAGGCAGCAGGGGTGTTTGTTGTTGTTTAGATTTGCTCTCAGTTCTTCAGGAAAAAAAAAAATGTTGCACTTTTTTCTTATTACAAAAGCAATGCATTGTTTGTCATGAAAATATTCAAACAGCGCAGCTAAGCAGAATGGAGAGATAAAAAGCCCCCATTATTACATCAGAGGAAGAATAAGCCGGCGAGCATGTTGGAATACATCTTTCCAGACTTTTTCGCTGCAGAGACAGATCCATTTAATGCTGCAAGAGGAGAGCACACCCAACAGCCAGGTAATAAACTTGCTTGCTTTGTCTGTCTGGCTCAGTGTTCAGAACATTCTTCCATTCACTCAACAGCTATGTGATCTTTTTTCTATTTTGCAGTATGAACAAAGATTGGTAGTTTTTGTCTGAATATAAAAGCAATTTACATTAATTATTTTATACCTTTGCTTCTGCGGTTGCTCTACTGGCAGGAGGGGGCAGGGAGGAGGTGCTATGAGCTACTATGAGTCAATCAAAAGAATACGGGTTTGTTTTTTTCCATTTGAAAAACAAGGACAAGGGCCTTTGGTGCAGATAAGTTGCTACTTGCAACACGTGCATCACACATCGAAGCATCTGGTTCAAGCCCCAGCTTCACCCTAGACTTTAGCTTCCTACACCTTCCTGGAAAGCACTAGGATGGGTCAAGTATTTGAGTCCCTGCTCCCCACGTGGGAGCTCTGGATTGAGTTCTAGGCTCCTGGCTTCAGTCTGGCCCCGCCTTCGCTGTTATGGGCATATAGGCAGTGAATCAACAGATGGAGACTGCAAGGTGTCCGGCGCGTAAACACATCTTCCCAGGCAGACGAATCAATTAATTCACAAGCTTTTATTGGGATTCCGCTCCCGGGCAAGGTTCCTAGGTCCCAACAGAGTGGGGGCCAGGGAAGTCACATGTCAGAAGCTGTGAGGGCTCCTTTTATAGATTCAGGGCATGGGGGTTAAAGGTTAAGGCAGGTCTGATCCTCATTGGTTGACCTTTAGGCACCCGCGGGGACCTTGACAAGGACTTTTCTTCCCCGGAAGTACAGGTAGGGACTTTCCATTCCCGGAAGTATAGGCCTTCCCTCCTTGCAGATCCCAAAGCTACCGGAGATTCTCTCTGTCTCTCCGCCTTTCAAATAAACGGAAAAGAAATAAAAATTGCTTAAAAAAGCAAAGGACGTTGCTAGTACTCTCTCTAAACAGATCCAATGAGTTATGACTGTAAGTGGCTTAGAAAGGTTCACAACACTCCAATACAAGGATGCTTTCAGCTCTTTCACACCCTCCAGTCAGATCAGAAGACATCCAGCGGATGCCACCTGCCCCACCACCAGGTGGAAGTGCTGCTCACTCTCATTCCCCCTGCAAAACTACCTGCTCAGCCACCTCACAAAACACAACCTCAGGGTCACACACCAGAGAGCCCTGGGTGGGCCCTGCCTATGGCTGCCTCTGTTGCTGTCTCTTGCCATGGGCCCAGGCCTCCCACCCGGACCCACCATCCTATTGCTGTGGGATGGCCCTGGCTAGGTTTGGTCCAGGTGCTTGGCTCCATGGAAAGAGGAATTCAAGGAAGTAGGTAAAAGTGAGTACAGGGGCAGGTTTATTTAAAGTGAAAGTGCGCACTCAGCAAGGAGTGTGGACAAGCTGGGGGAATGAGCGGGCAACCAACAAGGTTCACACCACCCTTCAAGGAGTGTGGACAAGCTGGGGGAATGAGCGGGCAACCAACAAGGTTCACGCCACCCTTCAAGGAGTGTGGGCAAGCTGGGGGAATGAGTGGGCAACCAACAAGGTTCACGCCACCCTTCTGTACAGTCTGGAGGCACAGTGAGTGACTTCTGTGGGGCTTAACTGAATACTCAAAGGGGATGGAGTGTGGGTGGGGCTTGGGAACCACCCATTTCCTTGCCCTTATTTGGAAATCACAGAAGTGTCATGGCATCAGGTGCATGATGAGAGTGGGACAGTCAGTCATGTCAATTTTATTTAATAGCGATCTCGGGGCCAGTGGACTAAGCAGCGGCCTGACAAGCTGGCGTCCCATATAAGCACTGGTTCAAGTCCTGGCTTCTCTGCTTCCATTCTAGCTCGTTAATACACCTGGGAAAGCAGTGGAAGATGGCCCAAGCTCTCCAATCCCTGCCATCTACATAAGAGACAGAGATGGAGTACTGACTCTAGGCTTCGACCTCGGCCAGCCACAGCTGTTGGGGGCATTTGGGAAGTGAAGCAGCAGATGAAATATCTCTATCTAACCCTCTCTCGCTGTACCTTTGCCTTTCAAATAAATAGTTCTTTTTTTAAAGATGGCCACAACAGACAGGGCTGGGCCAGACCAAAGCTAGGAGCCAGGAGCTTCTTCTAGGTATCCCACATGGGTGGCAAGGTCCCCAACACTTGGACCATCTTCTGCTGCTTTTCCCAGGCCATTAGCAGGGAGCTAGTTCAGAAGTGGAGCAGCCAGGACTCAAACCTGTGCCCATACGGAATGCAGGCATTGTAGGCAGTAGCTTTATCTGCTACACCATAACACCGGCCCCAATAAATAATTCTTTTTAAAAAACATTATAATGACTTAAAAATCATCATTGGACATAGCCTGAAGCCATACTGAAAATTTCTAGCTGGCACTGGTTCTAAGTTGCAAACTCACAGAAGCTGCAGTTCTCCCATACAGAGAAGGGGAGAAGTTTGGTGGCGCAGGGAAGGAGGGTGATGGTTTGAGCTGCACGGGCCGCGTTGTCTTGCAGATGGCCAGGGCTGTGAAACCTCAGCTCCTCCCTGCCTCCATCACTAGGAGGGAGGCTGCCTCCCCCCGCCGCATGGCAAGCCCAGCTCAGGAACACCTCTCTGAGTGTCCAGGACCTCGGCCCTTGCACCCCTGTAGAGAGCTATTCCTCATTGTGTTGTAGAACCCCAAAACCTCGGTCTGCTCATGACAGGCAGCCAGCCAACCCAACATCGGGTGGTGGGAGAACGTTAATATTTATTGTGACGTGCAGAGCAAGGAGCTGGGCAGCCGCTGCTTAATTCCCAGGGCCCTCGAGGACTGAGAGTAGAGGTTCTGGGAGATTGAAGCTGGAGCTGAGAGGGCGTGCTCAGCTCCTGTGCAGGTCCCCTGATTGGCCCACAGTGCTCATGACTCCTTTGGTAGGTAGGCAATACTGTGTTCTTGCGGGAACTGTGATGACGGCAAAGTGGTAGTTACTTCTGACTCACGGCCTGATGCTCCTGGAAAAACTCTCAAGGTCAGATCCAACATGGAGATGCTTTGCACAAGGTGATTAAATCTATGGCCAGTGGCACCACAAGCTAATTTCAGCACCCATAAAAACAGCATGGGAAGACTTAAGGCTACAGGAGGGAGGCTGGAAGATGGGGGAGGGCAGATATACTAATACCTAGCATCTGCACCCAAGGTACTGTGTAGGGGCAGGGTTTCACTTCCTCCCATGCTCCAGCCTGGGGAACCAAGTCAGGAATGGGCTCAGGAAGCCAGTGCTTCCTGGTAAGAACCAGCACTGGTTCCCTTGTCCTCCCCTAAGCACCTGGGCCACACACCTGGAGCCACCATCTCCCCTCTCAACACAAAAGCCCAGAAGAGTTCCTCCATGGCCCTTCTGCTCCATCAGGGTACCTGCAGAGCATCTGAAGGATTCAGACCCTCCAAGTGGGAGAGTCAGATGGGCTAACAGGTAGTCAAAGAACATGCAGTGTAAAATACTTGCTTCCTCCCCCAAAATATTATCATTAGCAAGAACAAACAGGCCGCCCTCCTTCCTTGGAACCTGCAGATTTACCAAGGGAGTTCTTCCTGAGCTCACGGCTTATTGTGAAAACAAGTTGCCTATCCTACCCTCAGCAGGCCAGGCCGGATGGAGAATGGTAAATTGGGTCTTTTGATGGGTTTTGTCCCCCGCCTGGTAACTGAATGCCAACCTGACTGTCAAGCTTTCTTTCCTTGGAAATTGTACTTGAAAAGCCCCAGTGCTAGGGGCCTTTGTTTGTTTTTCCCTCTTGGAAGCCCCACCCCCCACCCCCATGCCACTCTGGCTGGAGGTCTTCGACTCTAATAAATCTCTTTAAATCTCTCTGCTTGTTTGCCGAGGTAACCGAGGTAATAATATTTTTTCTGCTGCCGTTTTCCCATAACAAACGCAAAGAGTCCCAAAGGCAACCCTGTCTCTTTGACCCCAAATATGGAGGTTGCTACCCATCTGCTTCCAAAACAAAAGACCACGCCTCCTCCAAGAGCAGTGGGTGGGGCTCTTTACTCCTGACCACGCAGCACTGATTTCCCTGCCTCGGTTCCGTTCTCCAACCCAAACCCAAACAAGGCAGTACTCTGCTTCCTGCTGAAGGAGTGAAAAGCAAAACCCTAGCTATTTTAAGTAGGTCACTCTGCTACACAAAAACTAGTCTTAAATAGATCTCTTCCTTTCTCTTTAAATGAGCAAGTATTGATTGTTTTTAGAGAAACAATTTGGTGTTGAGGAAAATCCCCAGAGTAGGAGTTAGAAAACTCAGATTGTTCTTCTCCTGCCCCATCACTCACGTAATTGGGAATGAAACCCCATCATGTCAAGGTGGGACTCAGCCTCTCCTCTGTCTCCATTATCTCAAGGTGTCCTTGCCTGTCCTTTACCAAAAGGAATTCACTGAACGGAAGGAGTGAGCCAGCTGGTCCAACAAGGTTCTAATCACTGAACTCAAGTCATTTGCTTCTCCAGTAGATAAGACCCTGTTTGCCAGTATTGCTTGGAGGGGTTTGTGTTGGGGAATTCCAGTGTAGGCAGGGAAATCCCAGGTCTGGGGCAGAAGGTAACCACCACTTACAGGTAACCCCCAACCCACGGGAGCCCACCTGGCCATCATGAGCTCCCTAAAGAGCAGGATGTCACTGACCAATCAAAGAAGGTCACAAGCACTAGTGACCAAGGAACTTGGGTATGAGCTGATCATGCACCTCTGAGCCCCAGTTTCAGACTAAAGAGCCTTCATGGTTAACTCCTCTGGGAGCCTGGGAATTAAGCCACAGAAGCCCAGCTCCTTGCTCTGTGCTTTGCAATAAATGCCTCTTTTCTACCACCATCCTGATATCAGTGATTGATTTTCTGAGCATTGGGAGAAAAGACCCAGGTTTGGGGGTTCTACTGTAATGCCTCCAACTAGTTCAGGGTGTTTTTCAGCATCGTAACTGAGAAAAGTATTTAAACTCTCTGAAACTCAGTTTTTCTCTTTGCCAAAAACTGGACTTGCCAATGGAGTCCTAAAACCCAAAGCTACTCAGCCAAGAGACCTTCTTCCCTGGGCAGTCACTGCCCAGGGTGTCTCTCAGGGCAGGGGTTAAGGTGCTGGGGATGCCTGAATCTCCTAAGAGTGCCCAAGTTCAAGTCCAAGCTTCCTCTTCATTCCAGCTTCCTGCCAATGCTCACTCTGGGAGGCAGCACGTGATGGCTCAAGCACTTGCCTCCCGGACACCCAGATTGAGTTCCTGGCTCCTGGCTTCAGCCTGACCCAGCTCTGGCTGTGGGTGGAGAATAAGCCAGTGGATGGAAGATACCTATCTACCTCTCTCTGTGTGTGTGTGTGTGTGTGTGCGTGTTCGTGTGTGTGTGCGCGCATGCACATGCGTGTGCACAGGCATGTGTGTGTCTGTTTTTCAAATTAATGGAAGGAAGGAAGGAAGGAAAGAAGGGAGGGAGAGAGGAAGGGAGGAAGGGAAAGAAAGACCAACCTTAAAAATAGGAGTTCACTGCAAACATTTTCCAGGGCAACTTATTTTTCTGTGCATTCTTATTTTGTAATTGCCAGGAAAAAAAACTGAATATAATCCAAATACTACATTTTACTGTGTGACTTTGAGCAAGCGAGCTGGCCTATTTGAAATTCAGTTCCCCCAACAGTACTAAAAGCTAACCTAGATGCCACAGGCCAGGCACTAGTCTGAATGCTTAGGCGCATTAACTCAGAGTTCACAAACACAGTGTATTAAGCAGGCACCATTATTATTATCAGTTTTGCAGGTGAGGAAACCAAGACAAGACCGTTTTAAGTGACTTCCTCAACATCTCAGAACTAAGAAGTGGAAGAGCCAGGATTCAAATCCAGTCTGGCACCAGAGGCCATATTTTTAAATGTATGCCACATCATCTTTAGTCTTGGGAATACTGAATGGTAAGTTAGGCTTGCCTCATGGGATTGAAAGGATTAAAGGTATACAGATATAATGGAATACCTGACGTATACCAAGCAGTCAGCATGTGGGAGTTAACGTTAATATATTAGTATTTTCTGGACGCATTTGAGAAAGTATTGTATTGCAGGTTGAAAATTATAAACACTGAAGAAACACAGAGAAACTCAACTGATACAATGCATAGTGAATTAAAGTAAAACATAATGTTACGTTGTGGTTGGGCCACTGTGTAAATTATATTCACACTTTGATAAGCCTTATCAGTCAGCTATTGCTGCACAGCACACAATAAGCTGTTAGAGAGGACAAATTTAGCCTGAGCTAGGCTGGTCCGCTTTGCTTCCAGCTGTGGGCCGGACCTGGCTTCTCTCTCATTGACGCAGGTTGAACTCGGGTCTGCTCCATGCAATTCCATGCTGGAGTCCAGGCTGAAGGGGCAGCAACCAGCTTCATGCTGCCAGTATACATTGGTCAAAGAACATCATACGGCTGAGCCAAAGCCCAGGGATGAGAAAATACCCTCCTCTTCTGCTCCACCCCGGGAGGCCAGAGCCAACCACACAGCCAAGCCCAGCACCAGATGAGCAGGAGGCAAGGCAGTAGCTGCTTTTGACCAGTCACCTACTACATAAAGGACCACGTAGAAATAGAGGACACTGACGAGGATGTTGAATTTGGGACGATCAAGCTGGAAGTATTTGATCTTCCCTCCTTTCTGAAATTACATGCCTTATTTTATATTCAAGACAGATGCAAGAAAACAAAAAGAAACCTAAAGAACCAGTCCTCAAAGACAAGGCTAAAAGGAAAGACTCACAGGAGGTGACAACTGCTCACTCATTCAGCAACCAAGAACTGAGCCACCTGCACTCCAGAGAAGTGAGGGTGCCTGCCCTGTGCTCAGGCAGCTCGCTGTGTAGCCAGTGAGTCAAGATCAAGGTGATGATGGCCAACTTTCACTAAATGCGCAACAGCCCGGGCCCTGTGTTCAGCCATTTACTGCATGTGATCTCCCGAATCTTCATAAAAAATCAATAAAGAACATTCTGTTAGGATCCTATTTCACAGAAAAGAAACGGAAGCACAGAGAGGCAGGTAGCTCACAAAGGGTCACACAGCTGGTACGGATTCAAACCAGGCAGTCCAGCTGCTAAGCCCTGACCTCCCCTGGCATTCACACATAGCCCCCCTGCCTACCCCACACCTATTCCTTCAGGAGCAAACCCTCTTACCAGCACTACATTTTGAGAATCACTAACAGAGCCAGCATTGGGTGCAGCGGGTTGAGCCATGGCCCACAGCGCTGGCGACCCCTATCACAGTGCGGGTTCCCGTCTTGTCTGTTCTGCTTCCTATCTACCCCTGTTGAGGTGGGTTCGTTCTGAGAGGAGGAGCATGGTGGGGGCAAGAGGCGCGGAGTCACCACACAGACCCCGGGAGTCAGGTGAAAACAGGCCAGAGGTGAGCAGTCCACAGACTTGTTTATTTCAGTTGGTACAGCAGCTTATATAGCGAAGACAGCCAATTCGGTCAAGGGGTGGTCTACGCCCTAACCAATCACATCCTGTTGCCAGGCAGTTTCCAAAGCCATCCAATCTCAGCCTGTTGCCAGGCAGGCTCTGTTGTCATGTGGTTTCTGAAGCCATCCAATCACAGCCTCTTGTCAGTCAGGCTCCGTTGTCATGTGGCTTCCGAAGTCATCCAATCATAGCCTGTTGTCAGTCAGGCTCCATTGTCATGTGGTTTCTGAAGCCATCCAATCACAGCCTGTTGCCAGGCAGTTTCTGTTGCCAGCGGCCATCTTGGCATGGCCTTCTCATTCCATCACACCCCAATGCTCTTAGGAGAGCCACAGATGACGATCCAAGTGCTTACGCCCCCGCCACCCACATGGGAGACCCAGATGGAGTTCCTGGCTCCTGGCTTTGGCCTGGCCCAGCCCCAGCTGCTGTGGCCATTTGGAGGATGAACCAGCAGATGGAAAATCTCTCTCTCACTCCCCCTCTGCCTTTCAAAAAATAAATAAATCTTTTTTTAAGATACTATGCTACACATAAAATGAGGGTATGCAAGCACAGAACCTTCTCTTTCAAATGCGTCATTAACAAATTAGATCTGACAGGCAGGTGCAGGCAAAAGGGTGCCAGCCCCAGTGAAGAAACAGACTTTCTGATAAGCCTGGCAGACAGAGGGGAAACAAACAGCTCAGAGGTGCTCCCTGTCCATGAAGCGAGACTGAGAAGATCGCCCCTAACAGTGTCCCTCCCATGTCCACCCACCGTGGAAACCAGCTGGAGGAGTTGCTATAGAACCCCCAAACCTGAGTCTGCTTACCTGATGTGCAGAAAGCCAATCAATGACATTCGGGGGTAGGGGGGAGTAGGTGTTCATTGTAAAGCACAGAGCAAGGAGCTATCGCTTAATTCCCGAGCTCCCCGAGGAGTCAGTGGTGGAGGCTCTTCCAGACTGAAATTGGGGGCATGTTCAGTTTGTATACAAGTTCCTGGTTGGTCAGTGAGGCCATGCTCTTAGGTGGGCTCCAGTTGGTCTGGGGGTTACATGTAAGTGGTGGTTACCTTCTGCCCCCGGAACCAGAATTTCCCTGCCTTGACCTGAAATTCCCCCCACAAAATCCACTGCAAACAATACTGGCCATCAAGGTTGCATCTACTGGAGAAGCAAACGACTTGTCGGGTCAGCTGGATCACTCCCTCAATTCAGTGAATTCCTTTCCATAAAGGACAGCCAAGGACATCTCAGGCCACGGGGGACAGAGGAGAGGCTGCACCGAATTCACAATATAGGGGTTCTGTCTCAGAAAGGCAGGGGCTTGCACGACAGCGTCAGGGAACCACGAGAGGCAAAAGTGAACATTCCAGATTCCACAGCAAAGACTTCTTGCATGAAAAAAGAATGCACAAGAGGAAGGCAGCAGATTCTTCTCACGGACACTGGAGCGCAGCACGCTAAGCAGGGAGGCAAGGAGCAGATGGGAGAGAGAACCTCTCATCTCAAGACACCCACAATCTGGTGATTATTCTGCTCAGGCTGTTCTGCTTCCACACTCCTCTTGAGAGATCTCTCAGCACAGCCCAAGCACCAGAGCTGCGTTAAACACCAAGCCCACCCAATTCTTTCCTTCCTCCTGGCCCCCTAACCCTGACCAGACCACACTGCAGCCTTAATCTGCAATGGCAGTTAAGAAAAAAATAACCTTCCACCCATCAAAATCCCAGAGATGGCGCCAGAACACGGGAGCCTTGCTAAACACAGGCAGGAGACTCAATTCTTTCAAATACAATTACAATATTTATTACTCAGTGGCTAAGACTGAGAATGCAAATAAAAACCAACACCCAAACAAAGAGGCCGCTTTGATGAATCAACTAGGAAAGATCCTATTTGTTTGTAAGTATCTGTCCAATTGAACCCGTCACAAATGACCTGCCAAGAAACTGATGAAAAGAATGGCCACATTTAAGCTGCAAAGAGCTCTTCCCGAGAAACCACACACAGAGGCTGCTGGCAATTCCCTTCCCTTAGAAATAATAGGCAATCATATTAAGTATAATAATAGAAAAATCAGAGTCTGAACGCTCCCATTAAAACTAGGTCATTCTTAACCTGAGCAGGCTTTGGGTAATGCGCTCTCCCAGCCAGCACTCTGCTCCTGACTGGCACACATCTGATTAACAGCCTGGGGTGGGGGTGGGGGGGAAAGCCACTGAACGCCTACCAGTGGCTTTCCAGGTATATCAGCTCCTTAACACAGGCAGGAAGAAAATTAAGAGATCAGGGAGGTCCTTTTTTTTTTTTTTTTTTTGACAGACAGAGTGGACAGTGAGAGAGAGACAGAGAGAAAGGTCTTCCTTTTGCCGTTGGTTCACCCTCCAATGGCCGCCGCGGCCGGCGCACCGCGCTGATCCGATGGCAGGAGCCAGGTGCTTCTCCTGGTCTCCCATGAGGTGCAGGGCCCAAGCCCTTGGGCCATCCTCCACTGCACTCCCGGGCCATAGCAGAGAGCTGGCCTGGAAGAGGGGCAACCGGGACAGAATCCGGCGCCCCAACCGGGACTAGAACCCGGTGTGCCGGCACCGCTAGGCGGAGGATTAGCCTAGTGAGCTGCGGCGCCGGCCTAAGGAGGTCCTATTTTTAATAGGGCTTTATTCCTCTTCCTCTTCACATAGCAGCGGCTGCCAGCCCCTGCTGCTCCCCAGCCCCTGCTGCTCCCCAGCCCCCCTCATTGATGCCTTCAATGAGGTCTTCTACTGTCTCACATGCAAGACACTATGGATAATTCCACAGAAGAGAAAGGAAGAGTCTCGAGGGACACAGGAGCCTTGCGGGTATGGCAAGTGACTTGGGGGGAAAAAAGATCAGGCTGCGGGAGAAGGCTGTGGAGACCCAGGCTCCTAAGGCACCAGGTGCCCACTGAGCCAGGAGGGGGACTGTTTGTCTCCTGGTCTCTCTCCTGTGATCAGCATTGTGGTGCAGTGGGTTAAGCCTCTGTTTGCGACACCGGCATCTCATACTGAAGCACAGGTTCAAGTCTCAGCTGCTCTGCTTTCATCCAGCTCCCTGCTAATACATACAGCAAAGCAACGGCAGGTGGCCCAACTGCCTGGGCTCCTGCCACCCACATGGGACACCCAGATGAAGTTCCAGGCTCGGGCTTCAGCCCGGCCCAGACCAAGCTCTTGCGGCCATTTTGGGACTGACCCAGCAGATGGAAAAGATCTCTCTCTCTCTCATTCACTTCCAAATAAATAAATAAATCTTTTAAAAATCAATTCTTGGAGCCAATATTGTGGCATAGCAAGTTAAGCTGCAGCCTGCAATGCCAGCATCCTATATGGGCACCAGTTCTGAGTCCTTGTTGTTCCACTTCTGGTCCAGCTCTCTGCTAGTGCACCTGGGAAAGCAGCAGAAGATGGCACAAGTGCTTGGGCCCCTGCACCCACATGGGAGGTCTGGAAGAAGCTCCTGGCTCCTGGCTTTGGACTGGCCCAGCCCTGGCTGTTGGAGCCTTCTGGGGAGTGAAGCAGCAAATGGAAGTGTTCTCTCTTTTAAATAAATAAATAAAGCTTTTTAAAAAATCAGTTCTTGAGAAGGTACCACCTTGAAAGGAAATACTCTGTGCCCCTTCTCCAGGCTGGGCCACTCGCAGAAGGTGGAGCTCACATTTGGCCACTAGCTTAGGGATTCTGTCCAACACAGAATGAGGGTCGCAGAGAATCCGGAAAAAGTATGCATAGTAGGGCTGGGGGAGTGCAGCAAGTGGTGAGAGCAGGAGCAAGCCGAGCTCATGGGCACGAGACCACAGGCACAGAGGGAGACACCCAGGGTTGGGAAGGCTCCGCCATGGTGAGGACAGCCAAGGACAGATCCATGTGATGCCACTGACATGCAGTAAGAGAACAGGAAATTCCAGGGATGCAAGCAGGAAGCAGGGAGGGCAGAGTAGGGGTGGGGCTCCAGGCTATCAGATGAAACGCTGTGGGCACGGGCGCTGGCGAGGGCAGCACAGCAGTGTGAACACACTTAGCACGGCAGACTGTACCCTGCACAATGGTTAAAGCAGTAGTCGGTATCTCACGTACCTCTTCCTCTAAGTTTAAAAAAAAGGAATTAAGAAAACAAGGGGATGTGGGAGACCTAGGGTGGGAAGAAGCAGATTCGGGGTCTCTCTGAGGAATTCAGGGGCAGCAGGACCCCTAGCCTCTCCAGGAAGTGCCCCTCTCCATGCTGTGGGCACCGGGGAACCTGGACTCTTTCCCCTCAACTCTAAGTGCAAGGCAGATACCCCTCGCCTCTGCCTACCCAGGAGGAGGCCAGCAATGCAGCGAGTGACAAAGGTGGCCACCCTTCCCCCGGAAGCCAGGGAGTGAACACCCAGTGGCCTGGGTAAACTGTGTGCAAGCTCGGCCTTTCAGATTGGGAACGGAACACCAAACAAATCAGACCCCACGGAGAGCCATGAAACCCTGTGCAAGGAACCAAAACCCACCACGGAACGCCGAGTTCCAGGCACAGAGGAACCACCGTGAGCCAGGCTGTGCCACGTGTGCTCAGAGGTCAGCCAGGCCCGCCTTCTTGCAGTGTTTAGGAGGGAAACTTTCCCCAACTCAGCCTGGGACCCACCATTGAGGTGGTACGCTCCCGTTTGCTGCCAGCAAGCATCTTTGCCGTGGGTTATTTCTGTCTCCAGCCTTGGCTTGCTTTTCCCAGTACTGCTCCCTGACTCATAACGTTTCTTCTCCGGTTTATTAAAAACTAAGATAAATCACCTAATAAATCTTTCTGAAGTTTTTTCCTTCAAACCTCCTCAACAATTGCCAAAGTCACAAAGTTGCGTCTTTCCAGCAGCAGGCGGCTAACAGAATAGCCGCGTGTTCTTAGAAATGTACAGCCCAAGAAAACAAAGGGAAAGCCTTTAATTATTCAGAGGCCTCCCACTCCTGGTACTAAATTTACTTGCTCTGCTTTGATTTAAAGCGAGACGTTCACACCTGAGCAGCTAGCAAGTTGCAGCTGCTCCCATCTTCGCAGCAATACGGCCCTCACTCCCTTTGCATGATAAAGACGTGTATAAATCAACTGCTCTAGGCTAGGCTCCCAGCTGTAATTCTTAAAGCTGAGAGAGAGAGAGAGAGAGAGAGAGAGAGAGAGAGACACATACACACACACACACACACACACACACGCCTGCTCCCTGCTCTCCTTCAATTTCTTAAAATCATCCAATCACAGCATTTTGTGGGATTTGAAAGGGATTCAGAAATTCTGTCAAATTACCTCTAATTTTCAGACTTGAAGGATTCTTAGGGTATCTAATCTGACTGCAACTCTCTCCATCAGAGTTCTCAGGACTCAGGAACAAATCCAGTTTGCACGCCATACCTTCATTACAGCTTTTTCTCATTTCATGCAATTATTTCATTAAAAATTTAAAACCTTTAGTCTTAGAAAAGGTACTATGCTCACATAGTTGGCAATCCACAATGTAGAAAGAGTATGTGTGACTACTCTACAATCACCTATTTTCCAACCAAGGGCAATTAATGTTAACAATTCTCTAAGTATCTTTCCTGAGATGCTCTATGTAGATACCCATAAATACATTCTTCCCTCTTTTCCTCTACGAATGCTTTTATGCCAGTCTGCACCTGTGCACTAACATATGTCCAAGATCTTTTCTATAAAAGCTCCAGCCAGCTCCATGGTATTCACTATATGTATGTAACAGAATTTGGGGACACTTTGATTGCGTCCAAGCTTTCCTACTGCAAATAACGCTGCAGTGAATAATGCTGTGTTTATGATATTGGGCACAATTCTCCCCTTAGGATATACCTCCTATAGAACTTCTAGGTCAAATGGTGTGTGTGCTCATGTGCCACTTTGATTAATAGTGCCAAATTTCCTACACTAATTTCTACTCTCATCAACAATACATCATTATATTAGCTTTTTGTCATTTCGACACAATACCTAAGATAAGCTACTTACAAAAGGATGTTTATTTTAGTTTTGCAAAGTCTTTTAAAAATGATTTATTTATTTGAAAAGCAGAGAGGGAGAGAAAAAAATAGCTCAGTCTTTCTTGCACTACTTCTCTCTTCAAATGCCTACAATGCAAGATAAAGCCAGGAGCAAGGATCCCGGAACTCAATCCAGGTCTCCCACATGGCTGGCAGTTAGCCAAGGACTTGAGCCATCACCTGCTACCTCCCAGGACGCACATTCTTGGGAAACTGGATGGAAGTGAAGCCAGGACTCAAACCCAGGCACTGATAGTGAATGCAGGTATCCTAAGCAGCTTTTTTTTTTTTTTTTTTTTTTGACAGGCAGAGTTAGGCAGTGAGAGAGAGAGAGACAGACAGACAGAGAGAAAGGTCTTCCTTTTGCCATTGGTTCACCCTCCAATGGCCACCGCGGCCAGCGCGCTGCAGCCAGCGCATTGCCAGGAGCCAAGTGCTTCTCCTGGTCTCCCATGGGGGAGGGCCCAAGCACTTGGGCCATCCTCTACTGCACTCCCGGGCCACAGCACAGAGCTGGCCTGGAAGAGGGGCAACCGGGACAGAATCCAGCACCCTGACCGGGACTAGAACCCGGTGTGCCGGCGCCGCAGGTGGAGGATTAGCCTATTGAACGGCAGCGCCGGCCCGAAGTAGCATCTTAACTGCTGTATCAAATGCCTTCCCTAAAGCAGGTTGATTTTGGCTCACGACTTTGGAGATTCACAGTCTAAGACCAGGTGGGACCGTTGGTTCAGCCATCGGGGAGGCTGGAGGATGGCAATGACTGAGTATGTGTGGAGGCACAAACACACGGTGAAGCACAGAGAAGCAGAGTGACTGGGCCCGACTCGAGCTTGCAGAGCCAACTCTTGCCGAGAATTACCCTGCAAGGGTATGCTCCCTGGGGCCTAAGCACCTCTCACCTGGCGCACCTCCTAGACACCCTAACTGGATCACAGGACCCTCTCAGCACCACCGACTTAGGACTTTGGGGATGAAACATCTACATGAGTTGGGGAACCAAATCTTGTTCCAACCATAGCAATGATAGTGCCAGTTGGCCTACAGCTTCACCAGTATTGTTTTGCCAAACATTTTCATTTTTGCTACAATTATTTATTTGCCTGTTTGCCTTCTGGACACAACCCCTAAGTAAAATGTGAGCTCTTCAGGGTTTCCTAGAAAGTAGCATAATATCTGGTATGAATCATATTTTTGAAAACTTCATGAATAAATGAATGAAATATAGGATTCTTTGAATTAGAAACTGAGTTTAGGCATGCTGAATTTCATATTATTTAAGTTCGATCCACTTGACACATACTCCGAAAGCTTCACAAATTGTTGGAGACAGAAAACTCATTCCATCTCTCTTGCTCTACTGCCCATTGTTATTGGAAGGTCAGACTCCTGAGACGGTCTCTTCCCATGAGTATCGTGTTCAGACACCTGGTGAATGACTGCCTTGTTGAAGCAGAAAGTAAAATCAAATGCATGCATCCAGCAAACTCCAGCCTTTCTTTCTGTCCCTGCACAGCCCCTTCCTCTTCCTCTACCCTCTTTCTTACACACAACCCCTATACACACACACACACACACACACACATTCACACTATTATCCAGGACCTAGAAGCCAGCTCCGTCTGACAACACGCCCATGCCTCTGGGCTGGGCACCTGTGTCCAGATGTAACAGAACCACAGGACGCCCCACTCGGGTGCTGCTTGCTGGGTGTGATCCGCTGTATGCTGTCTTTTTTACAGGTTAGGTTCTCCAGCAAACAGGCTCCTGGAGACAAGGAGATGAGCCTGCAGGACACTAGCCCAGGTGTCCACATGGGACCATCACCTGGGGAAGGAAAGAGAAGGACACAGGAGTGGGCAGAGGGAGGGGCAGGGCTGCAGAGTGTTCTTAGTGAAGGCTTCCTCCACCTCCAAGCAGAGTTCTGGATGCGAGCTGGCTCCTCGGGGCTGTCCTGAGAGGAAGGGGTCACAGTCATCAGGCATTAGACCGGGGCTCCTCCTGGAAAGAAGGAATGCCCTGAGGTGAGGGCCCTTTAGCAAAGCCAATTGAGAGAGAGCTAGAGAGCTGACAGCTGAAGACCATTTGCCAAGAGCACTCCCAGCAGCTGAGGGAGTGACCCTCAATGATTCTGCAATGAGAGGCAAGTTTCCCCCCAAGACCTGCCAGACGCCAGCCCTAACCCTTCCTGTTTTCCACTAACGATGGGCTTGGACCGAGGTGGTAGTTTAAAATGCCAACCCTAGCGCGGACATTTAGCCTAGCAGTTAAGATAGCACAGTCCCACATCTCAGTACCTGGGTTCAAAGCCTGGCTCTGGCTCCTAATTCCAACTTCCTGCCAATGCAAACCCCTGCAGGCAGTGGTGACGGCCCAGGTGACTGAGCTCCTGAAGTCAATGAGGGAGATGTGGATTGAGTTCCCAGCTCCTGGCTTTCGCCCCCAGCCCAGCAGGCATGCAGGGAGTAAATCAACAGATAGGATCTCTCTCTCCCTCCCTCCCTCTCTCTCTCCCTTAAATGAAAAATATATATGAAAATTACTAACCCTAGATTGGCAAGGGCTAAACACTCTCCTCTCCCACATCCTATAGGTACCAGGGACAACATGCGCTCCCTGCTTCCACTGCACAGCTGGCCTGCAAAGAGCTCAGACATGGGAAGCAGTAGATAAACTACAGGAAATCAAGAGTGGGGTCACAGCCGACCTGTGGCTGCCTTGGGAGGTGGTACCATGACAAAGCAAAAGAATGACATGGGCTTATAAGGAAGTGAAACACACAAGAATTCTCCCCCACCCCCCTCATCCATTATAGGCAGAAAGGGCCCCATTGTCCTCAGAGTTGGCCTTTCCCTAAACAAAGCCTCCCACGAAGGTAGGCTGCCTGGCCTTGACTGTGCAATGTCATGTCTGAGCATAAAAGGGACTCTTCTCTAGAGGAAGTGGGGGAGAGGAGAAATGCCTGGGAGAGCGCAGCCCCCACCAACCTTAGCTGGAAAACAGTGGATTTCGCCACAGCATGGCTTTCAAGATCATCCGTCTGACTTCGTCTTGTGTTCACTCATTTCTCTGCTTTAAGAAGTGCCCAGATTGTTCGAACACAAAAACTTGAGACCACACAGTGAGGAGTTCCAGATGATGTGTGGGTTGGTCAGAGCATGAGACACACACAGAGAGAGAGAGAGAGAGAGAGAGAGGGAGGGAGGGGGAGAGAGACAGAGAGAGAGAGAGAGATAAGAGGTGGAGAGAGATCTTCCATCTACTGGTTCACCCCCCAAATGGCTGCAACAGCCAGCTTTGGGTCAGGCCAAGGACCCAGGAACTCCATCCTAGTTTTCTACATGCATGGCAGGGTCCCAGGCACTTGAACCATCATCTGCTGCCTTCCCAGGTACATTAGCCGGGAGCGGGATCAGAAGTGGAGGAGCTAGGATGAAAATCGGCCCTCTGATAAAGGCTGCCAGCATGGCACATGTCCGTGTAACTCGCTGCACCACAAACTGTGGTGACAGTTTCACCATTCTTGATCCCTTTGGATCCAGCATGAAATTTAGCCTCCTCCTCGCAGTCTATAAACCAAAACTTCATTAAGGCACTGTGGCTGCCAGTGGGCTTGACTGAAGATCCAGGAGGAAAATGAAGGAAGAACTTACAATACAGGCTGCAAATCAGTTGACTTGATTCTGTATTAGTTTGCCAGGGCTGTCATCACAAACTGTTAAAAGGTGGGCATGATAAGCTACAGCAGTCCCAGTTCTGAGGGTGGAAGTCCAAAATCAAGCTGATGGCAGAGTTGCTTTCTTCTGTGGCTTCTGGTAGCTCCACGTGGCCATCCCTCTGTGTGTGTCTACATCCTAATCTGTTCTTATGCAGCTATCAGTCATACCAGATTAGGGTCCTCTCTCATGACCTCAATTTAACCTTACTTACCTCTTTCAAGGCCTCATCCCAAATGCAGCCACATTCCAAGGTACTGGGGAGGAAGGTTTTAAAGTATAACCTTGGTAGGTAGTAAAGGTAGGAGAAGGAACAGAATTCAGATTGTAAGAAACTCCAAGCCTATCCACTCTTTTATTTTTTTGACAGGCAGAGCTAGACAGTGAGAGAGAGAGAGACAGAGAGAAAGGTCTTCCTTCCATTGGTTCACCCCCAAATGGCCACTATGGCCAGCACACTGCGCCAATCTGAAGCCAGGATCCAGGTGCTTCCTCCTGGTCTCCCATGCGGGTGCAGGGCCCAAGGACTTGGGCCATCCTCCACTGCACTCCCGGGCCACAATAGAGAGCTGGACTGGAAGAGGAGCAACCAGGACAGAACTGGCGCCCCAACCAGGACTAGAACCTGCAGTACCGGTGCCACAGGCAGAGGATTAGCCTAATGAGCCACAACACTGGCAGCCTATCCACTCTTAAGTGGTGCACCTGCAGGTGGCTGCCGGGCCCACACACTTCTCTATTTCATGGCTGGCAAACTTGGTCTGTGCAAGGCCAGACAGCTGACATTCAAGCTTTGTAGCCACGTGCCTCCAGCCCATCTACTCAGCTCTGCCACTGCAGCATAAGAGAAGCCACATGTAATATGGAAATGGATGGGTGCAGTTGTGTTCCAATGAAAATTCATTTATTGACACTGAAATTGGAAGTTCATTTGCATTTCATGTGACATAAAAGACTCTTACTATTTAGATTTTTTCTTCCAAAATTTTAAAATGTGGACACCATTTAGGGCAGGGAGCATTCAACCTAGCATTTAGGACACCTGTTGGGATGCCCACATTCCATACTGGAATGCTTGGCTTCAAATCTCAGTTCTGCTCCCAATGAATCAAGTTCCTGCCAACACACAGAAACCTAGATTGAGTTTCCAGTTTCTGGTTTTGGACTGGCTCAACCTAGCTGTTGTATTTAGGCACCTGGGAAGCCGTAGATCATGGCTCAAATGTCTAAGTCCTTATTGTGGGGAGCAACTGGGAGCAACTCAGACTAGACTAAGTTACTGGAATTAAGACTTATTCTATGCATCTGCTCTCCCACAATATGGCGCTGGGAGAGGAGGAAACAGCTTCTACGCAGCTGCCTCTGGTTCAACCAATAAACTGTAGGACCTGCTCCTGATTGGAGGAGAGCAGCATACTCGGCGTGTGGGTAGCAGAGTTGGGATTGGTGGAAAAGGACTATAAAGGAGGAGACAGACAACATGCACCAGGAACATCTATCTGAAGGAACACCTGAGCAGCCCCCGAGAGAGCCGGCTGGCGGTGTGCCGCTCCCCCGTGGAAGTGGGGAAAGTGGCAGGGGGAACCGCCCTTCCACGGAGGTGGAAGGGACAGTAGCCAACCCGGGAAGAACCAGCAGCAAACCCGGGGAGGGCCGAGCAGACAAAAGAACAACGCAGGGTCCTGTGTCATTCCTCCATGAAGAGGGGGAGCGACATAATGGTGCCGTGACTCAGATAGGAAGCCTAGGCAGGGTTTAGTGTCGTTCCTCCATGAAGAGGGGGAGCGACACTTACCACCCAAGTGAGAGACTTGGATTGAGTTCCTGGCTCCTGACATCAGCCTGGCCCAGTCCTTTGTTATGGGCACTGGGGCATGAACCAGTGGATGGAAAATATCTGTCTCTCCCTCTCTCTCACTCTTTTTAATAAATAATAAATAAACAAAAGAATCTAGATTTGGAGACAGATAATCCTGGTTTCAAAGTTGCCTCCTTCACTTACTAGCTGTGTGACCTTGAGATATTTACTCAAGATATTGATTACAAGTTTCCTTATCTGTAAAATGGAGATAATAATAATATTTGTCTCCTGGGAGCTGGGTTGGAAGCGGAGTAGGTGGAACAAAAATCAAAGCTGTGATATGGATGTGGGCACTGCAAGCAGCAACTTAACCCAGTTCGCCACAACACCAGCTCCAAATCCAGATTCTTCACCAGATATTCATTTCCCCTCCTAGGTCTGCGCATTATGACATTGGGGTGTCAGCAATAAGACTCTTGTGCGAGAGACAACCAATTGCCCCCTTGTACCCACTCTCTTCTTCCTCCTCACTAACAGAATGCCAGTTCTATCTTGGGGTGACAATGCGACCAGCCAGAAAGGCACAATTACAATTTTCCTTGACAAACATGATGTGAGCAGAAGCTGTTAGACGGTGTTTTCTGAGAAGGCCTTCAATGAGGCAAAGACTCAGCTGGGATGCACCCTGTCCCATTCATCCAGCCTGAGACAGACGTGACGGCTGGTGTCTCAGCAACTCGGAAGAAAGGATCACATTGTAAGAAGGGGCAAAGTGGATTTCTAGAAGCCTGAGTCTCTGATCATGGAGGTGTCACTCTAGCCCTCAACTGCCTACTTCCAGACTTCTGTGTAGAGGAGAAAAATAAAACTTCTAATGATTGTTAAAGCTGCTACACTTCAAGTCTCTATTTCTCACGCCCTAGAGCCACTCCTGACTGATATAAGCCCTCTATAACTCCTGTATCCATACCACATTTTGAAGGCTTGCTCTTCAGTAGCCCTCTCTCCTGGCCTTCTTATTAAAGCAGTGCCAGCTGGAACTGCCCCGGGCTATGTCCTGACTCCCACTGTGACCCCTCAACCCTGTCTGCCAGCCTAGAGAGCGTAAGTCGATGACTACCGGTTCCTGGCCAGGACTGAGAATGCACCACTCAGCATTCTTTTTACTACAAACATGCTTATTTTCCTATGACCAACCAGTTCTCCAGCCCCCAGAACACCAACCGCATATCCTACAGTTCAATTCCATTCTGAAACTAACCACCTGGAAGACTGCACAGTTTAAGAGCTCAGTTCTCCAAGACTGCCGCAACGTTAAACACCTCGGGTTCACCGAGTTTCTAAAATGGCCAATAACTAAGAAACAGCCAACTGGAAGAGATGCATCAGGTAGGCGTGGGGGGGGGGGGGCATGGTGCCTCCACACTGTCTACAGGTGCCTCACTCTCATGCACTTCAATGTATACAACATTGACATTCTCTGAACACAATTGTTTAGGAGTCTTATGGAGGCTCCATTACACAGGCATGATCAATTAGCTCACTGGCCATTGATGATTAGCTCAATATCCAATTTCTGGCCGGCGCCGCGGCTCACTAGGCTAATCCTCCACCTTGCGGCGCTGGCACACCGGGTTCTAGTCCCGGTCGGGGCGCCGGATTCTGTCCCGGTTGCCCCTCTTCCAGGCCAGCTCTCTGCTATGGCCCGGGAGTGCAGTGGAGGATGGCCCAAGTCCTTGGTCCCTGCACCCCATGGGAGACCAGGAGAAGTACCTGGCTCCTGCCATCGGATCAGCGCGGTGCGCCGGCTGCAGCGCACCAGCCGCGGCAGCCATTGGAGGGTGAACAATGGCAAAGGAAGACCTTTCTCTCTGTCTCTCTCTCTCACTGTCCACTCTGCCTGTCAAAAATAATAATAATAAAAAAAAATCCAATTTCTTTCTGCTCTCTGGAGGTGAGAGAATGCGGCAAAAAGTTCCAACCCTTTGATCATGTGACTGGTCTCTCTAACCAACCACCAACCTGAAGCTACCTAGGAGCCCAATAAGAATGGTTTCATTAGACCCAAAGTGTTCCTACCACCTAGAAAATTCCAAAGGCTTTAGGAGCTGAGTGCTGAGAACTGGGACAAATAATAAACGTACAAATTTATCACAATTACCCAAGAACACTGATCATAGACTTCTGGCTTCCGCAGGCTTCTCTTCCTGTCCTGGCCTCGCCCACGAGTGAATCTGGGGTCAAAAGACCCCAACGCAGAACCTGTGATTACTTCCTTGTTTGTACAGTTCTTTACAGTTGATAAATCACACTCACAAGTAGTACTGCTTTAAGCTGTCACAGCAACTCTGACCAATGAGCACAGTGGTACTGGTTTCTATCCCTACCCTAGAGATGAGGAGATTGGAGCTGAGAGAGGCTAAGCCGCTTACCCAAGGCAGGGAGCCAGGATGCACACTCAGTCCTTTGGCTCCCAGCTCCCCTCTCTTTCCAATACGCCACTGCTCCCAAAGGACTTCTTAGAGTCTAATAAAAGAAGCCTGAGAAAAGGCTCAGTTCAGGCAACCTCTCTGAAAAGGAGCTAGCTGCCTATCTCCCTCCAACATCTGAATTACTCACCACCAGCCAAAAGCTAACCTAACCACCTGAATCAACTGAACAGCTAAGGCAACACCATCCGTGCCACTGTGCACTGATTCTCTAGGATAGGCCCTGTCGGCATGAACAAGCCATTCTGCGAACATGAGCCGGCGAATCACTTGAGGAGGAACAATGGTAGCTGTTCCACCATTGCTGAATAAGTATGGCGGCAGGCAGTGACAAGTGAAGTGACAAGGATATCGCCACACAAAGGAGAGAAGACAGCAGGGAAAGTGGCCCTTCCCAATGAGTCAGAAGAGGCTTCTCGTAGAAGACAGAGTGTAGGTGCTGTTCAATTCAGGAACGAAACAAGTTCAGGAAGATAAGTAGCAGCTCAGACTCAAGCAGAAGTGAGAGGACAACAAGGTATTTACATTGTACTACTGAGTCCTTAGTGTGGGAAACAGAATTGGTGCTAGCTGACATAAGCACAAAGGGAATTTGCTGAGAAGATACTGAAGGGTTTCATAATTGTCAAGAATTCCAGTGGCCGACACCATGGCTCACTTGGTTAATCCTCCACCTGTGGCGCCGGGATCCCATGTGGGCACCAGGTTCTAGTCCTGCTTGCTCCTCTTCCAGTCCAGCTCTCTGCTGTGGCCCAGGAAGGCAGTGGAGGATGGCCCAGGTGCTTGGCCCCTGCACCCGCATAGGAGACCAGGAGGAAGCACCTGGCTCCTGGCTTCAGATCGGCGTAGCTCCAGTTGTAGCGGCCATTTGGGGAGTGAACCAACAGAAGGAAGACCTTTCTCTCTCTCTCTCTCTCACTGTCTAACTCTATCTGTCAAATAAAAAAAAAAAAAGAATTTTAGGGGACCAGGCTCTGGAATTGGAAAGAAAGGAAAAGATTCCAGGCAGCCAGACCTACTGAAAATCCCACCACACACCTGGTCCAGCCCGGCACACATGGTAGCAGCCACCCATTTCTACAATAATGCTGTCCAACAAACAATCAGTAGCAGCCCCTAAGTATGATATATGATACTAAGTGTTCACTGCTCATGTGGCTAGGGCCACTCAGGCTGGTACACAGCTCTGAAATCTCTCCTGACCCATTCATGGGGTTTTGTGCCGACCAACCATCATTGGCTTTCTTAGGCTGACCTTACTTGGGGTGACTGGGATGACACCCTCCTACAGTCTAGACCAATCCTGTTCTCACGGTTATGGCAAAGAAATCAGAAAGGCACCCAATACCTCCCCAGGTCCATCCTTGGATCTGGCAGCATTATCATTTTATTGGCCAAAGCAAATTACAAGATGAGCCTATGTTTAAGGGGTGGGGAAGTAGACTCAGCCTCTACAGAGACAGGAACTGCAGAACCACTCAACAAAGGGGCTGATACTAGGGAGTAACACAAGAGATCCACTGATGGAATCAAACCCAGCTGGCCCCCACCAGCACTCACTGCCTGAGGATACACATCCCTCCATCACTGCCACCACCACCGGGGTGGATTCGCCATGTGTCTCTGCATCCCAGGTCCAGGCAAATATATCAGAATATCCAGGTCACGTGGTGCTTCTTGTAGGTACAGAGGACATGGAAAGCAAGAAGCTTGGCTCTTTTTCCTTTCTTATAGAAGATGGGCTCAGCCTCTCACTGAGACCATGAGATAGGGAATATCTCAAACATGGGAAGGGAGCTCGGATGCCACATAGCCCCAAGTTGGAGAGCTGTTTCTTTAAACCACTGATTGCGGAATGTTGCAGAATGTCCCCAGTGCTTCTCTGCTCCTTGTATCCTTTGTCACAACTTTGCTGTGCCTCCTTCCAGGGGCAGGGTGCCACTCTCGGATGCTGCATTCTGTCAACCCTGTGTTCATGTGGTTTCGCAGGTGTACCAGAGGCACGGGCCTTCCAGTGGGCTTGCACACTGAAGCTGCTCTCTTAAACCTCTGCACCACCATGGGAAAATGCCCAGTCTAGCCTGAAAGAATGAGTGACATGGGCCTGAGTCAAAAGGCAGCTGAAAACCAACCAGCTGACAGCTAGACAAGCCAGACATATGGGCAAGCCCAATGCAAACCAAGAGAACCATGCAGCCAGCCCCAGCTGACTCCAACCCAGTAACAATAAACTCTGTTATGTGCACCTGACATTTTGGGGTTGTTTGCTACACAGCATTATTATGGGAATGGATTACTGACACAGTGTGCCACCAGTCTGCATATAAATAAGCTCAATTCATTCTAAACTTACAGTTTAGGTACTGGAATTCTCATTGACACAGAGAGATCGGGTAAACTGCCACCTTGGCTGGATTTGATGGTGGTCTCCATACAACGGAAACCATACTCCAGAAGACTCTAGAGAAATTTTAGATGTTTGTGACCCTGACCTGAGGTTCTTGGAAAGAGCACTTCTTGCTTAGGCCAGAAATGACTCTGAAAATGAACCAGGAAGACGTGAACAATAGTTAAGAGACTATTAAAAGGCAAATCCCATCAGAGTGAACCTGGGAAACAACACAAGGTCATTCCCCATCCCGGAAAACTCTTGAGATAAAGGAAGCACCAACAAAGACCTAGAAATCCTTTGTGTATGGTTTCTCATTGTAGCTGACTTAGCTGCCAATAGGACTTGGACTGTCCTCTGCTCTTAAAGAGCTGATACGCATATCCCCACAGACCTTAGCCTAGTACAGTGATGCAGTTGTGTTGTGACAATAACCATCAGAATGCCTGGCACAGCAGACGCTCACCAGACACTGGCCCCTCCCTTGTTCAAGCATACCTCATATTAAGGGACTCTTATTACCAGCCTTCTTATTTCTGCACGTCATGGCTCTCTGGTCCTGACAGACCCAGTGTTATATGTTGGCTCAGCATTTACACTATAGGCCTACTCTGTGCTAGATGCCAAGAATACAAGTATGGAGACCTGCAGCCAACCTTGAGAAACTTGTATTCCAGTGGGAAACACAGGTTCTCAGAACCAGATTTAATTACTAACCCAAGGTGACATCATCCTAATGTCAAGGGAGCTATCAGAGATACCACATATGGAGAAAAATAATGAAAATGTCAAATTTATGCTATATTAAAAGGCAATTTCATTCATTTACTCTCTATTAAAAGATGCAATGATTTTCAATTTTTATAAAGAAAAAGATACCTTTTTAATTCCCTGTGCCACTGAAATGCATTGTTAATTTTCAATTTTTAATACAAAAGGCTGAAATCTATATTAACTTTGATACACAACTACATTTGCATAAGCTCAGAAAGCTATAAAAATGCCAGTTACAGTCGACAGATAAATTCATACTAAAATAAAAGCTAAATGTATTCACTTATTAAAACTCTCTTAAAGACATTACAGATTATTATTTTAGTGCTTGTGAAGATAAATAGCCTTAAAAGTAAAGGATCTTTTCCTAGGCGACTCCTGTCTGTAATGTCACATTTTCAGGAAAATTTGGCAGAAAGTTCAAGGAAAACATAATAAGGCAAAATCTAGAGAAGGAGTTTTTATAATAACAAAGTTGAGTTGCAACACCTTGACTTTGTTGTACACATGCTCCAACCAGCATTTAACAGTAAGATTCAGCGGTATGAGCTCCAGCACCTCCGTCCAGGGGTAACTCTGAAACCGCATGAAGAGTCATCCAACTTGATTCCTGCTTTCAAAGGCTTTCCTTTAAAGAAAGACTGCTGTCTGTCCAGGTTTGGGCTCCCCACACAAGCCCTCCCTTAGACCAGGAGTAAGCATCCACAGGACCAGTTCTCCATCAACATGGCCAGCTGTTGTGCAGAGGAAGCAGGGCTCAGCGAATGAGACAGGAGAAGCTGAGTTTGGATGAGGCAAGACGGGGAGCAGACGGGGCAGGTCTGAGCGTGGGACACCCCTCACCTAGGGACTCAGCCTGCGTGTCTGCGGGGTGAGAGTGGAGCCAGAAGGAGACCAGGTCTAGCCAACAGATGACCTGGTGGTAAATTACCCTTTTACTACAGTGAAGCAACAGCTTTGACTAGTTATTCTTTCCATAAGATGACAAACACAAAGTCAAAATTACCCTGGAAACTCCTTAAAAGCCCATCAAATTGCCCATAATGTATAGGAATTGCTCTTTCTTGAACCTTGATGTCCAGATTCACTGCAGCTATACTTACTTGCTCCATATTGGAAACCAGATACACCCTCCCCCACATGACCCAGTGGTAGAATTCATGACTATTTCTTCAATCAAGTGCCAGAAGAAGCAGCTGGCTTATGTTAGAGGCCATGCTGAAAGAAACAATGCATACATTTAAACAAAAAAAATATGCAATATAGGAAGAGGTGTGTATTATGAGAGGCATGTGGGGATCCAGGACAAGTAGGAAAGAGAGATTTACCTCTGTGACACTTCACTCAGTCCAGATAGGAACATACAGAGCTCAACATAGACGAAATAACCTATAATATTTAAATGATTTTCTTTTTTGGATGGGGACTAAAACCTGCATTTGAATTTGCATAAATTTAATTGACACGTGATGCAATTAAACTATGCTTTCCAATTTTGCCTAGACCTGCACTGTCCATTACAATGCCCCCTACAAACTGGGATATGTTCCAGGTATAAAATACACACTGCATGTCGAAGACCTCATATACCAAGATGGAAAATATCTCATTGCAAAAATTTTATTTAGATGACTTTTTAGAATTATTTTAGGTAATTGGTTTAAATTAAATCTTGCTAAAATTATTTTCACCTGTTTTTTCTTACTTTCTCTTAAAATGGCTACTAGAAGATGTAAATTAACATGTACCTCCTACCATTGTTCTACCAGGCAGCACTGGCCTTGAGAGGGGGCCTGGATTTAGCCTGGAATTATCCTAGACTGAAATTTTAAATTGCTAATACATGGTAAACTTGAAAAAATTATTTGAAAACTGTCCCTTTTTCTTCATCAATCCTACCAGATTTAAGAAAGCACTGGCTCAAACTACTTTTTATATTTAAGCTGATAACCCAAAACTGCCTGCCCCATCTGTTTTGTCTTATAAGTGGATTCAAAATGATCAAATCTCAGATGTCATTTTTAAACCTATAGTATTTATGCATCACATAATCTATTGATTTTCAAGTCTGAACACTTTGTATTCAACAGTACTGCATCCAATTTTAAAAGTTTTCATTCTTTTTTCTTCTAAATGTCACATAGTATATTCAAGTAGGTAGAAATTACTTGAGCTCCCATGTTTTATTACACAAATTTCAGAAGCACATAACCAATACACACACTATAAACGAAGGAAAGGCTTATACACCAGGCTCCAACAGATTGCGCTAATTGCAGAGACGAGAGTGGGTCCAGCTCCTCATTGTGCTGTCCCATTGTTTAAATACAAGGTACACAGAATTCTATGTGGCAAGGAGAAGCTAGAAGGCAGGCTGGGTGATAGCCAAATGCTGATCCCACCGCCCACTCCCCCAGAAAGCATCTTGCATCTTCATAATGCTAGCTTTCAGCAAGCAAAGCAAAGAATGGGGATTCTGGCTGATAATGACCATCTAATTTATCTCCTAGAAATAAATAAATTAAAAAATATTAAATAGATGAAACAAGTAATGAGATAACCTTAACCATGCATTGTGAGTCATTTCTTTCTTTCTTTCTTTCTTTTTTTTTTAAGATTTATTTATTTGAAAGTCAGAGTTACACAGAGAGAGAAGGAGAGGCAGAGAGAGAGAGAGGTCTTCCATCCACTGGCTCACTCCCCAACTGGCTGCAATGGCTGGAGCTGTGCCAATCAGAAGCCAGGAGCCAGGAGCTTCCTCCAGGCCTCCCACACAGTGCAGGGGCCCAAGGACTTGGGCCATCTTCTCCTGCTTTCCCAGGCCATAGCAGAGAGCTGGATCAGAAGTGGAGCAGCTGGGATTCAAACCGGCGTCCATATGGATGCCGGCACTGCAGGAGGGAGTTGAACCTACAATGCATTGCACCTGGCAGCCCCCACAAGGTACTTTTCTTGCCTTTCCCATTGCCATCTCTTGTTCCTGTGGATACCCTGCTGAGACGGCAGGAACAAGCCACACCACCTGGCTCAAGCCCCCTCGGCTACTTCCTTCCACAGGGCTCAGTTTCCACAACTGTGAAGCCAAGCACCGTCCAGCATGTGTGAGCATTCCTGAGCAAACGAACCGAGATCACTCATCCGCAGAGCTCCTGCGCATGATCAGCTCAGGTAAACATTAGCTGGTGGTTGTTTGTTTAGGGGTCTGTTTTCTGGTGAGCGCCTCTGAGCAAAAGTTCTATCACGCTCCTCATGATCAATGTGTGTTAAATAAATACTCTCCATCAAATAGCAGCTCTCTTACGGGAACATTTGAAATTGTTACTGGTGAATCCCCGAGGACTCCATACTTTACATACCACTTGAGGATTTTTTTTTTCCGTATCTCCTTATCACCTATACATTATTATGTTTCTTTACATTGACTTAATAGCAAAGATTCATTATATCTGACCTTATGTTAAGAAATAGAATACATGAAATCACAGATTTAATAGCTGTGCCTTTTAATATTCATTAAAATATGTGACCCCTAAAATAAAAATCTGTTCATCTGTGTACACCTTCTCAAACAACGTCATACACCTCCACTTGAATCCCCACCTCACTTTGGACAAGTAGCTCCAGGAAATGGGTAACTAATTAACAGATGGCCAGATGGAGGAGCCAGTGTTGTGGCACAGTGGGTTCAGTCACTGTTTATGAGGCTGGCATCCCACACTGGAGTGCAGGTTCAACTCCCGGTTGCTCTACTTTTAATCCAGTTCCTTGGTGACACGAGTGGGAAAGCAGTAGTTGATGGCCCAAGTCCTTGCGCCCCTGTCACCCACGTGGAAGACCTGGGTGGAGTTCCTGGCTGCTGGCTTCAGCCTTGCCCAGTCCTGGATCTGCAGCCATTTGGGGAGTGAACCTGCAGACAGAAGATCTCTCTGCCTCTCCCGCTCTCTGCCTTTGGAATACATACATACATACATATATACATACATCTTTTTTAAAAAAAGAATGTGAATGAAGTCTGGATAAATACTAGAATAGCAACGAGTTAATTCACGAGACCTTGGAGTAGACAGATCATACTAACTCTGAGATCATACGAACTCACTCTGGGATCTTTCACTCCCAGCTGCTACTGCGCCAGTTCTCAGGCACAGAAGATGCGTTGTATGTCAGCCTCATCCAGCAAAGGAGGGCCTTAGCCTGCTCCCTGCCTCCCAGAAACCAGGACCACAGGTAATTAAAGGTAAATTGAGGCGCAAGGTGACAGGCACGATAGAGCCTGAGTCCCTGCCTCCTGCCGCCTTGTCTGAGCCTGCCTCTCGCAGGAGGGGAGCCGGAATGAACTGAACAGCTGCAGAAAGTAACAGCGGCCATTCTAGAGGCGGCCATTCTGGAGGCGCCCAGATGAGTCCCAGCAAACGACAAGTGGAGAGGGCCGCAGCCTTCACTCCATGTTTCTCTCTAGGGGCACTTGGGGTGGGTGCACCACGAGCTAGTCTCCCCTTAGCCAAGATGACCACACATTCTGCTATTCGCTCTCTGTTCTGAGCAAACAAGCATCCCAGGAAGAGTTCCTCTGGGGCGTTCTTATCACCAGCATTCCACAAAGCTCCCTTTCTGAGCTGTGAAGTATGGAATTTAATTATCACAATGAAAATTAGCTAAATCGTGGCAAGAGAAATTCTAGAACTACAACCATCCACTGGGCTTGAGGCTGGAGATAGGCCGAAGAGAAGCGGGAGATTATCTGAGGTGCAATGACCTTAGGGAAAGGCAGCAGAGCTGGGTGACCTGTTTCAGACCACTGGGAGCGGGAACCTGGTAAGAGCAGGGAAGCAGGAAGTGACCTGAGGGAGGGGTTGCCGCTCCCACTTCTCACACCTTAGCACCACCTGCGAGATAGCAGAATTCCCAGTCTCGGTCCCACTCCAGACCTACAGCGCTGGAATCTCATTTGCTTCACGTAAATGTTTGGCGTGGTCCTCCCGGCCTCTCTGTCACTGTGTGTCCTTACAACCACACGTGATCAGGGTCCCCTTCCTGGCTGACTTCCCTAGCACAGCCAACTACCTACTGCAAAGGACCAGTCTGACACTCACGACGCTCTCCTTCTCGCTCATCGCCTCCACGGCCAACCTTGTCTCCTGGCCTCGGAACATGCTGATTTTCTGCCCAGAACACCCACTTGTCAGCTCGCCGACACCAAGTCTCAGCCTAATGTCACTTCCTCCTGTCACTCGCATGTGGGTTCCCCCACCACTGTCTGCTGTGGTCCAGGTCCTTCCCTCACAGCAGTCATTCCATTCATACTCCAGGTTAGCTGTGTTCCCTGCAAGACTGTTCCGGTAGAACCACGTGTGTGTGTGTTCGCTGCTGCAGCCCCAGCACCGCACACTCTGAATCAGAATAGGTGCTCCAGAAATGCAGTTTGAATGGGTAAATAATTGAAGCCTGTCTCTTCGCTGCAAGGCTCTCCGTTGCTAATGAGCATCATCCGTCTCCAAGAGAATTTAAAGTAGTCAATGTTGCTCAGACTAATTCGTCTATTTGCAGCAAACCTGTTAATGTTCTGGGAGCAGGGCTCTCTAGAACCCAGTCTGGAAAATCCTGGAAGAAGCAGAGATGAGAGACGAGTGTTCCTAGGTGTCAGACTGTCACAGAAATCTAGAAAAGGTAAAAAATGTGAGTATTCACGGTAGAGCCGCTCAGAAGAGAAGGACCATGAAAAAGGACCCTGAGTGCTCATCGTAACTACGTGAATCCTTTCCTTGGGATCACGGCACAGCAAAACCTGACAAAACTCCCCATCATCCCAATCATGAGAGGGGCAGCAATAAGGCATCCATGAGGGGACCACAGAGGGATGGTGTTCAGGTCACAACTGTTGGGTAACAAACCATTCCCAAGAGCACCCGCAAGGACGGCTTAGCTGTGTTTGGTATGTCTTCAGCCAAGGCAGCCGTGCTGAGGGTCCCTTCAAGACAGGAATGACGCACTCGAGGTGTGCTGGAAGCCCCGCCAGCCTGGAGAGCCGGGGGTCTCTCTTCCTCTCCCCCTGAGCCATCTCCGAGGGACCCTTGGTCTCCTACATAGCACGGTGGCTGGATTCCCAAGTGCCAATGACTCTCGGTATCACAAGGGTGTAGGGCCTCAGCTAAGCTGGCCTTAGAAGTCCCAATGCGTCCTTTTCACCAGCTTCTACTCAAGAAGCAGTGACAAACCTACCCACATTCAACGGGAAGGAAACTAGACTCCACTTCTGAATGGGGGAGCGGCAAAGGTCTAGGATGGGATATATTGTTGGGCCATCGTAGGCAAGTGTTGTCTGCCATGGAAAGCAAAAAGGTACAGGAGTATTTTTTTTTTTTTTTTCAAAAGAGAAACTTCCTCTGCTGGGGCCAGTGCTGTGGCTTAGTGGGTAAAGCTGCTGCCGCCTGCAGTGCTGGCATCCCATATGGGCGCTGGTTCAAGACCTGGCTGCTCCACTTCCTGTCCAGCTCTCGGCTATGGCCTGAGAAAGCAGTAGAAGATGGCCCAAGTCCTTGTGCCCCCGCATCCATGAGGGAGACCTGGAAGAAGCTCCTGGCTCCTAGCTTCAGATCAGCACAGCTCTGGCCATTGCAGCCAACTGGGGAGTGAACCAGCGGATGGAAGACCGACCTCTCTCATTCTCTCTCTCTCTCTCTCTCTCTCTCTCTCTGCCTCTCCTTCTCTCTCTGCGTAACTCTGACTTTCAAACAATAAATAAGTAAATCTTAAAAAAAAAAAAAAAACTCCTCTGCGGGCCAGTGTTGGTGTAGAGTAGATTAAGCTGCCACCTGAGACACTGTCGTTCCATACTGGAGCACCGGTTCAAGTCCTGGCTGCTCCCCTTCTGATCCCGCTCCTTGCTAATGTACCAGGGCGGGAACAAATGATGGCCCAAGTACTTGGGACCCTGCCACCCTTGCTGGAGACTGGATGGAGTGTGAGACTCCTGGCTTCAGCCCAGACCAAGTCCCACTGTTGTGGTCATTTGGGGAGTAAGCCAGCGGATGGAAGATTCTGTGTGTGTGTGTGTGTGTGTGTGTGTAACTCTGCTTTTCAAATAAATAAGTAAATCCTTACCAAAATGAAAAGAAACTTCATTGGGAATCTTCTGTTGCAGAATAAGGAGAGAAACATGATAAGGTGTGTCAAGGTAGAGTAGGGAGTTTGCTCCCTGAAGTGTGGAGACCTGACCCAGGAAAGCCCACATAGGTCTAACAGGAGCGCGGGGACCTCACCTTGCCACAGTGAGCTGTGGATCTGTTGAAGTTTAAAAAGCAGTTGCATCGGGAAACAGACAAAATACATTTAGGGGCTCGCAAGACCAAACAAAAAGAAAAGCAAAACCAGAGCCAAGTCTACCTATGGAAAATGTACAAGGTGTCCAGCACCTGTGAAGTGAATGTGCAGGCTTTCAAAAAAGCCTTGATTTTCTGGGAGAGACCCAATTTCAAATATTTTGTCACCATGACAATCCTGAACCGAGCCTTGAAAGATAAGTGGGATTTAAACATTCTGCCAAGCAAGCCAACCAAACAATAGACAAAGACGAGTGGGGAAAGGAGTAACAAAAACGCCATCTCTCTCTCCTTTTGCTCCAAGAATCACATGCTTTGTGAAAGCCTCCATCACAAAGCAGGCCCTACAAGAATACGCATAAATGCAAAACCTTGCTGCCTGCTTAGCCCAGCACAGGCCTTAAGAGCTCCACCACTAGACAGTCTTTTCTCTGGTTAAGTTAGTGGGCTAGTCCTACAGATGCTCTCTCGGATCCCTTTCCACAAAAGGACCCACTACGCATCTTCAAGGAATGTAGGGAGCTGTCTCTTCCAGCTGTTAACATCTTTGGAGTCTGCCTGCACCTTTAAGCCAAGGTTGTGCCCTTGTAGGCGTGGCTCCCAGCCAATGACTGGGCAAAATGGTGGCACAGGACCTAGGCATTGCCCCCACTGCACATGGCTCCCCAATGGCAGTCTCTGTCCTGTAGAGTCCCACTGGGCTAACAGAGGCTTTATCTTCTCTGTGTCGCTGTCTGATGATTCCGACCGCCCAGTCCTGTTTCACAGAACGACTCCCCCATAAAGCGTTGGCACCGCTGGCTCCACGGGCAGCATCCTCAAGTGTTCTCCAGGAAAAGCCAGTATCCCACCCAGAGGCGTACAGCAAGCCACTCCCAGCCTGGGCATCTCAGGAAAGATCCCAGAGAATGCGCCCCTGCAAGGCACACTTTGATAGAAGAGAGAATGGATTCTGGCAGCATGGGAGGTTTTCATGGTGCAGTGCTGCACTTGGGGAAGGACTGTCATTGATGCTGTCATTGGATTGATCTCCAGGGCAATCTGGATGGGGCAGGGAGTCCTCAGTCACCCCTACCCCCGGCAAACAAATTTCACTTTGCTTCAAATGGGTCTTCAAACCATTCCCTAGAGTAGCTGAAGTTTGCAGACCTTAAATACAAAGTTGAATAATATATCCTGGCTAAATAAGACTGTTCCCATTCCGGTAACTAACTTTACATCTTACCTTTTAACTAGGTATATTACTTATTTACATATTTTTAAAAATTTTTATTTAATTTATTTGAAAGGGAGAGAAAGAAAGAGAAATCTTCCTTCCACTGGGTCAATCCCCAAATACCCACAACAGCCGGGGTTAGGCCAGGCCCATACCAGCAGCTAGGAACTCCACCTGGGTCTCCCAAGTGGGTGGTAGTAACAAGTACTTGGACTATCACCTGCTGCCTCCCAAGTACATTAGCAGGCAGATGGGTCAGAAGCATGGGGGTATCCAAGAGTCAAACCAGGTGCTCCAATATGGGATGGGGATGTCCCAAGTACGGGCTTAACCTGCTGCGCCACAGTACCCACCCCTCATCAGATATTCGAAGGGTCAGTGTTGGGGCAGTATGCTGGCCGTTCTGCTTCCAATCCAGCTCCCTGCTAATGCACCTGGGAAGGCAGAAGAGGATGGCCAAGATGCTTGCTACCTGCCACCCACGTGGGATACACAGAAGGAGTTCCTGGCTCCTGGCTTTAGCCTGGTCTAGCCCTAGCTGTTGTGGCCATCTGGAGAATAAACAATAGATAAAAGTTCTCTCTCTCTCTCTCTTTCTCTCTCCCTCCCTTCCTCCCTCCCTCCCTCCCTCTGTCTCTGCTTGTTGCTCCACCTTTCTAAATAAATATTTATAAAAGGGTCTGTGTATTACTTGGGCCTGGGATGTTTGCTTCTGCAAAGTTCAGCCATCCCTGATGAGAGACCCACACCAACCTGGACCCCACAATAGCGAGGACCTGAGACAGCAGGCTCTCGGGCAGCCTAAGAGAGAGACACACACAGGGCTCCGGTGTCACTCTGGCACCTGCTGAGACCCCTGGGGAAAGGCTGCCCCTCCCTCACTAGCAAGGCAGGACCCCTGGCCGTGAGAGCACCCCAACCCGTGCATCAGCCAGCCTTGTGCCAGGGCACCAACACAGGGATGAGGAGAAGCTGAAACTTTAATAAATCACATTTTTTTTTTAATTTAATGATTTGAAAAGCAAGGGTGCGGAGAGCTCTTCTATCCACTGGTTCACTCCCTAAATGGCTGCAAGGGCCGGGGCTGTCCCAGCCTGAATGCAGGAGCCTGAATTCCATCAGGCTCTCCTACATGGGTGCAGGGGCCCACGTACTTGGGCCATCATCTGCTGCCTTCCCAGGCACATCAGCAAGGAGCTGGATCTGAAGCGGAGCAGCCGGGACTTGAACTGGCACTCTGACGTGGGATGCTGTCATTGCAACTGGCGGCTTGACCCACTGCGCCACGACACTGGCTCCAAGTCAAAACCTTTCTCGTCCTCTTTCTGGAAAGGGCTCAGCTCTGTCTCCCGTTACTGTCATACACTCAGAAGGCAGTGGTACTGCTTGCTTAGATTCCACCCATGTCCCGAGAATCTGCATAAACACCCACTCATTTCAGGAGCAAACCCACTTCTAGTTTCTCTCCTACAGCTGGAATGAAGACCTAATCCCAGCCGGCGCCGCGGCTCACTAGGCTAATCCTCCGCCTAGCGGCGCTGGCACACCGGGTTCTAGTCCCGGTCAGGGCGCCAGATTCTGTCCCGGTTGCCCCTCTTCCAGGCCAGCTCTCTGCTGTGGCCAGGGAGTGCAGTGGAGGATGGCCCAAGTGCTTGGGCCCTGCACCCCATGGGAGACCAGGAGAAGCACCTGGCTCCTGCCATCGGATCAGCGCGGTGCGCCGGCCGCGGCAACCATTGGAGGGTGAACCAACGGCAAAGGAAGACCTTTCGCTCTCTCTCTCTCGCTCTCTCTCTCTCTCACTGTCCACTCTGCCTATCAAAAAAAAAAAAAAAAAAGACCTAATCCCTAATCAGAAAACATAAGAGTCACAGAGATTCCACTCGTGGAAAGTCTTGACCTGACCGTGCCTTACAGGCTCCAGATGGACAGGACAACACTGCACAGTGCCCATGGCAGAAAGCGCCACTCCCATGCCTGGTTAACCAGCAATCAGCTCACCAGCCACACTGTATCTGCGTCCTCTCTACTGCACATCTGCTTCTGCCTCACAGCTCCTCCCCGCACACAGGCCAGCCTCTCCACACTCCTGCTCATCTGGGATGCTTTCTGCCTCACACTCTTCCCTGTCTATTCATCCCCTGCTCTTTGTCTCCTTAGGAGTCTTCACAGCCAGGGCCAGTGCTGTGGCTCAGCTGCCTTCACCTCCTGCATCCCGTATGGGCACCGGTTCGAGTCCCCGCTCCTCCATCAAGCTCCCTGCTGATGCACCTGGCAAAGCGCAGAAGGTGGCCATCTGGAGAGTGAACTAGCAGATGGAAGATTCATATTCTCTCTGTGTGTGTGTGTGTGTGTGTGTGTGTGTGTGTAACTCTGCCTTTCAACTAAATAAAATGAATCCTACAAAAAAAGAGCGCCAAGTGTTCACAGCTGCTGTCAATGCTGCCCTTTCGCCTCGCTGCCCGCCTCTGAACCCAGCACAGCTGCAGATGTCCCTAGTGGCTTGAGCTCCCCCATTCCAACCCCTTTTGACTTCTCTACCTGAGGATCCCTGGGTACTGGCTCAGCCATGAGGTAGAAGAGTGGAGGGGTTAATGCCCTGGGGGTGGGGACTCGCTCCCAAGAGGGGAGTGGATTCTCCAGCTTCTAACTCCTCCAGGGGCACACTCTGAGGTGAGTCCTACTTAGGTTCTCAAAGGTTCTCCAACACGATTGAGCTCCAGCGGTCTGAACAGCAACCACCCACCCACTCATTATTAGTTTTCTCTCCTCCGTATCTCTTTGCCTACTGTTCCCTTGCACTTCCTGGAATCACCTCCTAAATATTTAACTACTTACACCCAAACCTTCGTCTCGGTATTTTTGTTCCTAGGGGCACACAAACTAAGACAACTTCCAGTTCAATCCCCCAGAGTTTCTGAGTGATCCCCCCTCAGTCACCATTGCTTATATTGAGAGCATTTCCCACAACAGCACTACACAGGTGATTGGCACCTCTAGACTGCCCCTTGGGTCTTTGACACTGGCCCAAAGACTCTAGGCAGAGGTGAATTATTTCTATAAAACATGGCTGCCCTACCTCTTACTAGCAGGAGGCCATGATGCTGACCAAGTCAGCACAGAATCTGAATATCTGAATGTATGGTTAGTCAAATGCTATTAAGGAGAATGGCTAACTACCACCCCCATAGGATACACATATTGTTTCAAACACTCACATTTACTTCCAAGTACAAGTCATTCAAACAACTCCAGAGACGCATAAGTCATTTGGATTTGTTTCTTCCAGAGAGGGCTCTGTGGTGAACTCTGCCAGGAAAGGATTAAACATGCAAGGACCTGATTACATGAAATGCTTTGGTGAAAGGCACTAGGAGGGGAGCCAGAGAAGACAGGGAGAGCGGTCAGATCGTGACACGGGTGTGACTGACTGCAGCAGAGGGAGAGACCCACAGAAGCACCCTAGATCAGTGTGCAGCCAAAGCAAGATTTGCCAAAGCTGTTGGGGAGTCCTTGTGCCAAAGCTGGCTGACAGAGAAGTCCCTGCCTCCCACGAATGGGTCTGTCTTCATATCCCCACCCCACACAGACACTGGTGAGCAGCAGCCCTCAGAAAAATGGCCTTGGCAGAAACACAGGGCCCAGTTTCAAGAGGCAGCAACTGGAACCTGAATCAGTTAAAGTCCCTGTGCTACAAGCTCTGGAAGGCCATTCTCATAGTCACTCAGGGGCCAGATGAATGTCCTCTAATTTGGGATCCTTGCTGTCAGAGAATCACATACCTTATTATCCTGGCATGGCCAATGAAACATGAGAAGTCGAAGGTGTTCCCTCCAGACAGAAGCTCTGAGAGCCAGCAGGTGATCTGTCATGTTCTCTTTCTCTTCTTCCTCATCGATGGAACCAGCTGTGTTCCAGATAGAAGCTACCCCATAAGCCCAATTCCCAAGGCCAGGATGGCGTGCACAGTGCTGGGGCTGAGCCCAGCAGCCCTGGGCAGAGGTGTTAGCTGCAGAGGCTGGAGCCTTCGTTACACGGTGTGACCGGGCCCATCCTGACCAATACACAACTTCTACCACCTCTCCTAGTTGACTGCTCCACACACATCCACATAAGCGAGATCAGCGTGACTTCAGATTTGAAAAAAATCAGTTTTCTCCACCTGCCTTTCTCTACCCCTCCACTTTCACAAACAAGAAGTTCAGCTTTTTATGGGTTGTTAGTTTTCTCATCGGCTAGCACGATGAAGAAATATGCTTGTTGTTTTTTTTTTCTTAATCCTAAATACAATATTTTTTAAAGGAGAAGAAAGAAAACCACACCCGGAACTTCTGTGACAGAGAGATACTTTACAGCACTGCCGGATGGGTTCCTCGCTGCAAATCTCTTCTGAAAACACAGAGCCTGTGTGGCTGCACGCTTTCATCCATCATCCCCCATTACGCACCATAAATTCTTTTTCTTTCTCCTCTTTTGTAAATCCTTTATTGTAGATTCAAGGGAGTAAAACTCTATTTAAGAACTTAATGTTCTGGATGAAGTTATACAACTTTAGATGAACAGGAAAATAATCCTGACAAGTGACAGAAGATTCACAAATACAAATCCACTTTGGCATCTGTTTTCTCTATTGTCAAAGAAGAAGAAAGAAAAAAAAAAAGTCCAGCAGATGCTGGCTCAAGCAGCCTAACTGGTCATCCACTTCCCCACGAACAATGCCAACAGCCTGCCATGCATGACCTTCTGTGCTGGCCAGAGAGGCCGGGGGTCTGGGAACAGAGTGGGCGAATCCTTTTGATTTAATCACGGGTTAAAAGGAGCTCTCCAAACTTTTGCCAAGGAACAGCACACAGGAATTCGGGGACACAGTATTAGTGAGGATACCTGGTCTTTGGCTAAAAATAGAACAAGGCAGAATGCTGACTAATTGACACAGCTAATTATAGGGACTTCCTACAGACAAGTGCTCTGTCAGCCTTTTTTTCTCATCCTAATGGTTATTGCTGGTTTCCAATGAGAGGAAGTAAGAAAAGGAGGCGTGTGACGCTTGGGGATTGCTGTCACCCGGGAGGAGCTGGGACCATGTGGGACAAGTTCAGGCTGACGGCCACCCACCCTCTCCCCTGCCTCTTCTCAAAGCTGGAGACAGATTCCTCGGCCACTCCAGCTACCAAATGCATTTGGTTCCTGATAGAATCAGTAAAGTAAGTTCCATTTCAGGCTTCCAGCTGTAGCGAGACAGTCCAACGGGTAGAAATCAATCCAATTGAAGCACCCTTGAGCACAAATCAAATGAGACTAGGCTGCAATTGAGGGAGATTACAGTCATAACTTTGCTTTAGAAGCGACGGCGGCTCTCGCTCTGCGTGATCTCTGAAAATGGAATGGGCGCTCTTGGCTATGAACGACGACGCAGGTGCCAGAACACGGTTTTGCTAAAGAGTGTTATTAAAATGTCTTTATCTGTCTGGGGTGTGTCATCATCATTAAAAACAAAGCAGAGGGAAAACTAATCAAGTCAGATCATATTCAAGGGGCTCCAAGCCTGACGTGCCAACAATACCATTAATGCCAGTGTTTAGGTGGGTTCCTGACGCCTGCTGTCAGTCAATGCAGGCCCCCCACCCCCGCCATGCTGCAGGATAGCTACAAGGGATACTTCCCAGAAGTGACCTGTCCTACTTCTAAGCTTGCCTTCTTGTCGTTGTGCAAGGGGTCAGACACATCCACACTCACAGCATCACAGAATGTGGGGCAGGAGGAGCCCTCAGCCAACACCTCCTACGTCCGCATCCACTCACTCTCCTCCCACCAGACATCCTCAGCCACCCATTCAACAGATGGGGAGAACCGAGGCCCACAGAGGCCAAACGGGCTGTCTGAGAACCCACGGCGAGTTCAACGCCATCAGAATCCAGCTCCAGGGCTGTTTCCTTAGGACTCCCACTAGTCATCAGCAGTGTCCAGGTATCTTTTGCAGAAGGGAGTTAACACACAAATCAGTACCACACTACCCCAGGGGTACCTACCCGGGACACACCCGCTCGCTGTTCAGGTGCCAGGCGGGCAGCAGTCAGCACACCGCGGGGTCCACCGGGAAATACCGAACGGAGACAAGAAAGGCAGAACACGCGGCCCGCCCGTCTCTGAGACACCCTGCGCTCCAGAGTTCCGGCTCTTTCTATCCGCACGCAGCTCAACAGACCGCAGGGAAACCCAGGGCTGGCCAAGCGAGGAGAGGCGCGGGCACCGGACCGTGCGGACCAGCCCGCCACAGCACCCGCCCTGAGGGCCTCATGAGCCAGGCTAAAGGGGCAGACGGACCGGAAGGGCTAGGACAACACCTACTTAGGTTCCTGCTAACACTCACCGCAGAGCGCTCCCGACGCAGACAAGTGGCACCTGCGAGGGCCGCCGCCACACCTGCTGCACGCGGCTTCTCTGAGGGACAGACCGGAAGTTTGGGACTGTGCCCACCCCCTCGCTCCAGAGGCAAACTGTCATAGGCCAAAGCCCATCAGCATGTGATGTCGCTCTGGCCCCAGTGATTGGTCCCAGGCAAGCATGTGACCTGCATTCGTCCAATGAGAGTGAAGCCCACTTTTTCTCAGCGGTTAGCGGAAGGGAGAGCTCCTGATGCTGCCTAACGTGAAATGTGAATGTGAGGGGGCTGGTGCTGTGGCTTAGCGGGTAGAGCCGCGGCCTGCAGGTCCGACATCCCCTATGGCCACCGGTTCAAGTCCCAGCTGCTCCACTTCCAATGCAGCTCTCTGCTGTGGCCTGGGGAAGCAGTGGAAGATGGCCCAAGTCTTGGGCCCCTGCATCCGCGTGGGAAACCTGGCTCCTGGCTCTGGATCAGCTCAGCTCCGGCCACTGCAGCCGTCTGGGCAGTGCACCAACGGATGGAAGACCTCTCTCTCTGTCTCTCTCTCTCTCTCTGTCTCTCCTTCTCTATCTGTGTAACTCTGACTTTCAAATAAACAAATCTTTAAAAAGAAAGAGATTGAAGCTTGCAGAGTCTGCTGGCTCTTGTGGGCCCCAGGCAGTGAGGCACCGTGGATCCATCCAAGAACACCTTGCTGTCCTGTTTGCACAGTAACCAAGTTGAGAACCCTCCACCAGCCAGATTGGCGCTCTTTCTGCAGTTCTCCTTGGGCTATAACAGGAATGCCCCCTTCCCCACCGGTAGGCAGACACAGCCGTTGGTGGAGACGCCTTGCCTCCTGGAAAACCTTGTTTGTGACGCCCGCCATGGAGTCTGACCACGTAACCCTCCCATTCTTCACCAGAGTGTCAGCGGCATCTTCTGTGGCCATGCACTTCTTGTAAGAATTTACGTCCATGGTCCACGTCAATGAGTTTCTGGCAGCCGGTGGATGACTAGGAGACGTTCGGCTTCAGCCTGAAGCAGGTGTGGCCTCCCAGGCACCGTGAAAAGAGAGCATCATTTGTATAGCAGACAGCAGCCGTGGGTTCCTGGCTGTGGCTGTGGCTGTGGCTGGGAACTTCTGTTTGATTATGTCATTGACTTCTGCTTGTGGAAAAGAGGCAGTGAGATCCTTGTGAAATACAGGAATGAGGTCGGGGGAGGAGATGGGAAGAGAGCACTATGAAAGAGGAGAATCAGCGGAAGTCCCGCAGGCCAGGGCTGAGCTGCTTTGTGGAAATCTGGGGTTATTTCAGAAAATATTGAATTCAGGCCTATAAAGGGTAAGAAGGGTCAAGCTAAGCTCGACATGGAGATTTGGTCCAGACACGGGGAGCCCTTGTTCCCTCTATGACATTTACCCAGATACCTCTGTGGTCTGAGACTTACCAGGACTGTGTTTTAGAGGAAATTGTTCTACCCCATAATACGCTCAATTCTGATGCAAGTAGGATGGGCTGATGGCTGGAGGACAGTACAGCAGGGGCCAAAGTGAAGCTTCCCACGTTCGAATTCCAGCTCACGCCAGTGATGCGATTATGGGTAAACGCATGGGCTTCTCCATGCCTTGGTTTCCTGATTGAGGTAAACAGGAGCATAAAGGCAAAGCCCTTGCAGCGTCCTAGGGCCATCGTGAGTAGGGAAGGAGATGAAATGCGTGGCGCTGGATGTAGTAACTGACACATAATGAATGTCCCGTCACTCTCAGCCCATCATCGCTTCTCTGTGATTCCTGTTCTATGGATGGAGTGTTATTGTTTCACATTAAGCTGTGGTTATATTAATGGACCTGTGGAGCCAGCGGAAACTTATCCCTAGAGGGCGAAGCTATTTGTAGCGACTACCTGAGGTGGTAAACAAATAATTCAGCAATGATGGCTCCGTGCGCTTCATCCTGCAGGAGAGAGGATGCTCCAGGGGCTGCCAGAGCAGAGAAAAGAGACATCCAATCAGACGGAGAGTAGCAGCAAAATTTCCTGACAAGAGGCTTGAGCTGAATTTAAAGATCATGGCCAGCCAGCCTCCGGGATGACCCCGCCGCGAGCCAGTGCACCAGGGATGGCCTGCGTGACAAAGCGCACAGTTTCCGTCTTGGTGTCTCACTCAGCCATTCTCGCCGGTCCCTCACTCTGGGGAAGCCACGTGCCAAATGATGAGGACATTCAGACAGCCCGGTGCAAAGGCCTGTGAGGTCGGCAGCCAGTGAGGAATTGGAGCTTTTCCAGCTGTCACGTGTGAGGGCTTGGGAACAGTTCTCCAGCCCGTGGTTAGCCTAGAGATGACGACAGCCTTGGCCGACAAGGTGCCTGCGAGCTCACGGGAAGGCCTGAGCCAGAACCTCTCAGCCGCACTGCTCCCTGGTCCCTAACCTTCAAAGCCACGAAATAACAGAGGGTGAGCATTCGGCTTCATCATTAAGCAGCCAGTTAGGAGGCCTCTGTCTTCTGTCTCAGTGTCTGAGTTCAATGCCAAGCTCAGCTCCCGATTCCAGTTTCCTGTAATGAAGACCCTGGCAGGTATCAGTGTTGGCTTCCTGCCACCTACGTGGGAAACCTGCATTGAGTTCCCAGCTCCTGGCTTCAGTCTGACCCGGTCCTAGTCACTGCAAGCATTTTGGGGGAATGAACCAGTGGATGAGAGATCTGTGTGTATGTCTGTGTGTGCCTGTGTATTTCTGTCTCTTAAGTAAAATGCTTTAAAAATTTCCAGATAAACATTTGCTACATAAGCCACCAAGCTGTGGGGGGACTGGTTGCAGAGCAGCAGACAGCTGGTGGAAGTAGGAAGACGCTTGTGGGAGAAGCAGAGGAGGACACTCCACACAGAAGTGACAGCATGTGCACAGGTACCAGGTCAGGGCCCGAGACTGGACCTGGGTCCCAGTTCAGGCCTTTCAGTGAGTGAGTGGCAGGAGATCAAGTGCAGGGCTGGGAATGGCCAAGAGCGAGGTCTGAAAGGCCTAGGAAGCCAAGCAAAGGTGTTGGAGCCCGACCCAGACCCTGAAAGTCAGAGAGAGGCTCCTGAGAATTTTAAACTGGGAAGTGATAGGGGGAAATGTGTATTTCTTTTTTAGGATTGTTTTGTCAATATTGGAATGGCCAACCTGTCAGTATCCCCTGGTTATTGTTGTTTTTCTTCTTTAATGGGTTCTTCCCAATGGCATTCAAACCTGTTTTAGAATCTCCTATTTTGAAAAGTTCTACAGGAATGCCACACCTACTCCCAGTTCCACAGAGTTACCTACATATGCTACAGAAATTCTACCCATTGATGCATCCATCCATTCCAGTCTGGCTTCTGCCAAAACTGTCCTTGCTAAGGCCATTAGTGACCTTCATGCTGTCAACTCCTGTGCTTGGTTTTCCACCCTCACTCTCAGCACCATCCATGCTCTTGATGATACCACTTGGCTTCCAGTATGTAATACTGTTGGATTTTCCAGTATCTCAAGTCTAGCTGTTCCTTCTCCAAGTCCTTTTTTTTTTTTTTTTTTTTTGGCTCCTCCCCCACTTCCTCCAACTCATACAAGTTGGCTCCCAGGGATAGACCCTATAGTCTCCTCTCTCTAAATGATCATCCAAGCCACCATAGCCTTCCTAGACCTCAGCAATAACCTTTTGACCAGCCTCATTAATTCCACTTTTTTTTTTTTGACAGGCAGCTAGTCCATTCTTCAAGTAGTAGCTAAAATAGTCTTTTAAAACGATAAACCAAGGTGTCAGATTTATTTGTGTGAAACTTTTCCATAATGCACCTTGCTATATAATGCTCACATATGGAACACTGCCCATGGCCTGCAAGGCCCTTCATGATCTGAGCTGAGACTCCCTCTCCAGCTTCATTGTCAACTTTCTTCCCAATTGTTTACTCCTGAGCTCTTCAGGCCCAAGATCCTCCTCCAGGCCTGGAATGCTTCTCTACTTTTTTTTTGTCTTTTTTTTAAAAGGTTTATTTTATTTATTTGAAAGGCAAAGTTATAGAGAGAGAGGGAGAGACACAAAGAGAAAGATACAGAGAGAGAGAGAGGGAGAGGAGACCTTCCATCTTGCTGCTCACTCTCCGAAGGGTCACAACAGCCAGGGTGGGGCTAGGCTAAAGCCAGGAGCCTGGAACTTCATCCTAGGTGGCAGAGCCCCAAGCACTTGGACCATCTTCCACTGCTCTCCCAGGAGCATTAGCAGGGAGCTGGGTCAGAAGTGGAAGAGCTAGGACTTGAGCTGGCACAATACTGGCCCCTATTCTTTGTCTCAATTTATCCTTTAGGTATCCACTTAATTGACATTCTTTTTTTTTTAACTTTTATTTAATGAATATAAATTTCCAAAGTACAGCTTATGGATTACAATGGCTTCCCCCCCATAACGTCCCTCCAACCCGCAACCCTCCCTTTTCCCACTCCCTCTCCCCTTCCATACACATCAAGATTCATTTTCGTTTCTCTTTATATACAGAAGATCAGTTTAGCACACATTAAGTAAAGATTTCAACAGTTTGCTCCCACACAGAAACATAAAGTGAAAAATACTGTTTGAGTACTAGTTATAGCATTAAACATCAATGTACAGCACACTAAGGACAAAGATCCTACATGAGGAGTAAGTGCACAGTGACTCCTGTTGTTGACTTAACAAATTGACACTCTTGTTTATGGCATCAGTGATCACCCTAAGCTCTTGTCATGAGCTGCCAAGGCTATGGAAGCCCCCTGAGTTCACCGACTCTGATCATATTTAGACAAGGCCATGGTCAAAGTGGAAGTTCTCTCCTCCCTTCAGAGAAAGGTACCTCCTTCTTTGATGACCCGTTCTTTCCACTGGGATCTCACTCACGGAGATCTTTCATTTAGGTTTTTTTTTTTCTTTCCCCAGAGTGTCTTGGCTTTCCATGCCTGAAATACTCTCATGGTCATTTCAGCCGGATCCACATGCCTTAAGGGCTGATTCTGAGGCCAGAGTGCTGTTTAGGACATCTGCCATTCTATGGGTCTGCTGTGTATGTCACTTCCCATGTTGGATCATTCTCTCCCTTTTTTATTCGATCAGCTAGTATTTGCAGACACTAGTCTTGTTTATGTGATCCCTTTGGTTCTTAGTCCTATCATTATGATCAATTGTGAACAGAAATTGATCACAGGGACTAGTGGGATGGCATTGGTACATGCCACCTCGATGGGATTGAATTCGAATCCCCTGATATGTTTCTAACTCTACCGTTTGAGGTAAGTCAGCTTGAGCATGTCCCGAATTGCACATCTCTTCCCTCTCTTATTCCCACTCTTATATTTAACAGTGATCACTTTTCAGTTAAGTTTCAGCACTTAAGAAGAATTGTGTATTGATTACAGTATTCAACCAAAAGTATTAAGTAGAACAAACAAAAAATACTAAGAGGGATAACATATTAAGTTGCTCATCAACAGTCAGGGTGAGGGCTGATCAAGTCACCGTTTCTCATAGTGTTCATTTCACTTTAACAGGTTTACTTTTTGGTGCTCAGTTAGTTGTCACCTATCAAGGAGAACAAGTGGTATTTGTCCCTTTGGGATTGGCTTATTTCACTCAGCATAATGTTTTCCAAATTCCTAACAGGGATCACTTTTCAGTTAAAATTTAAACACCTAAGAATAATTGTGTGTTAATTACAGAGTTCAACCAATGGTACTAGAACAAAAAAAAATACTATAATGGATAAAGTATTACATTGTACATCAACCGTCAGGACAAGAGCTGATCAAGTCACTGTTTCTCATAGTGTCCATTTCACTTCAACAAGTTTCCCCTTTGGTGCTCAGTTAGTTGTCGCTGATCAGGGAGAACATATGATATTTGTCCCTTAGGGACTGGCTTAATTCACTCAGCATGATGTTTTCCAAACCACCCTGAACGTGCCCGATCTCGTCTATTTGACATTCTTAATCAGAGTGGCCTTTATAGCTATTCATTGTGTGTGGCAAACTACCTCAAAGCTTAGTGGCTTAAAACAACCACCCTCATTACATAATGTGATTTTTGAGAGAAAGGGGTTCAGGCAGGGCTCAGCTGGGTGACTCTTCAACTCCTTATTGCATCAACTGAAGTTATTCAGTGGTACTTATCTGGTGGACAGGTTGGCCTTGAGGGGCCCAAACAGCTTCACTCACATATCCAGTGCCTAATGGGAATAATGGAAAATCTGGCTTATTGGAATCATAGACCGGAATGGAGGACTATAGACACATGGAGAACTCAGAGTGGTCAGGCATCTTAGCAGCCAGCTCAGAGCTTCTGGGGAAAATGTTCTGGAAGCTGCAATGTGGAAACCTTTTTTTTAAAGATTTACTTATTTACTTTAATGTCAGAGTTACACAGAGAGAGAAGGAGAGGCAGAGAGAGAGAAAGAGAGGTCCTCCATCTGCTGGTTCACTCCCCAATTGGCCACAATGGCCAGAGTTGGGCTGATCCGAAGCCAGGAGCCAGGAGCTTCTTCCTGGTCCCCCACGTGGGTGCAGGGGCCCAATTGGCCCATCTTCCACTACTTTCCCAGGCCATAGCCGAGAACTGGATCAGAAGTGGAGCAGCCACAACTGGAACCAGTGCCCATATGGGATGCCGGCACTGCAGGCAGTGGCTTTACCCGCTATGCCACAGCGCCAGCCCCATGGAAGTTCTTATGAACAGGCCTTATAAGTGCCAGACCATCATTTCCACATCATCCCATTGATAAAAAAAAAAAAAAGATAAAAAGATAAAACAGAGGCTAGCTAGGCTTAAGGGAAAGAGATTAGGGTCCACTTCTCAAAGCTAAGAGTAGCAGAGTCTTCAGTTGTCTTCATTCTGCCTTTCTGCCTTTCCAGAGGTCCTCTCATAAGCTCTTATACCTTTTTACTTCTTAATACCTTAATTTTAAATGACACACTCATTTGTGTGCTTACTTACTCCATCCATTTCTCTCACACTGGATCTAAGCACCATGGAGCCAGGCCCTAGCTGTTTGCTCACTACTCCTTGTAGTAGTTCAGAGCTTTGCATATACAAAATGCTCAATAGACTTCAGCTTCATAAGTGATTAAAGCAAACTCCATGAAGGCAGGAATACGTCCCTTTTGTTTACCACTGTGTTGCAGGACCTAACACACCAGTAGGCATTTGATAAGTTATACTTCATCAAATTGAATGCAGAATGGACAGGTTAGGATAACCTTTTTTTTATAAAGATTTATTTATTATTTGAAAGTCAGAGTTACACAGAGAGGGAGGCAGAGAGAGAGAGAGAGAGGGAAAGAGAGGTCTTCCATTCGATGGTTCACTCCCCAATTAGCCGCAATGGCCGGAACTGCGCCGATCCAAAGCCAGGAGCCAGGAGCTTCTTCCAGGTCTCCCATGCAGGTGCAGGGGTCCAAGAACTTGGGCCATCTTCTACTGCTTTCCCAGGCCACAGCAGAGAGCTGAATAGGAAGTGGAGCAGCCGGGTCTCGAACCGGCGCCCATATGGAATGTGGGTGCTTCAGGCCAGGGCATTAACCCACTGCGCCACAGCACTGGCCCCAGGTTAGGGTAATCTTGAAGTAACCCAGGTTCCAACAGAAGGTGATAAGAATGGGAGAAGTGAGATGGGCTACAAAGATACTACGGTATTACCAATGTGATTCGTTGGGTACAGGGTGAGCAAGTGGGAAGCATCTATGATTAAAGGGGCTGCCTTTGTCAAGTGTAAGATTACAGGAGAAGAGGCAGATATGGGGAAGTCAGTCTAAGGGACCTGGGAAATAATTTAATAATGTGGAGAAGGGCCTGAATGAAATGTCCATGATATATGGTTGCCATGGTTTGATGTACAAAGGTGTCAAGAAGCCTATTGGCAGCTCCAACGGGCTGAGCATTACGAAGGGACCAACCGCTCAGAGCAAAATCCTGGATCCAGAGAAGCATCAAGGAAGCAGGGCTTCCCCGCACATGCAAGGACATCTGTATCGCTCAGGACAGCCAGGGTCTACCTGAAATGCAGGATGTTGAACTGCTTTTATGTATTTTGAGTATTTCTGTATTTTTTACTTAAATTATTTAGTAAAAATCATGGCAAAGTTGGAGCCATTTCTAGGAAAATCCAGAGAACAAGGTTAGTTATGTGCTTGGGTCGAAGTTGGAAAGGAGAAGAGCGTATCTCCCAAATCATCATAGAAGTACACAGCAAGAGATCCTCAAAGACAAGTGAAATTCCAGGGACACGGGTCGAGGCCCCCCTTTACTCCAAAGAATTCTTTTTTCTTATTTTAAACCTTGTTGATTCTGAATTTAAATTGGTTAAGGGAGGTTGCCTTATTCCCAAATGCAAGCAAACCTGCAAGTTAATTCAAGATAAAATAGCTTCTAAGAAGGATATGGAGTCTTCCATTCAGGCAAAACTGTGTAAGTCTCAGAAAGAAACCTACAGAAATGCTAAGCAAAGTTACTCTGACTTTGAAACACTATGTTGGGTATTTGTAGTAGAAATAGCTCCCACTTGGGGGTATTGAGCTGAAGAAAGGACTTTTAAACCACCATGAATATAATCAACATTTCCTAAGCATGAAAACAGCAGCAACAAATTTAAACATAAAGGAAAAGATTAATAACTTCACTTGCTTGCGTACACATTTAGTCTTCTGTACTTTCAAAAATTAAAAGTCAAAGTGAGGAAAAATCACATTTCTGAAGCTAAGTCAGGGGTTTATTAGGCACAGTGTATAAAAGGATCACACAGCTCTGGCTTTGCATTTGCCTGGCCTTTGGTTCATAGTTTGGCTCACTGACTACAGGGTTCTGACCTGGACAAGCCAATGGAAAAACCGCCCAGGCCTCAGTCTCCTCATCTACACAGTAGAGAAAACAGCACCCACTTCAAAGGGTGATTATGAGAACCATGAACATCCTGTAAAGTTATATAGGTTGTTCACTGCACAAGAGAGCACAATGGAGGGAGTAAATAGGAGCTAAAATCCAGCTCACTTTCCCCTCACGAAGCCTTGGACCTAGAGAACTGTAGTTTCCTACAGTTGATGAAGTAGACACAAATTTTCTCATATGAAAAAGCCACCTGAGGCTGGTGCCATGGCTCAATAGGCTAATCCTCTGCCTGCGGTGCTGGCACACCAGGTTCTAGTCCCAGTCGGGGCGCCGGATTCTGTCCCGGTTGCTCCTCTTCCATTCCAGCTCTCTGCTGTGGCCCGGGAGTGCAGTGGAGGATGGCCCAAGTGCTTGGGCCCTGCACCCACATAGGAGACAAGAAGAAGCACCTGGCTCCTGGCTTCGGATCAGCGCGGTGTGCCGGCCACAGCGGCCATTGGAGGGTGAACCAATGGTAAAGGAAGACCTTTCTCTCTCTCTCTCTCTCTCACTGTCCACTCTGCCTGTCAAAAAAAGAAAAAGAAAAAGCCACCTGAATTACTAGTGACCAGATGGTTATTACATCAAGTATATGAAAACTTCATAAAATAGTTGTTGAATTTTATTATATTTATAATTACATAATAAAACTTACATAAAATAATACATGTAAAGCACTTAGCTACATGCCCAGTACATTACGAGAATTTATTAAATGGAGCCATTGTGGACAAAGAGAAGAAAAATGATTCTCCAGAATAATAAGTAACGACATGGACAATTGACAAGAAAAATAATTAAAGTTTCTAATAAGAAAAATAGCCAGCTTCATAAGCAATCAAAGAAAATGAAATTAAAGCTGGAAATCATCTCCCTCCAAAAGTGGGTAACTTTTCTAAAAACTAGCACAAAGGTAAAACAGGGCAGAGCGAGCGGTCCATTGCCCCCTGTCTGGAGAAATCTGACCATGCACATCAGGAGTTTGGAAAGCGCCTTTACCCTCCAGACCCTGGTCACTCCCCTTGCTCTCGTCTGGCCCCCGGCAGCCACAGTTGAGGTATCACAGCAGCATTACTTGGCAAAGGTCATAGATTGAAAATAACCATGATGTTCAACAGGTAGGGACTGGTTGCCCCAAAAAGGCCAATAAATTGAATGGAAACAAGAGAAAGAAGGAGGCAGGATTGCTCTCCCCTTTCACCATTTCTTTTGTTCCCTTTTGTTTGTTCCTCGAACCAGGGATAGGGAACATCTGTCGCTCCGGCCACATAAAGCCCAGGACGTCATTTGGTCTGGCCCTGCCAAGGCAGCCATAGGTGAGACTTGAAATTCGATAAATCTACAAAGGCTGATGTTTAATTCAATAATTCTGTATGGTCCAATAATTATGTTAAATATCCAAATAGACCCTGGCAGAAAAAGAGATTCCACACTCCTGTACCCCTGAGTCAACGATTTTTCTTCTTCTGATAGGAAGCAAACAATTACTTGTTGACTGTACAGTAAGTGGTGTCCTGGGCCAGGCTTCCTATGGAGACTCAGGGTCCGCAGGACTTTCCCAGGAGGAAAGGAGAGAGGCTAGCAGGATGTGGCAGAGGAAGGAGCTGGGCAAGGCTGTGGCCATGGCTGGAGTCTGCTTCTGTCCAGCCCACAGGGCTTTGCAGCATGAAGGGCAACAGCAGTCAGTCCCTACCGAAGGCAAGGGAGTGGTTCTTTCATGCTTTGTGTGGGTCATCCCGGATGCAGCATGGGTGAGTGGCACCTGCTCATTGAGGGCAGCTGTGCCCGGCAGGAAGCAGCCGTGAGCCATCAGCTGTCAGTCCTGATGTGTCCAGCTCAGCTGGGAAAGAGTGGGTCTGGTCAGGGAAGCAGCAGCAGCCCCTATGAGTACAGACGGGTTGGGGTTGGCAGGGAAGGCGGGGGGTGTTCAGCCTCAGATCACAGCAGAGGAGAGATGGCAAGAAGTTTGCACAGCGGGCAATTATCGAATTACCTCTGTTACCTGTGGCACTCTGCCTGCCACGTACCTGTGCTGTCACTGAGTAATTAGGTAACTCACTCGTTAAACTATCTCACGGGGGAGGAGAGTTTACAACTCGCTTCAGTGAGATGCAAGTGTGTGGAGGTTTTCACTGCCAGCAACCTGATAGCTGCAAGTTGCATTCTCTGTGCACCGCAAACCTTCTACGTGGGGAACGCTCGCAAGAGGCAATTGCAATTGAAACTGATGCCAGATTAAGGTTTGGGGACGTGATAGCTTCTGAGCCAGTTGACCAGCTTTAAAAAAAAAAAAAAAAAGGCTATGGAGAACGAGACAACTTTTCTCGCCCCTCTCGGGGTCGTGAACAAAAGCTTCTGTCTCCCCAGTACACCCAGAGCCACCCAGGATAACTCCCTGAGAAGGAACACAAGGCACACATCCCCCTCCCCCACCTCTCTGCCCATGACCTCGAGCGGTTCCTGGGGTGTGAGGTTCTGAGAGAAATGAGGCTTCCCAGCTACCACCATTGCCTCCGTCAGGCAAGACAGGGGCTGCCACAGCCCAGGGACAGCTTGTTGCCGCTGGCAAGGCCACCTCGGGCCTGCCCGCCCCAGTCAATTAGTATTAGCCAGGGCTGCGCGCTGTAGCTCCCAGCTAGGGCTCAGCCAAGGATAATTTCCACCCCACACAATGAGGAGCAATAAACAACTGGAGGGAGTCCTGCTCAGCTTTGTCCAGGTTCCTCCTCCCCAGCCCTGAGCCAATCCACTGCAAAGTGCCCAGTTTGTGCCCTTGTGTGACGTGTTTCAATAATGAGGCCGGTGCCGTGGCTCACTAGGCTAATCCTCCACCTTGTGGTGCCGGCACACCAGGTTCTAGTCCCGGTCAGGGCGCCGGATTCTGTCCCAGTTGCCCCTCTTCCAGGCCAGCTCTCTGCTGTGGCCAGGGAGTGCAGTGGAGGATGGCCCAGGTGCTTGGGCCCTGCACCCCATGGGAGACCAGGAAAAGCACCTGGCTCCTGGCTCCTGGCTCCTGCCATCGGATCAGCGTGGTGCGCCGGCCGCAGCGCGCCGGCCGCGGCGGCCATTGGAGGGTGAACCAACGGCAAAGGAAGACCTTTCTCTCTGTCTCTCTCTCTCACTGTCCACTCTGCCTGTCAAATAATAATAATAATAATAATAAACCGGCTATCCTCACACTCAGAGGCCTCATCATCCCCCACCTACTCCCTGCACCTCCCTAACTCTCCAGCTCCTTGTCCTAATGACCTGTATCAGTCCCAGGACCATTCAGATAATTTATGAGAAGAGGAATTGAAACACAAGTTTATTTTGGTGCAAAAGAGCTTTGAAGTTTATTCATTCCAGGGATCTTCTGAAAATTCATGGAAAACGCATATATGAAAAACCTATGCATGGATTTCAAAATTGTTTGCACTAAAATAAACTTATTTTCCAATTCCATTTTCCCATGAACTGCTTGAAAGTTTCCTCCTATGAACCCAGCCCTCTCTCAAAGACAATAAGTTTCCCAAGAATTCTTTCACTGGCCCACATGTGACATAGTAAATGCACATCAACCATCCTGCATGTGTGTGTTAACTACTCCTGTGCCCCAGGCTCCAGGGTCACAGCCAGGAGTTACACGGGGATGGTCACTGTGTCTCCATCTAGAGAAGGCAAAGCTGTGAAAACTTTCAGGGCTGCAGGTGCATTTCAGGTATGTTAAAATCACCATTCGTTTTTCCATGACTCAAGGTTTTCCTGTTTCTAGGCTTCATTCTGCCCCAGTGACAGAAACACTCAACCTAGGGTTTGCACCCCTCTCTCAGTCAAAGGAGATGGAGGTCGTTGGCTGCCATCCACTCAGACCTGCTGGCTACAACATGCCTCAACCTGCCCAGTTTTCCATGTCTTTAAGGAGCGGAGGAAATGGTGGCATGAGGCCATTAAAAAAAAATTTACGTTTAGAGGCAGAGAGAGAAATCAAAGAAGATGGGGAGGCAGACAGACAGAACTCCCATCCATTGGTTCACTCCCCAAATGCCCACAATGGCCAAGGTCAAAGCCAGCAGCCAGAAACTCAAGTCTGGCTCCCATGTGGGTGGCAGGGAACCAATTACTTGAACCAATGGGCACTGCCTCCTGGGGTCCGCGTTTGCAGGAAGCTGGAGTCAGGAGCTATGTCAGGCACTCCCACACGGGGTGCTGGCATCCTAAATGGAGGTTTAACCACTGGGCCAGACACCTGCCCCAGAAATGGTCCTGTGATTAAGAGGACAGTGAGGATTTTACAGCAGATCAGCCTCCAAGTATGTCCGAAGGTGAAAATGGGAAAAGCCATAATTATGATAGGAACATGGCCTGGTCCCGTAACAAGTGAGATACAAGAAGGAGCTGAGGGGAAGCAGAAAGGAATGGAGAACCACCACTGGGGAGGAGTGACAGAGAGACGCCCCTTCTGATGGGAGGGCATCAGGTGTGAACACAAATGGGAAGATCCCTTCCAAGCAGGTTTGGCCAAGGCCCCAGAGCACACCTGGAGGTGTGAGTGTGGAATAGATGACGTCCCAGAATCCTCGGCAGAACATTCTAGAATGATAATATGTCCAGGAGCAACAGTGATAAGATGGCAGAGAAAAGGAGTCTTGGACCTTGGAAACCCCTCAAAATGACCAGGAGGAGAGCCAGAAGGCCATATACATTTCAGACAGAACTAGGATGCACCTGTGAGCCAAGCCACGTCATGACAAAGAGCCGCCAAACGCAGAGAAAATGCACCCGCAACCCGGAAGATGCCAAAGGCGCAAAGTATGTGGCCAACCCTGAGGGCCAAAGCTAACGACCCTGTCTTTGGGTGGGGGACAGGGAATGCGAGCTGGCTGGGGACATCTTTACCTCCTGCAGAATGGCAGAGGCGATGGGCAATCACTCCGGAGTTGAAATTAGATACATAACATTGTATCATCACAATGCGATCAAGCTGGAAACGAATGGCAGAGCCTTTGAAGACGCCACACGTCAGAACCGTGGGCTGCAGCTAGAGTTCTCCTAACCCAGCAGTCACTTGGCACAGCAGTGTAGAGGCCGCTCGGGCACTCCACACTGCTTGCCGGAGAGCCTGCTTCCAAGTCCCCGCTGGACTGCTTATCCAGCTTCCTGTTCATGTGTACCCTGGGAGGTAGCAGCTGATGGCTGAAACATTGGGTCCCTGACCCCTACAGTGTGGGGAGCAGCTCGGACTAGACTAAGTTACTGGAATTAAGACTTATTCTATGCATCTGCTCTCCCACAATATGGCGCTGGGAGAGAAGTAAACAGCTTCTGCACAGCTGCCTCCAGTTCAACCAATAAACTGTAGGACTTGCTCCTGATTGGAGGAGAGCAGCGTACTCGGCGTGTGGGCAGCAGAGTTGGGATTGGCAGAGGAGGACTATAAAGGAGGAGAGACACGGCATGCACCAGGAACATCTAAGGGGAACATCTAAGGCGAACACCTGTGCAGCCCCCGAGAGAGCCGGCCGGCGGAGTGCCGCTCCCCTGCGGAAGTGGGGAATGTGGCCAGGGGGAACTGCCCTTCCACGGAGGTGGAAGGGATAGTAGCCAGCCCGGGAAGAACCAGCAGCAAACCCGGGGAGGGCCGAGCAGAAGAAAGAACAGCACAGGGTCCTGTGTCATTCCTCCACGAAGACGGGGAGCAACACTACAGGGGAGACCTAAGTAGAGTTCCTGGCTTCTGGCTTCAGCCTTGGCTGTTTGCACACATTTGCCAAGAGAACCAATAGACAGAAGCTCTCTCTGTCTCTCTGCCTTTCCAATTCATTAATTAAAACTTATAATTTTAGCATATGTATTATAAATAAGGAAGGATGAAGAAAAAACTATACACAAAATATCAAGGTGTTAAAAAAATAACAAAAAATCCTAAGTAAAGCAGAAGGAAATAATAAATAAACCAGGAGTCAATTATAAGAAAATACTAAAACTGCATAGAGACATATAGATAAGAGGGAGACAGACACAGAGATTTGTTCTTTGGAAGGAAAAAGACATCCAATAAATAAGCCAAATTAGGGGATAAAAATGTAAAGTGTAAAAAGTAAAAAACATGCAGATATATAGACTGTATTAAAAGAATCATGAGATGACATATTTTGTTCAATTTTACTCAAATGATTTGAAAACATGAATAAAGAACTGTCTAATAAGACACAATTTAAAAAAAACTTTGCTTTCATTCTGTTTGAAAGGTAGAGAGAGATCTTCCATCTGCAGGTTGACTCCTCAAACACCCAGGGCAGGGCCAGGCAGCGGCCTAGAGCCAGGGTCTCAATCCAGGTCTCCACAGGGGTGGCGGGAAGCTGAGCGCTTGACCGTGACCTTGCTGCCTTCCAGGCTTGTGAGCTGGAAGCTGGACCGGCAGCAGAGGAGCCTGGACTTGAACCAGGCATTCTGGATGTGGAACGTGGGATTCCGAAGCAGCATCTTAACCACTGCATCAAACTCCCACCCTGAGACACAAGTCCTTAAAACTGAGCCCAAAGACACAAGCAATTTAAATAGACCAAACACTCTCAAGGGAAAAAAAAAAACTTAGAAAAAACTGTCAAATACCTACTGTCACAAACACACCACATCCTAATGGTTTCACAGGGAACACCTACCATAACTTAGGAACAACAAAGCCAATGCAATTGCATAGAAGAAGAAATAGACTCCAATTTTTTTAAAATGAAATAACTACAACAAAGTAACACAGAAAACCACAGACTGATCTCACTTACAAATGTTGACAAAAGATACATAGCATAGAAATGTTAGCATGGTGAGGCCCCACATAGAGAATTACCATACAAGATTAACTGGAGTTCAGGCCAGGAGAGCCCAGTGTTATGAGACATGTGAGTAAAAGGAGTCATACCAATCAGTCAAGCTGGACCAGTGTAAGGGATCCACAGAGAGGCCAAAAAAATGGTCAGGTGAGATCACACCCATTCCTGACCTTGGTTCAAATAACAGATTGTCCCAAGTTGTCTGGGATTGAGGGATTTCCCAGGACACAGGGCCTTCAGTGCTAAAGCCAGGGAGATCCCGGGCAAACAGGACATGTTGGTTATGCCAGTTTCAATAGAAATAAACACCACTTCCTGGACCATGGGTAGACATTTGAGAGTACTTCCAAAAGTTCACAAAAAAACGGAATGAAAAGAGCAACGTATTTTGGTGAAAAAAATTTTCACATCCTTGCATACAAGGGGTCTTGAAGAATTCATGGAAAATGTGTATTATGAAGGCAACTGTGTATGGATTGCAAAAATAATTTTTCTACCAGAGTAAACTTATCTTTTGATTCTGTTTTCCACACATCTTTTGAAGTCTTCTCGTACCTCTCACCCCAAGCACCGGCAGCCACCAGAGACGTGTTAAAAGCATCAGTGGAGTCAGGAACAAGCCAATCGTGTTCACCAACACATTATCTTACCAGTGTTATGGAGGTACCAGCCAATGCAATTATCCAGGAGGAGAAAATTAGAAATAGGAAATAACATTGCCAGCATCTGCAGATGATATGATGGCATGCCTGGGAAGCTTAAGAAAATCAACTAATTTTAAAGAGCGAAAAACAGGTAAGGCAGTCGGGTGTAGAATAATAACAGAAAAAATAAACAGGATTCCTATTTCCTGTTGAAAAACAGCAAGCTTTTAGAAAATATGGAAGAAAAGACACCCTTGAGAACAGTAACGAAAATTCAAGCTATCAAGAGATGAATTTGGATAGAAGTGATTCAAGCTCACAAACTATGCAAGATGTATGCAGGAAACTGAAACCGAGGTTAGCACGGGAGAAAAAAAAATGAGGAAATGAATATGCATACTCCGTCCTTATAGGGAAAGACTGTCAGTTCTCCCCAAAGCAACCTATACGCATCTGTAATGTGAGAAGCATGAGAATACCAACAGGCTCCTCGCTGCAGAACCAGACAAACTGCATTCTGAACGTCTCTTGAGACTAGAGCTCTGAGCTCCCAACAGAGCAGAACTTCCAACAAGTAATTGCCATTCATCTCCCCTCAAAGCTCCTCCTCCCAGCACCTTGCTTTGCCTCCCTCCTCCCCCTCCCTCGGCAGCGCTCTCGCTCCACTCCCCATGCACGTGCTGGCTCCTCTCATCTTCCCAGCCTGCTCCTCCCAGCCTACTCCTACTTTCCCACTTACAGTCGTTCAAGCCAGCTTTCAAATGCCATGCCTCTACTTCCCAGCAGTCTCCATGATCTTGGCAGATGGGATAGAGCCTCTGAGCAACAAAGGAACAAGCCAGGAGGACATACGAGAGAAACAGAGAGAGAGAAAGGGAGGAGGGCAAATTCCCACCCCCAACCATTTAACTCCTACAAGGTGCATTTGCAGGAATGCTTTACTGGCCACTGTGTGTTAATTACCCTGACAAACAGCAATAACAGCGGCCATGACTTCAATGGGATGGTCAAGAACACAGCAATAATGCATGGATGCTCTACAGTTTGCAAAGTGCTGCAGCAACAGTACAACATGGTGGGCCAGCAGTGGCCCAGTCCCATTCCCGGGCAGCCGATGAGGCGCTGGAGCCGAGCATGCTGGCTGAGTGGCTTAGTAGCAGATGGGTCACAAAGCCTCACCTAGAGCAGGTGCTCTGAAAATGAGGCCCCAGGTTTTAAAATGCTTGTGCAAAACGTTGAACATGAAACCAATCATTTTGTGTAAGAGCTGGTGTTGGGAGAGATTAACCTAATATTTGTGGATGTGCGTACCTATAGGTAGCATTGACGTCTTCCAGAGGGAAGAGGCTAAAAATCAAATAGGAATCTTTAGAGAAAGGATGAGGGAAATATGAAGATCTTGTCTCTGTTGTGGCCACAGAGAGCTCAGAGCATCTGCCTGGCTCTAATTACAAAACTTCTCATCTGCAGATGTTATTGGTACAAATCTCCAAAGCCTTGCACCAAGACATACATAAACCATAAGTTTTTTTTTTTTTCTGCCACTGAACTATGTTGTCATTCTATCCATCTGTCAGTTCTTTCTCAGGCATGATATTTTTGCATCTTCTCTTTTACCTTTCTTTGCACGACTGAAAACAGCATCTACAAAACTTGACCGGCACTGGAGTCTGTGTCCTCTGTAGGTGAGTCATTTGCAGTGAGTGAGTGACACCCTAGAGCTCCACACCCTTGCTTGGCGTTGTGTCGGTCAGGTTTGGCTGGGTGATGCTGCGGTAACAAACCATGTCAAGACCTCTGCGGCTGCAAGCAATCAAGTTCATTTTGTATACATGTCACACGCTCAATGCGGGCTGCCCACATTGCTCGTTGCAATTACTCAGGAACCCGGGCTGGTGGAGATTCCCTCCCAACTCACCTTTCTACCATCAAAGAGGCAGGCGAATGTGAGCCTGGCAACCCACACCCCAGCTCTTAAAGCTACTGCCCAGAACACGTATTGCTCCCCTTCCCATTCCATTAGCCAAAGCAACATTCAGTGTGTGTGTGTGTGTGTGTGTGTGTGTTCAACAGACTGGGAATGCTTATGCGGCCAGAGGGCTGGACACTAGGTGGTATCGAGAAGTAATAATCTGCCAAGATCTCCTTTGTTCCTGAGGCTACGGTCAGAGAGAAAGCCAGACTGAGTTCTGCAGGAGAGCCCTGCTGGTGCCGGCACTGGGTCTAGTGGGTAAGAGGAGCTTACCACATCTCATACTGGAGTGCCCAGGTTTGAGTCTTGGTTCTGGCCCCCAATTCCAGCTTCCTGCTAAATGCAGACCCTGGGAGGCAGCAGCAGTGGCACAAGATGCTAAGTGCCAGCCACATGGGAGGTCTGGATTGAGATCCCAGCCCAGCCCAGCCATTGCAGGCATTTGGGGAGTGAACCAGTGGATGATGGAAGCTCGCTCTGTCTGTCTGTCTCTTTCCCTGTTTCTCTCTGCCTCTGAAAATGAGAGAACATTGTCAAGAAGCCCAAAGAGTGAACCTGCTGCCCTGACCACATTTCTTTTGTACTCTCAGTCACGTAGAAGAGAGTAAGGATATTTGTTCTACATGGAAACCTCCAACCTCTGGGGAAGAAGGTGAGGAGGTGACCAATCCCAGGAGGAGAGGGCACGTGAGTTCACACTGAGTTCAGGCAAAGCTCAAAGGTTGTGTTTTGGTGTTGAAAGGCCAATTTTTAGAAGGAAAAAAAAAAAACAAATGAATAAATTGTGTCTCTATATTTCTCACGCTTCCAAGTACAGTTGGGTGGGCCAAGGTCACATATCTCAAAATTGCCTTGTCTGCAACGTGCAGGCGTCTATACTCACATTATTCACTTACTCCAGTCAGGTTGCAGAAGCTTAGCTTTTTGTATAAAATTTACACCGATCCATTCCCATTTTCAGTATTTTGTTCAAAACTGATCTTCAAGGAATCACCCACCCAACCTTCCATTCTGAATCGTCTTATATTTTGTTCATTTTCCTCTGGGTTTATGCACATTTTATTTTTTATCTCTGTATCACGTTCTCAGTTTCTTACATTCTTTGCTGCATTCTTACATATAAAACAGTTTGCTCTTCTCATTGAGTTCATTGAATTAAATGTGTGTGAATATACACTTATAAAGACAGGATGAGAGAGATAACAAATGCAAGCTAAACAAATGTTTATATCATTTTGATGGCATGACTCAAACCATGACCCAAATAAATAAATGAATTTATTATAACTATAATATATCCTTAATTATACAATATACTAGGCCGGCGCCACTGCTCAATAGACTAATCCTCTGCCTGCGGCGCCGGCACACCAGGTTCTAATCTCTGTCAGGGCACTGGATTCTGTCCCGGTCACTCCTCTTCCAGGCTAGCTCTCTGCTATGGCCTGGGAGTTCAGTGGAGGATGGCCCAAGTCCTTGGGCCCTGCACCAGCATGGGAGACCAGGAGAAGCACCTGGCTTCTGGCTTTGCATCCGCGGTACGCCGGCTGTAGCGCGCCGGCCACAGCGGCCATTGGAGGGTGAACCAACGGTAAAGGAAGACCTTTCTCTCTGTCTCTCTCTCTCTCTCTCACTGTCCACTCTGCCTGTCAAAAAAAAAAAAAACAACTATACAATATACTATGCCAACAATAACTATAATCATATAACCATAGAGACCTGTAATAGAACTTTGCAGCCCAGAAGTAAGATGAGCTTAAAGTTAGCTTAACAGAAAGCCAACAATGTTATCAAGAAGGCAGAAGGAGGGGCTAGTGTTCTGTAGCAGATTAGGCTGCCACCTGCAATGCTGGCATCCCATGTTGGAGTTCCAGTTCAAGTCCTGGCTGCGCCACTTCTGGTTCAGCTCCCCACTAATGCATCTGGGAAGGCAGCAGAAGATGGCTCAAGTATTTGGGCCCTTGCCACCCATGTGGGAGACCCGGATGGAGATCCTGGCTTAGCTTGGCCTAGCACTAGCTGTTGGCCATTTGGGGAGTGAACCAATGGATGGAAAATCTCTCTCTCTCTCTCTCTAATAAGTTGATAATTCTCTTAAAAAAATGAAGATACCTTCCCTTCCCTCCTTCTACTCTGCCATCCTTCAGGATGGCTACAGAAAAGATGGCTACATCATTGTTGGGATACAGAAAAGATGGCTCTCTCCTCTGCTTGTTACTTGCAGAGGATCAGCGAGGCTGTGAAACTGTTCCCCGAAAGTCCTGTAGCACACTGGCCCTCACAATTCATTGGCCGTAATCGTAATTCAATAATGGGTCAAGGATAAGAAATGGCCAGTTTTGGCTGAAGATCCAACTGTAAGGACCACAAGGTGAAACCACAGCTACAAGATTCTACTTCATCTTTTCCCTTCTCCGTGTCTCAGTTTCCTTATCTATGAAATAAGGAGCTGAATTAGAATGTGTCTAAGGAGTTTCATTCTGCTTCTACCATTCAAGGACTGCTGAGTCTTTTTGTTTTTTTAAACTTTTATTTAATGAATATAAATTTCCAAAGTACAGCTTATGGATTACAATGGCTCCCCCCCCCCCATAACGTCCCTCCCACCCGCAACCCTCCCCTTTCCCACTCCCTCTCCCCTTCCATTCACATCAAGATTCATTTTCGTTTCTCTTTATATACAGAAGATCAGTTTAGCATACATTAAGTAAAGATTTCAACAGTTTGCTCCCACACAGAAACATAAAGTGAAAAATACTGTGTGAGTACTAGTTATAGCATTAAATCTCAATGTACAGCACACTAAGGACAAAGATCCTACATGAGGAGTAAGTGCACAGTGACTCCTGTTGTTGACTTAACAAATTGACACTCTTGTTTATGGCATCAGTGATCACCCTAGGCTCTTGTCATGAGCTGCCAAGGCTATGGAAGCCCCCTGAGTTCACTGACTCTGATCATATTTAGACAAGGCCATGGTCAAAGTGGAAGTTCTCTCCTCCCTTCAGAGAAAGGTACCTCCTTCTTTGAAGACCTGTTCTTTCCACTGGGATCTCACTTGTGGAGATCTTTCATTTAGGTTTTTTTTTTTTTCCCCCAGAGTGTCTTGGCTTTCCATGCCTGAAATATTCTCATGGGCTTTTCAGCCGGATCCACGTGCCTTAAGGGCTGATTCTGAGGTCAGAGTGCTGTTTAGGACATCTGCCATTCTATGGGTCTGCTGTGTATCTCGATTCCCATGTTGGATCGTTCTCTCCCTTTTTTATTCTATCAGTTAGTATTTGCAGACACTATTCTTGTTTCTGTGATCCCTTTGGTTCTTAGTCCTATCATTATGATCAATTGTGAACAGAAATTGATCACTGGGACTAGTGAGATGGCATTGGTACACGCCACCTTGATGGGATTGAATTGGAATCCCCTGGTATGTTTATAACTCTACCGTTTGAGGTAAGTCAGCTTGAGCATGTCCCGAATTGCACATCTCTTCCCTCTCTTATTCCCAAATACCAAATACCACTTGTTCTCCTTGATAGGTGACAACTAACTGAGCACCAAAAAGGAAACCTGTTCAAGTGAAATGAACACTATGAGAAATGGTGACTTGATCAGCCCTCACCCTGACTATTGATGAGCAACTTGATATGTTATCCCTCTTAGTATTTTGTTTGTTTGTTCTACTTAATACTTTTGGTTGAATACTGTAATCAATACACAATTCTTCTTAAGTGCTGAAACTTAACTGAAAAGTGATCGCTGTTAAATATAAGAGTGGGAATAAGAGTCTTTTTGGTTTTGTCTTTTTTTTTTTTTTTTAAGGCAGAGAGACAAGGAGAGAGACTGACAGAGAGAGATCTTCCATATACTGATTCACTGCTCAAATGCCCCCAATAGCCAGTGATGGGCCAGACTGAAGCCGGGAACAGAGAACTCAGTCTGGGTCTCCCACGTGGGAGATCCATGTGCTTAACCCATTGCAGGCTGCCTCCCAGGGTGTGCAATCGCAGGAATCCAGAATTGAGATCAATGCCTGGACTCAGATTCAGGCATTCTAAAATGAGATAAAGGTGTCCCAAGCGGCACCTTAACTGCTGCTCCAAACACCCACCCCTGACTTACAAAGATTGAGATGTGAACAGTGTTATCTTTCTGACCTTTACATTTTTTTAAAGATTTATTTTTTTCTTTGAAAGACACAGAGAGATATCTTCCATCCATTGGTTCATGCCCCAGATGGCCGTAACAGCTATGGCTGGGCTAGCCCAAAGCCAGGAGCTTCTTCCGGGTCTCCCACGTGGGTACAGGGGCCCAAGCACTTGGGCCATCTTCTGCTGCTTTCCCAGGTGCATTAGCAGGGAGCTGAATCAGAAGCGGAGCAGCTGGGACAGATACCAGCTCCCATATGGGACGCTGGTATCACAGGAGGAGGCTCAACCTGTTATGCCTCAACGCCAGCCCCATGACCACCTTCAAATTTACCATCTGTAAAATGGAAGAATAAGACCTGCCTCATAGAGTTGCTTGGAGGATCAACTGAAGTTTTGCAACAAAGGAATCTGGCAACACATCACAGACTCAACAAACCACATATGATGGCTATTATTTTATTTCTCAGAGAAATTCAGAGAAAATGATATTTCTAAGGAAACTTGAGGACTAATAGAGAGGGAACAAGGAGTAGCTTTTTCAAGGAAAAACCAATCAACTAATTCTAAGGTTTTGTTTTGTTCTGTTTTGCTTTGTTTTTAGATAGCCTTTTAACTTAATTCTTTTAAAGTCATCTTTTGAAGTGAAAATAGCTTCATGATTTTCAAGACGTATTTCTAGAGGGGAAATCACATTACGATTGCTACACCCTTGTTGCCATTAACTGTAATTTGCAACCAAAGAGGAAAATGTGTCATTTAAATTCCAGATCCAGAGTACATAATTTATCTTTCTAAGGGCATAGACATGTTTTCTTAGTGTTCTGCTCTACTCTGCCTCTATTTCACAAATTACTGGTGCATAAAATGATTAACATTTTCAACAAATGATTTCCACTGTCTTCACTGTCATTTTTGTGCTAGGATGCAATGGCCAATGGTTTGACTAAGTAAAATAACTCATAGTATTTACTGTAATTGCTGAAAAACAGATCTTTGCCCCAGGAGATGTGGGGAAAAAAGAATGTTGGGAGTGTTCCCATACAGACACATTCCTCATGGTAGAGCTATCTGTCAATGCAGGGTCAAACCTTTTGAAAAGGACCACCACGAATGCAAATGCCAAATTCCTTCCAGCTGGCCAGAAACAAAATAGACAGACCACTGCACCCACTGAATGATGCCGGAGTCGTTTAAGCCGCGAACACTTTAGCAATTTTGAAAAGTAAAAAACTAAGTCTTGTCTACCTGAGGATTCTGTTTTCACCTTCGCTTAACCCCAGTGGATTTAAATAATTCAGAATAATACATGTCTGACTGTCATGATGGGTACAGAATGGTTTGGCTCCTAAGTGAGAAGGGGTTTCGAGACAAGATATTTGCCAGCGGCTTGGGTCATTTATATGGAGACCCCTACAAGACCTGGCAGGTTCTCTGTCCTGAGAACTAAAACCCACAAACTTTCCCATCTTTGTGTTAAACAATCCTACAGTCAGCCATCCTATGTCTTTCCAAATTAACTTCCATATTAATTTCATTGGATATTTACACACAAATACTTTGGAATTTTATCTTATATTTGAGAGACAGAAAGAGATGCAAAGGCAGAGAGAGAGAGAGAGAGAGAGAGAGAGAGATCTTTCATCTGCTGGATCATTCCCCAAATACCTACAACGGTTAATGTTAGGCCAGATTGAAGCCAGGAGCCCAGAACTCCATTCAGTCATTCAGTCACCCACACGGATGGCAGGGACCCTACTACTTGTGCCATCACCACTGCCCCCCAGGGTGTGCAGCAACAAGAACCTGGAATTGGGAGTGGAGCTGAGACTCAAACCAGGCACTCCACTGTGGGATGTGGGTATCCCAAGTGGTGACCTAACCCACCCCACCAAATATCCACCCCCACAAACATATGCTTTATCCCCAGTGCTAAACAAAAATGGTTTAGTTACTGAATCCAGGAAACACTTGCACGTTAGAGGTAAGACTTTGAAATTAATGGAAGAGTTTACTTTTGAAAAGTAATAGCTGTATCAAGACTCTCACCTCTGCATTGCATAAAATATTGTGTCACAAACTCAGCTCATATCCATCAGTTCCCTGCCTTGACCAACCTGCTTCACCGTCACCCAACGGAGTCCTAAACCCAGTAAATATCCTATTTGATGTCCCCATTTCCGAGCTACCACTAAGACTGTCACACCAGTGCTCTCCCTAACTGCAGCGAGTCTGAACAGCTTAGCTTCCTCCTCCTCCAGTGGTCTCTGTAGGGTGCGGGCCGCTGACAAGGCTTCCCTGCAGAAAAATCCCTCCCTCAGAAGACAGCACAGAGCGGACAAAGCATTTCCAGCCCTTCTTCCCAGTAAGTCCACATCTCCAAGCCACTCACAATTAATAGTAACTGTTTTATATGTCCAGGGCTCTCTGTCAGAGATTGTGTCCAAGTATCAAATACAGGGCACGTCCGTAGGAGTTTATAGAATAACCCTGGAGACAGAGAAAGGCTGAGACGCTGGCAGATGTGAGCAGCCCATCTGTGTTGGTGCCGGATGAGCAGATCAGAGCTCAGTGCCAGCCGGGCTCCGGGGAGGGGAGTCCCCGAGGCCTGGGAGGGAGACAAGCAGCAAGAATCAGCAGCTTCCACCTTCTCCCCACTGCCTCCAAGGTGCTCCTCCGCTGAAGCCGAAGCCTGACTCTTTCTAATTCATGAATGTATTTCAGGAGTTTGCTTCCCATTCAGACAGCAAGAGACAATGAAAGATATGTGAAAGAAAATCCAATTAAGTATTCAAAGGATTGCAAGGGCCAGGAGAGACCCAAATAGCTATCCCTTTGTCCCTAACCACGGTCCTTCCTTGCTGCCATTTAAATCCTGCCCTATCACGTGCAGCCACTGTTTATGCACTTGGATGCACATTTCCTCATATGCCAAGGCAGCATCAGAGACGTCCCATGTGGCAAGAAGAAATCCCATTTGAATATAACTTCTGTATTTGTTCTGAAAAAGCAACCAACAATTAAAAATCTCCATAATGTCATGGGCATGAAATACAAAATGTCAAAACCACATTCAAAGACACTTCTAAGCTGGCTCTCTCCTCCTCTAAGCCTGTAGCTAAAAGGACAAAGCAACATATTAAAACCAAACACAGAAGCAACTGTAAAAAGTCATCCCACACAGTGCTGCTCCTCACACCACCCACCATCCCCATGGAGTGCAAGGTGCCTTTCTCCCACTGCCTCACCCTCGCTGTGTTGTGCTATGTAGCACTTCGATTAGGGGGCAACCCCGAAGACTTGATTCACCTGCCAATGATGTGAATCGGACGAGTTAGACGGACCTAATTCCTCTTTGCTTCACTTTCCCACCTATAATAATGAAGCAATGAATACCGACTACCTCTTAGATTATTGGTGGTATTAAATTATAATAATAGTTTAATAATGCATGCACAGTGTTTATGCTCATCAAAATGTGCTCGGTTACGCTTCAGTAATAATCCCAAAATCTCAATGGTTTAACTCAGTGCAAGTTTATTTCTTATTCATTCTACATGTCCAGCTCGGATCATTAGCTTCTCAATATATGCTTATACAATGGAAAGAGAATGTGGCAGAAGCCTATAGCGCTCAAAGATCCTTCCTGGTGCAGGTGTTTGGTGCAGTATGAAGATGCCGCCTGTGAGGCCCGCATCCCACATCAGTGCCTGGGTTTGAGTCCCGGCTCGACTGGGTTCCAGCTTCCTGCCAACACACACCTTGGGGGGCAACAGATAATGGTTCATGTGGTTGGATCCCTGCCATCCATGTGGCATTTGGGAAAGAACCAGAGGATGGTCTCTCTCTCTCTCACATTAAAGAAAACAACTCTTCGAAGATCACACGCAGGAAGGACTCATACCAGTTTCATTAACCAACATTTTGGTGGTCAAAGGAAATCACGAAGCTATGCTCCTTTTTCTAAGGGGTAGAGAAACACAAGCCTATGATGTCCCTGGAAAGAAAGAAAAGCGACCATAATCTTAAACAGTCAAGCGCCTCCAAAGCCTGTGCAATGTAAGGGTTAACCATGTTGCAGTTGGGCCATCAACATATCACACGGCTGCCAGCAGAGCAGGCTCTGGCTTTACCTGTTATGCCACAACGCCCATCCCTCCGTGAACGCTTTTAAAGATTTATTTATTTATCCGAGAGGCAGAGTTGCATGTGGCATATCTGAGCTAGAAAGAAGCTCAGTAGTTCCACTGCGCCCTAAGTGTTTATTCACTCAATAATTTATATTCACAATTATTCACTTTTAATTGAAGGCTGTTGGATGAAGTGGTCTTTGTCCTGGACTTCTGGGAGGAAGCTTAAAGCCCTTGCTGTTTCTGAAGGATGAGGAGTGTTTGTTATTCACGCTGGGGCCCTGGAACCACACCCAAGTTCCCGTAACAAGGTGGCATTTGCCGGGTCATAAGATTGTCTCAGGAGAGAGGCTGACCATGCCAGAAAAACCCAACTGACGATGGAGGCTTCGAGCTTTGAGCTCCAGGGTATCAGCCCAATCTCTAGGGAGATTGATGAGCCAATCAATCACACCTGTGTAATGAAATGCCAAGAAAAAACTCCGGACCCAGAAGCTTTCCTGGTTCCTGGTCACAAATCAGGAAGCCTTCTGATGTGGCAGGGAGATGACAGGCAAACTGCACCTGGGGGCCTTCCCGACCTTGCCTTATGAGTTCTTCTTTCAAATGATCCTGATTTGTATCCTTTAAACTATAACTATAATTAAAAGTGGAACACTCTCCTGAGTGCCGTGAGCCTTTCTAGAAAACACCCAAATAGGAAGTACTGGGCACCCCCTGCATTTGAAGCCAGTTGGTCGGAAACATGGGTGGCCAGGGAATCCTCAAGTTATGACTGGTGTTGAAGTGAGGCAGCCTTGCTGAGGAGTGTGCCCTTAGCCTGTGAAGTCTGAGCTAACTGCAGGTACTCTGCATCCAAATTGTGTTGCAGAGGCCTGATTCACTCCAAGCACTAAAGACACAGATGTCAATAAAATAAATACAGCTTCTACTCTCATAGACCTTGTCCTCGACAGGAGGAGACATATGTTTGAGATAAACAAAAGGGCCTAATAGAGTTATTATAACCTGAGTACTTTTAATGAAAAAGAAGCAAACATTGTAAGAAACAATAATTGGTTTCAACTGGTGACTTTGGAACTAGATACTATCCAAAGATGTGTTTTGTTAAGCTCAAAATTGTGTAGGGGTGCTTCAAAAAGTTCATAGGAAGCGTATGGTATGAAAAAAACTATTCATGGATTTCAAAATTCTTTTGCACCAAAATAAACTAATGTTTAAAATTCCATTTCCATTAGCTTCTTTTTTAAAAATTTATTTATCTTAAAAGTCAGAATTAGAGAAAGGGAGAGACAGATCTTTCATCAGCAAGTTCACTACCTAGATGGCTACAACAGCCAGGGCTGGACCAGGCTGAAGCCAGGAGCCTCATCTGGGTCTCTGACATGGGTGGCAGGGGCTCAAATACTTGGACCATCCTCCTTGCTTTCCCAGTCCATTAGCAGAGCGCTGGATCAGAAGTGGAGTAGCTGGAATACAAACTGGCACCATATGGCATGCCAGCAGAGCAAGCTGTGGCTTTACCCGTTATGCCATAACACCCATCCCTCCATGAAAATTTTAAAGACTTGTTTACTTGAGAGGCAGAAGTACAGAGAAAGGGAGAGTCAGAGAGAGGTCTTCCATCCGCTGGTTCACTCCCCAAATGGCTGCAATGGCCAGAGCTGGGCCAACCCAAAGCCAGGAGCCAGGAGCTTCTTCTGGGTCTCCCATGTGGATGGCAGGGGCCCAAGCACTTGGGCCATCAGCAGAGAGCTGGATTGGAAGAGGAGCAGCCAGGACACAAACTGGTGCTCACATGGGATGCTGGCCCTGCAGGTGGAGGCTTAATCAACTGCATCACAGCGCCAGCTCCAACATTTTTCAAAGAACTAGAAAAAACGTGACAAAATCTATATGGAAACTCCAGGACCCATAATAATCAAGAAAACCTTGAGCAAAAAGAACAAAGCGGGAGGCATCATACTACTTGACTTCAAAATATATTCCAAAGTTACAGTAATTAAAAGGCATGGCACTGGAATAAAAACAGAAACCCTAGAAGTAAACCCAGACATCTAGAGCCAATCGATCTTTGATAAAGATGCTAAGAACAACTGTTGGGAAAAGGTCAGTCTTTTCAATAAGTAGTGCTGGGGAAATTGGATATCCACATGCAGAAGAATGAAACTAGGTTCACTACTTATAAAAATCAACTCAAAATGGTTAAAATCCTAAATGTAAAACTTGAAATTTTGAAACTATTAGAAAAAAATGGGGGAAATGCTTCAGGACTTTGAATAGGCAAGGATGATTTAGATCAGAAACCAAAAGTATTGGAAGCAAAAGAAAAACAGACACATGGGATTTTATCAAGCTCAAGAGCTTCTGTAGCACAATGGAAACCATCAGCAGAGTGAGGGAATAACCTGCAGAATGGGAGATTACACTGGCAAGCTTATCCATCGACAAGGGGTCAACAACCGAGTGTATAAGGAACTCAATAGCAAAAAATAAATAAATAATCCAATTTAAAAATGGGCACTAGATTTAAACAGACATTTCTCAAAGGAAGACATATGAATGGCCAACACACACACGAAAATATGCTCAACATCAGTAATCAGAGAAACACAAATCAAAGCCACAGTGAGATATCCCCTCACTCCAGTTAGATATTAGCAAAAAGACAACAAATGTTGGCAATGGTGTGTAGTAAGGGGAACCCTTGCATACCGTTGGCAGGAGTGTAAATTAGCATAGCCATTGTGGAAAACATGATAAAGATAACTTTAAAAAAAAAAAAAAAGAAACCTAAAGCTATAGCTACCATATAACCCAGCAATCCCACTATTGAGTATGTATCCAAGGAAAATGAAATCAGTCTTTGGAAGAAATATCTGCATGTTCATCATAGACTTTTTTTTTTATTATTTTTTGACAGGCAGAGTGGATAGTGAGAGAGATAGAAAGAGAGAAAGGTCTTCCTTTGCCGTTGGTTCACCCGCCAATGGCCGCCGTGGCCGGCACACTGCAGCCGGCGCACTGAACTGATCTGAAGCCAGGAGCCAGGTGCTTCTCCTGGTCTCCCATGGGGTGCAGGGCCCAAGCACTTGGGCCATCCTCCACTGCACTCCCGGGCCACAGCAGAGAGCTGGACTGGAAGAGGGTCAACCAGGACAGAATCCGGCGCCCCGACCGGGACTAGAACCCGGTGTGCCGGCGCCGCAAGGTGGAGGATTAGCCTATTGAGCCACAGCGCCAGCCTCATCATAGACTTATTTACGACAGCCAAGAGATGGAGACAACATAGTGTTCATGTACTGATGCATGTATGAAGAGCGTGGTATATACACGCAAGGGAATATTATTCAGCCATAAAAAGCGTGAAATCTTGTCATTCACAATAACATGGATGGAGCTGGAGGTCGTTAAGTGAAATAAACCAAGCACAGGAAGACACGTACCATGTGATCACACTCATACGTGCAATCCTTACAAAGGCCACCTCACAGCAGTTAAAGGTAGCTATGGTAGTTGCCATAGGCTGGGGAGGGAAGGGGAAAAGTTGATTAAGTCTAAGTTACAGCTGGATAAGATAGGAGCAAGAAGTTTTGGGGTTCTACTGCACAGGAGGGTGACTATAGATAATGATAATGTGCTGTATATTTCCTATTAAAAAAAAACTAGAGGATAACATTTTAAAATATTTTTGCCTAAAGAAATGTTAAGTGTTTAAGGGGATAGATAGTATTTCCCAGGCAGACATAACACAATGTGTGTGTGTGTTTGTGCGTGTGTGTGTATGTGTATATATCAAAAAGATCACATGGTAGTCTATAAATATAATTTTATATGTCCCATAAAAATGTTTTAAGTTATTACACATATGAAGAAATAGGTAAATGGGATGCAGAGCAAGGAGAAAATTCTGCCAAAAAAATAGAAATGAGAGATGAGGAGATCTCAAAAAGTTCATGGAAAATGGAATCAAAGTTTAAGTTTATGTTGATACAAAAATTTTGAAATACAGGCAAAGTTTTTTCGTGGTATGCATTTTGTTTAACTTTTTGAAGTTGCATCACATAAGACATTAAGACCATTAATTATAAACACCTCCAGGTTCCCACCACTGCACTAAGCCCTAGCGCCACCATAGTAACTTCAACAAAGCCTCATTAAACTTACATTCCAGTAGGGAACATGGACATTCAACAAATATATAAACACACACATAGCTGGTATCATGATAAATACCGTGAGCAGGAACAAAAAAGATGCTGTAGGAGAGAGAAGAGAATGATATGGTTGGGTAATTGGAGATGGAATCGGTATTCAGCCAAGACCTAAGGGAAAAGAAGTCAGCCACTGAAGAGCCGTGAGGACAACAGCCTTCCTGGCAGAAAGACCAGCAAGTAGAAGGTTCCTGAGATAGACAAGAGCTCGGGGGATTCAAGAAATTGACAGGCAGCAGCTTTAGGGACGTGACCGCCAGCATTCCTTTACTGCGACTACGGTCCCTGGGAGGAGCTACTCAGGAAGGAGGAAGCTTATTTCACTCACAGTGTCAGAGGTGCACAACCCAGAGTGTGGCACCCTCATCGGATGCGAGAGCAATGGGGGTGCTTTCAGACTCCGGAATTGCTTAATTTACATCCTCATTCTATTTATTTTTATTTGATAGGTAGAGTTATAGACAGTGAGAGAGAGAGACAGAGAGAAAGGTCTTCCTTTACCATTGGGTCACCTCCAAATGGCCGCTACAGCCAGAGCTGTGCCGATCCAAAGCCAGGAGCCAGGTGCTTCTTCCTGGTCTCCCATGCAGGTGCAGGGGCCCAAGTGCTTGGGCCATCCGCCACTGCCTTCCCGGGCCACAGCAGAGAGCTGGCCTGGAAGAGGGGCAACCGGGACTAGAACCCAGTGCCCTTACGGGATGCCGGCGCCGCAGGTGGAGGATTAACCAAGTGAGCCACTCCACTGGCCCCCATCCTCATTCTATTAACATAAGACTCTGGGGTCAAATTTCCCACACATAGGTCTTCAGAGGTCTGGGGGAGGGGACACCCAAACTATTATCCAAACCATAGCACTGAGTGTAGTGAGCAAGTGGGGGAGATACAAGATGATGATGGAGACAGGAGATGTGTGATAAAGACCCAAGATGAAGATGAAGCCTGGGGAGCCCTAGAGTACGAGTTTTCTCCTAGGACCATCGGAAACCACTGGGGGCGGCGATTCCCAACCTTCTCTGCATTGGGGTCACCTGGAAACTTTGGGAAACACTGATGCCTAGTGCCAAGCACCAATTAACTAATTACCAATTAACTAATACAGGGTGAAGCCACAACATTAGGAATTGTCAAAACTCCCAAGGGGCAATTCTTACAGGTAGCTAGGATCAAGAACCGATGTATCAGAGTATTTGACGACAGGATTTTGAGAGTTCTGTAGCACTAGCCTTATCCTGACAATAACCCGGTTATCGTGTCCCCTTCCTTCCAGGAAACCAGCCTTGCGTGAAACTCTTTCCCCGTAGATGGCATTGGAGAGGTCATCCAGATCTTGAGAACAGCGATGCCCTCTGCATCCAGACAAAGGGGCCGGTTCCGTCCCTCACGTTCCCAACGTCTGCTGTGCGATGCCCTCTGCATCCAGACAAAGGGGCCGGTTCCGTCCCTCACGTTCCCAACGTCTGCTGTGGTCTGAATTGAGTCCATGGGGGTGCTGAGTGCCCCAGGGTTCGAATCCAGCTGTGTTTCACACAGACGTGGGTGGGCTGGGCTGGGGGCTCAGTTTCCTGGGCTCTCAGGTGGCTGGTGCGCTCCCCGCCTTATCAGCCCGAGGCAGAAATCTGGCCCTCAGTACTCCCCTGCCCCTTCCCCCGGGCTCACTTTCTCCAGCACCACCCTCATCAGGGTCCCACCTCCGTGTTCGCCCCACCTTCAGGTTCGATTATCAGCTATTTTATTTCTATCACCTGAGCACTCAGAAGACTTCTGATCCACTCGGACCAGCGACAGGGGAGGGGAGAGCAGCAGGTGAGAGTTCAAGTCCTGGCTGCTCTAATCCCAGTCAAGCTCCCTGCTAATTTGCCTGGGAAAACAACAGGGTATGACCCACGTACCTGGGCCCCTGCCACCTTTGCAGGATCCAATCTGGAGTCCTTGGCTTCAGCCTGGCCCAGATCTGTTGGCCATTACAGCCATCTGGGGAGTGAGTCAGCTGCTGGGAGTCTCTCTCTCTCTCTCCCTTCTCTCCGCCATTCTGCCTTTCTCGTGAAATATAAATCAAAAGATGGTGTGTGATTCCTCGATTCCTGACCAATAATTCTCAAAATGCTGTCCCCACACCTGGGGCCTCAGCTTCACTTGAGAAGTGAAAAATGTAAAATCTTGGCCATCGGCTCAGACCGACTAGATGGGAAGGCCTGCAGGTGCAGCCTGGCACCTGTGTTTGAGGAAGTTGGTCTTGTGATTCTGATGCGCGCGGTCACTGCTATGGGAACCACTGCTTAAGACAATCTCACAGGGTAACCCATCGGGGGTGACTGTGTCTTTGCACAGTGTCGCACTGTGAGAATCCCCAAGTCTCCTCAGCTCAATCATACTGCAAAAGGCCCCTTTCTGCCTTCTTCGTCTACTATGTGCTTAACCCCAAACCGGTGTGACTATGTCACGTGGCTAAGACAAGGGACAAATCTGGGGAGGGAAAAAAAAAAAAAACAGCATTCTGCTGTACCCCTCATGAAAAGAAGTCAAAAAGACGCCTTAGGCAAAGGCTGCTTACTCCAAGAAAGGGTTCTCCACTGTTAACCCCTGTCCATCTTGCAGGACCCGCCTTGTAACTCAGCAGGAAAAGAAAAGCAGCCACCAGCTAACATGTGCATTTTTATTATAGATTTAACAAAAAAGGGCTGTAGATGCCAGAGTGTGTGTCTTCTACGTGTCTAGTAACTTGTGAATCATCCTGTTATTGAAAAGTCGTTCAGGAAAAAAACTCTGTGTGTGCTGACTGGGGGGCGGGGGAGAGGACCATGCAAATAATTCCTAATGGCTTCTTCCCATTCCAAGGTTGAGCAGGCTTTAGTTAAGCAGATCTGGACTGACGTTTAAACACACTCAGCCTGATGAAAGGCCATGGATTCCTCCTTCATAAGCTAAACCCGAAACTATACAAAAACCATATGGTCCTCACAGCAGACGACTCAAATTCTCGCCTCCTCAGGCCAAGAAATATATATATATATATATAATGCTAGTAAAACCATCACTTGAATTTTTGTTCATTTGTGTGCTTTTTCTTAATAATTTGGGATCATATTATATATGTGTGTGTGCACATGTAATAGAGATTAAGATAATAACGTAGAATGGTGCATATCTATTAATCCTAAAGAGCAACTTAAGTATATATAATAGATGCATGATTTGTTTTATGTCATGGTTTCTCAAAATCACAAGTTCTGATGAAAGACAGATAGCCTGTCCTATGATATATTATAATTTTGAGCTGTTCCTATTATTGGACAGTTAAGGTTGTTTTTTTGTCCTTTCACAATCATAAATAATGCAGCAATAGACATGGCTGGACATAAATCTTCGCTAACTTTCTTAGGCTAAATTGCTAGAGAATAAATAATTGGGTGAAAAGGAAGAAAGCTTTTTTCCAGCTTTTGGTACTCAGTGCCAAAATGCTTTTCAGTAAGTTTGCACTATTTTTGATTCTGAAAAGGGATAAGAGTATTACTCTCTCGTGACACAGGAAAAGTTTGGCTTAAGGACCAACTTTCCGGCGCCGCGGCTCACTAGGCTAATCCTCCGCCTTGCAGTGCCAGCACCCTGGGTTCTAGTCCCGGTTGGGGCGCCAGATTCTGTCCTGGTTGCTCCTCTTCCAGGCCAGCTCTCTGCTGTGGCCCGGGAAGGCAGTGGAGGATGGCCCAAGTGCTTAGGCCCTGCACCCCAAGGGAGACCAGGAGGAAACACCTGGCTCCTAGCTCCGGATCAGCGCAGTATGCCAGCGGCAACGTGCCGGCCATAGTGGCCACTTGGGGGGTGAACCAACGGTAAAGGAAGACCTTTCTCTCGGTCTCTCTCTCTCTGTCTAACTCTGTCTGTCAAAAAAAAAAAAAAAACAAAACCATATATATATAAAAAAGAAAAAAAAAGGACCAACTTTTCATGCAGCTGGTTAAGCCACCCCCTTCTACACCAGCATCTTATATCCGAGCGCTGGTTTGAGTCCGGCTGCTCCGTTTCCGATCTAGCTCCCTGCTAATGTGCTTGGGAAAGCATTGAAAGATGGCCCAAGTGCTGGGTTCCTGCCACGCATGTATGTCAGAGACCAGATGGAGCTCCTGGCTCCTGGCTTCAGCCTGGCGCAGCCCCAGCTGCTGACATCATTTGGGCATCTCTCTCTCCCTCTCTCTCTCTCTCTCAATCTCCAACTCTGACTTTCAAATAAATAAAATGAATCTTTAAGAAAAAGAAAGAAAATCTGGCCTGAAAACAACTACTTTAACACTGACACATCAGAGTAGCTCCTCTCAGTCTGATGACTCTGTCCCCAGAGAGCCCTGGGCAGTGCCTGTCACCGATGGTCAGGTGCCACTGGCACTCAGGGGTGGAGGCCAGGGATGCAGCCAAACATCCTACAACACACAGACCTGCACCCACAGCAAGCAGTTACCCCTGTCCAAACACCACCAGCACCAAGAGAAACCCTGCACCAGAGGCAGGCGCTTTGCTATCGGGACCAGTCCAGAGTTCAGCCTAGCGGTGAGGATGCCGGTTAAGAAGCCAGCTTCCCACATCACAGTGCTTCAGTTTATTTCCTGCCCTCAGCTCCTGGTTCTGGCTTCCTGCTAATGTGAACCCTGGGAGGCTTAAGTACTTGGGTGCCTGCCACCCACGTGGGAGACCTGGATTGAGCTCCCAGCTCCCAGTTTTGGCCCCAGCCCCAGGCCAGGCCAGGCTTTTGCAGGAATTTGGGGAGTGAACCAGCAGGTGGGAGGGATGTGTGTGTGTACCTCTCAAATAAATAAGCAAATTTTTAAAAATAAATAATAAAAACAAATAACTGAAAAAAAACATTAGCAAAGGTAGAGAATACTATCCCACTCTTTCTGCTTCCAGTAAAGAACTAGCTACCAACCAGATAAACTTATTTATCACTCACATACATTTACTTATTGATTGATTTAAATATTTGTTAAGCTCCTGCTAGGCCCCTGGTATGTTCCCAGGCACTAGAGAGACAACAGTGAATCAGAAACCACAATTCTTAGTTCACAGAACTTACATGTTCCTGTGGGAAGACAGCCAAAGGCACAAGAACAAGTCCATAGATAGCATACAAGTTGGTGAAAAGTTCTATGGAGAAGGGGCTGGCACTGTAGCATAATGGGTTAAAGCCATGACTTGCAGCACCAGCATCCCATATGGTACTGGTCCAAGTCCTAGCTGTTCCACTTCCAGTCCAGCTCCCAGCTAACGTACCTGGGAAAGCAGCAGAGGATGGCCTAAATCTCTGGACCTCTGCACCCACATGGGAGACCCAAAAGAAGCTCCTGGCTCCTGGCTTTGACCTAGCCCAGCCTGGTCATTGCAGGCATTTAGCAAGTGAACCAGCAGATGGAAGATATTTTTTATAAAGATTTATTTATGTGTTTGAAAGGCAGAGTTACAGAGAGAGAGAGAGAGAGAGAGAGAGAGAGAATCTTCCATTCACTGGTTCATTCCCCAAATGGCCGCAATGGCTGAAGCTGGGCCGATCCGAAGCCAGGAGCCAGGAGCTTCTGCTGGGTCTCCCACACAGGTGCAGGGGCTCAAGCACTTAGGCCATCTTCTACTGCTTTCCCAGGCCATTAGCAGAGAGCTGGATTGGAGTGGAGCAGCTGAAACTCAAACAGGCGCCCATATGGGATGCTGGAGCCACAGGCAGAGGCTTAACCTGCTACCCCACAGCACCAGCCCCAATAAATAAATCTTTTTAAAAAGAAAAAAGTTCTACGGGAAAACTTCAGCAAGGCAGAGAGACAATAAGGTTCTGAGAGGGGTGGAAGAACAAGACCCTGTAGTTTTGTGTCCTGGAAATCCTTTGGCTTTTCCACTGGGGGAGCGCAGAGGCCCCCCGGGGGGGGGGGTTTCGAGCAGAGCATGGCGTGTTCTGATAGGTGCTTTCAAAGGACTCTGTGGTTAACATGCTGGGGACAGACTCTTGGGGGCAAAGGATGGCAGAGGCACCAGGGAGACCAAGGACGAAGCCAGGTGGAGAGCTGGAGGCCCGAATAAGGATTTTGGATTTGACTCAGAGCCAGATGAAAAACCTGCAGAGTACGGAGAGGAGGCTTCGTACGTGCAGACGCAGATTTTGAGGGAGCACTCTGGTGGTTGTGTGGGGAGCACTCTGCGTGGCAAGGAGAGGCAAACTCAAACACAATGGCAGAAAATGAGTGGGTTTTTTTTTGTTGTATTGTTTTTTTTTGTTTTGTTTTGTTTTGTTTTGTTTTGTTTTTGACAGGCAGAGTTAGACAGTGAGAGAGAGAGACAGAGAGGAATGTCTTCCGTTTGTTGGTTCACCCCCCAAATGGCCGCTACGGCCGGCGTGCTGCGCTGATCCGAAGCCAGGAGCCAGGCGCTTCCTCCTGGTCTCCCATGCAGGTGCAGGGCCCAAGCACTTGGGCCATCCTCCACTGCACTCTCGGGCCACAGCAGAGAGCTGGACTGGAAGAGGAGCAACCAGGACAGAATCCAGTACCCCAACCGGGCCTAGAACCTGGGGTGCCAGCGCCACAGGCGGAGGATTAGCCTAGTGAGCCGCGGCGCCGGCCAGAATATGAGTTTTTAATGCGAACAGGGAAATCCCAACTTGTTGCGCTGTTTTTCTCCAACTCTTTCTTAGATGGTTCAGAGAGACAAGTAAGGCCATAACATTGCTTTTCTTTCTCTTGGCAAGCAAATATTAATCTAGGAAAAAAAGAAAAAGGCTTTCCAAAACTCAGATGGCAAATTTCCTGTCTGCTTCACCTTGGCTTCATTGGACCTCCTGCAACTTTCCTTTTTACAAGGGAGTATGCGATGCTGCAACATTGGGAAGGAGTTCGATCTCACAGCCAAAGCCATCGTCCAGTTCTAACGTCTCCCCCAGCCATTCCTGGGAATGATTTGTAGGTCTGACTGGAACCATCTCCACCTGCGGCTTTTTAAAGAAGCAATAGCTCGCCGGCACCGCGGCTCACTAGGCTAATCCTCCGCCTTGCAGTGCCGGCACACCGGGTTCTAGTCCCGGTCAGGGCGCCGGATTCTGTCCCGGTTGCCCCTCTTCCAGGCCAGCTCTCTGCTGTGGCCCGGGAAGGCAGTGGAGGATGGCCCAAGTGCTTGGGCCCTGCACCCCATGGGAGACCAGGAGAAGCACCTGGCTCCTGGCTTCGGATCAGCGCGGTGCGCCAGCCGCGGCGGCCATTGGAGGGTGAACCAACAGCAAAGGAAGACCTTTCTCTCTGTCTCTCTCTCTCACTGTCCACTCTGCCTGTCAAAAAAAAAAAAAAAAAAAGGCAATAGCTCAAAGAACTTCCAGCTATCACTGGTTCCCTTCTGAATCCTTTTCAGTAGCGCCAGGCTCTATCCATTAATGTCTGAACCTGACAGATCACCCAGCAGAAAGGAATTATATTCATCTTTCGACAGCCACCTTAACATGACTCAAAGGTTCAAGGGTTCTGAAATAAGGGGAGAAGCCCACTCACAAAAAGCTCCATCGGTTCTGATTCAGCAAAGATGGGAACCATGACCAAGCTTAGCAGCACATTCCTTAGTGATTTCTTTCAAGGACCTAAGAAAGATTTTCTTTGGCCTAACTTTGAGAAACAAAGACCAAATCTACCCTTCTATTATGTTACATATTTTGACTTAGAGGTTTCCCTCTTTATGAGAATTGTACTTGGTTAGCAGTGTTGGTGAAAGGATTTTATAGATAAGCAAGTGGGTATCACAACTTGGGAACAAGGCACCGTGGGAATACACAGAGGGTCACAGAGCAGATGAGAGCAAGCCTTACTCTTGAACCACACGCCAGTGTAAGGCAGCCCGAGTTCGGGATAAGCCCCAGACTTGGATGGAGTTGGCAGGCAACAGGCACTCAGGTGGACACCCAATCATTCATATATATACATATATGAATATATATTTAACAGATTTATTTACTTATTTGAAAGGCAGAATTACAGAGAGGCAGAGAGAGAGAGAGAGAAAGAGGTTTTCCATACATTGGTTCACTCCCAAATGGCTGCAGCTGGGCTGATCCGAAGCTGGGAGCCAGGAAGGAGCTTCTTCAGGTCTCCCATGCAGGTGCAGGAGGAACAAGGATTTGTGCCACCTCCCACTGCTTTCCCAGACCATAGCAGAGAGCTGGATTGGACGTGGAGCAGCCAGGACTCAAACCGGCGCCCATATGGGATGCCGGCACTGCAGGCAGCAGCTTTGGCGGCTACGCCACAGCAGTGGTCCCCCAGTCTTCTGTTAATCAATGTGGAAAGTAGGTCGAAAAGCTGGGTCGTAAGGGAATCCATGTGACTCAAGTCTCATCCTTGATAGTCTCAGACCCCAGGTCAGGTGATCAGCAATGCATCTCAAAGGCAGCCATGCCCAAGATACCAGATTGCACAGTTACTGAACAAAGAGTATTTCTGATCTCCTGTCGATTCTCAGTGAGTGCGCTGGAGGGAAGATTATGTGAATGGATAGCTGGCTGAACGCAGGTGGATGACTTTGCTTAGGCAAGCAGACCGAACAGCAGAAGCTCCTGGCACATTCCTTTAGTTGGCCCATCTCTAACTCTGTCTACAGGGATTAGCAGTATGCCTGACGCTGACGTCAGGGAGAGGCCAACGGAATGGATCGGATTCAGGCTTGGTCTTAGTGTTCCGTGCAATAAGCTCCCACCAAACGAGAGCCACCTTTGGGTGGATTCAGGGGCTTCTTTTACGCATACTTCAGTGAGGGATAGGGCTGGGTACCAGAAGGAAGGCAGAGTCTACCAGGAGGCCAGCCCTGCACCTCCTTGACAAAACGGAGCTGGAGCCAATCCCACCAATCACTTCTGCGCTACTGAGCAAGGCTGAGAGGCAAGTCAGCTGGCCAGAGGCGAGTCTTTCCGAAGATCTGATGACATCTCATTTCCTACTTCCTGCTCTTGAGTTCTCTCCACATTTTTACGCATCTCTGGACCAACGGGACTACCTGCTGTGCCCTGAACAAGCCTTGTGACTTCCTGCCCGGCCTCCTTTGCCGGTGCGATTGTCCCTGCGTAACAAGACTTTTTACCACCTTCCCCTTTCTAGAGCCTTGGCTGTTTTTTAAAGCATCTTCCAACACACTCTCGCTATCCAGGTGTTTTAAAGGCCTGCTTGGTCTTTCTCTTGGAATAGTTGTTTCTCCCCTTAAAGTTTGGTCTTTAAAAGTCTTCAGTGGCTCACAGGAAACAATGGAGTCTCCCCAAGGTTGAACTTTATTACCTGAACCAGGGATGGCTCTGCACTGCTGTTCTCTCATGATTCTTGCTAGAATGAGTGATGCGTGCAGACACTGTGTAAGGTGCTGTGTAATTAAGAGGACTTTTATAGGAACCCCTGCACCTTATCATCATAGCCAGATAAGGATTTTTAAAAGTCCTAAACCCAGAAAGCACTTATTCTCCCCCAATGTTAAAAAAAAGAACATAAAAATAGGTGTTATAGTTAAGCATAATATAAGTTGCAAGCATGAATAAAGTTAGAGGCTATTTTGGTCCCTTTTTTGAAAAACCAAATTCTGTTTTGTCTTTGCCTTCTCTGTGTATTTTGTATCTGGTTTTGCTGGTTGCCTAAGTGTAATGATTATTTAGTGCTGCATTTTACCCTATTTAGAATTTCCTTGAAGCCTGTCTCATCCAGCACAGAACCAGTGCTCAGTAAATTATTGCTAAATTAAATTGCTCCTCTTAACACTTTCCAGAAATGTGTCTTTTATGTGAGCAGGAAAGCTCCACAAATAATAGGAGGCATAAGTGTCTAGGCAGTCATTCCTCAATCACTCAACAGGAAATTATTAAAAGCAAAATACATGTATAATTCATAACTCAAAACAATGGGAAATATTTTTAGAATGGAAGAAGCCTTCTGTATGCTCAGAAATGTTGTAGAATGGGTGGGATTAGAACATGAGAGTCAGGGGAAGGGGCAATGAAACCTAACTCGAGGAAGGGCCAGGGAATAAGAGAACCCGTAAGAAATTCTTGAAAGCGACTTATAAGGATTCGCCTGCATTAGTTGGGGTTCCCTGGAGACACAGAACCTACAGGACACACAGCTGTCAGTACAGAGAAGGATTTAGTAGGTGAATTGACTCACGTGATTGGGGCAGCCGAGGAACCCCAGTAAGAAGCTGCCTGGCGAGCTAGAGAAGCAGGGACGTTGGTAGCGTCCAGAGGCCTCACAACTAGGGCAGCCACCAGCGAAATTCTCAGTGTAAGGGCCCGAGAAACCAGGAGCAGCTGGAGTCCTAAAGCCAAGAGCTTGGAGTTCTGATGTCCCAAGGCAAGAGCAGTGTCTCAGCTCCGAGGCAAATAGAGCAAACCCTCTTTCCTCTGCCTCTTTCGCTCCTGCAGGCCCCAGCCGACAGGAGGGTGGACCTTGCCCGCCAAGTCCAGCAGCTCCCAGGCCCCTCTGTAGAATCAGCCTCACAGAGGCTCCCACAGATAATGCCTTCCCAGTCGCCTGCCCAGGCTTGATCTGGTCAAAGGGATGCCTGAAACGAGCTCTCATGTTGCCTAAACTGCCCAGCCACCCTTGGTCCAGCTCTTGTCCACATGAAACCCAAGACCGCAGAGAGAGCACTCCAAGTACTGCCGTCTCTGCGGTGGCCCCGCATTTGACCTTCAGGGGTGACCGTGCCTCCCACTGCGCTGATCCCCATTCCTGGGGAGGATTCTACCTGCACCTTCGTGGACAAGGCCCGTCCTAGATACCCCGGCATTTGGCTTCACAGCAGGATGTACGTGAAGAGTCTCGGTGCCCTAATCTCTCCTTTATTTATTTCTCATTTCCTTCCAATTTTTTTTTTTTTTTGTCTCCAGCCCTCCATCATCAGCATTTTATCTGCCCAACATGGTCCTTTCCGCTGTCCCCTCTATGCCGCCCAGGCTTTCAGCAAAGTGCGGTCTCCTGGGGGTGACGTACTCAGGAGGCCATGTCTTCTGTCGTGAGATTCCCACAGCTGCTGCAGCAAAGATAAATGCGTTTGCCCTCAACAAATAAAACGAGAGTCACCTCGTAGCCACAGCACTGCACGAGGAAGACACTCGGTTACACGAATTTTAATTTTTCAGGGGCGTGTTTCTTTGACTTTCCATTAGGAGCTGAAAGAGAGAGCTGTCGCAACCACAGAGTCGTCCTTGACACCTGAGAAAGGGCAGCGCCTCCCAGCGGTGGGTCTTGGGGAAGCCACCTGGCCTTCCAAGCTTTGATGTCCTCCTCGGGAATGGGAATAGTGAGGACAGGCGGGGAAAGCACTCAGCCTGGGGCCGCGGCATTTCCAACTTCCCCGTCCTCCTAGACTTGTACTTGACATCTCAAGGCCATTTTCTGGCATAAAGAGAGGCAGATATTAACAGGACCCCTCAGAGCAGGCCTGCGCTCAGAGAGCAGTCACCTGAATGCCCCCCCCCCCCCCCGCACACACACACATACACACAGTGCTTTCAGTGTGGGGCAAGTAGACGTGGGGGGGAGGGGTTGCCTCCAGGCCAAAATCCCATGTGTGATCTGGCAGGCCTGGCCACAGGGAATTACAAAGGCTGTCCTAGATGGACATCATGGGGGAAGCCTTCCCCAGAGTAGGGCCCAGTCCCGAGGAAGCTGCCATCAAGGTCCCGAGGGCCAGCCATGCTCTTGTGCACAGCAGCTTGCCTAGCCGGGGCGTCTCCATCTGCAGCCTCCTCAGTGGGAGACTGTCCATCCAGGCCCTGCTCACGCGCTCTGCCAAGACCACCCTATCTGGTGGCACCTGCAGATCCTTCTCCCGGCATTCCACTCTTGTCCACCCCTAGCCCTTCCCTCTCTGTGTCTTCCTCTGCACCCCCACCCCCACCCCAGGCCATACAACAGCAAGAGCGTTTTGTTCACAGCTCCCACGATTACGAGATGATCCCCACCTTGGTGCCCAACACCTGACCCCGTGGGGCTAAGGGTTCACAGATGGAACACTGAGGGTCTGGCGCTCCTGTCTGTTTAGCCTCTTGTTAACCCAGGGCACTAAGTCGTTACAGCCTTGACGTCAGCTGCAGTTCTACCTGATGTTTTTCATTGATGCCCCTCTGGCTCAGTGCTTGATGGAGATCATTGGCCTGGATAATAGAATGTTTTGTGGACTAACGAATGTAGGCCGCGTTATATTCAGAGTTGGCCGCCACAGACCCATTTGCATGAGCTCCCGGTCTTCTGGAAAGAAAGAGACAAAAATATTTTTATTTTTTTAAAGATTTTCTTTATGTATTTGAGAGGTTGGGTTACAGAGAAAGAAAGAGAGAGTGAGACAGAGAGAGAGGTCTTCCATCTCCTGGTTCACTCCCCAAATGGCCGCAACAGCCAGAGCTGGGCTGATCTGAAACCAAGAGCTTCTTCAAGGTCTCTTATGTGGGTTCAGAGGCCCAAACACTTGGGCCATCTTCCACTGCTTTCCCAGGCCACAGCAGAGAGCTGGATTGGAAGAAGAGCAGCCGAAACATGACCAGCAGCCGTATGAGACGCCAGTGACGCAGGCAGAGGCTTAGCCTACTATGCCACAGTGCCAGCCTGGAGACACAGATCTTAACTGCTGCTCTTGGGGACTTGAAGTTGAGAAAGCCGTTGGGATAGGTCTGAGGAGTCCTGACCAAGACCTGCAGGTACAAATGGCTGCGAAGGTGGACTGCACAGGTGCCGAGGGGGAGATTGGAGGACACGCGGGCGATCCAGACTCAAACCAGAATCGAAGGGTCCGGGAGACAGCTGGATCCGGGATAGTCTAGAGGCGACATGGCAAGTGACCTGGGACCCAGGCAGCTGACAGAGTGGCAGGCACTGAAGAGCAAAGCTGAGCGAGCAAGAACTAGCTCAGAGCCCAGAAGACCTCAGCGCTGCCACTGGGCACTGAGCAGCCACTGAGCGTGGGCACCACCCAAAGCCGGGAAGCTATGCATCTGAGCGCACGGGTCTAGCGTTTGAAGACTGAATTAAGGGTGCTGCGGGGCTGACACATTCCACTTCTGTGGACTGTGTGTGTCTGCAGTGTGCATGTGCACACACATGTCCGTCTGCTTCCACGACCAAGCCCTGGATGATCGAGCAAGCCTGCGAAATACAGCCCCCAGCTCTCACAGTCTCACACTGCTTCCCAAGACAGGAAATGTCTATTTTACTGCGTTTTAGGATGTAGCGAAGTGGGGCCTAATTAACTACAAAGCCGAAGATTCTGTGCTTTCTTTCCCCTTATTGTATTATTGATTTAGCTTTTTTCCTTAGAAGAAAATATGTCTTCGTCATAGAGATTCAACAGAAAGCAAGATGAATGCAACAAAGTCATTGCTAATCTCCCTACCACTGTTACCGGTTCCATGAAATTATTTTTCGGCATTTCCGTTTCTATCCATAAAATTCAGGTCACAATATATACAGGGAACTGGAACCTGCTATGTCAGCCAGAGTCCTAGCAGAAGCACAAAGCAGCCTTACATTCAGAGAAATTAAGAAGTGTTTAGCAAAGGGCTGTTTTACAGCTGTAGGCAGGGTATAGGGAACCCTAAGGGATACTGCAGGACCCCAGTGCTGAATGACAAGAGGCCTGGGTCAGCAGAGGGAGGTCAGGGTGAAAGCAGCAGAACCCAAAGGCTGAGTGCTGATGGGAGAGGGGCTCAGAGCTACCCTGGGTCAACCGTACAGGGAGGCGAGCCGGGAACCAGAGTCCTCACCTCCCCCGCCCCCTCTCTCTCATCTCCTGCTGTGCTGTCCAGTAACAAACCCAACAGGAACCTGGAAGCAAGGGAGCCAGTGGTATAGACCAAGGCTGACGAATCTTTTCTGTCAAGGTCTAGAAATCGAATCGTTTAGGCATATGGATCATATCCTCAGATCAGCAAGTATAACACAAAACAACCACAGAGGGGCCGGCGCTGTAGCGTGGTAGGCGAAGCCTCCACCTGCTGCACTGGTATCCCATGAGGGCACCAATTCATGCCCCTGCCGGTCCTCTTCCGATCCAGCTTGGACCCCTGCACCCATGTGGGAGACCCAGAAGAAGCTCCTGGCTTCTGGCTTTGGACTGGCCCAGCTCCAGCCATTGCAGACATTTGGGGAGTGAATCAACGGATGGAAGAATTTTCTCTCTGTCTGTAAACCTACCTCTCAAATAAATAAATAAAATCTTTAAAAACAAAAACTATAGACAATAATAAAATGACTGGATTTGGGTCTGGTGCTGTGGTATAGTGGGTAAAGCTGCCACCTGCACCACCAACATCCCGTATGGGTGCCGTTTCAAGTCCTGGCTGTTCCATTTTCAGTCCAGCTCTCTGCTATGGCCTGGGAAAGCAGTAGAAGATGGCCCAAGTCCTTGGGCCCCTGCACTGTGTGAGAGACCCAGAAGAAGCTCCTGGCTCCTGGCTTTGGATTGGCACAGTTCTGGCCATTGCGGCCAATTGGGGAGTGAACCAGTGGATGGAAAACCTCTCTCTCTCTCTCTCTCTCTCTTTCTTTCTTTCTCTCTCTCTCTCTCTCTCTGTAACTCTGACTTTCAAATAAATAAATAAATCTTTTAAAAAATGACTGGATTTCACACCATGGTGTAGGCTACGCGGGTAAGCATCTTGGGTCATAGAACTAGGTAGGAATATGGAGAATAGATTTCAAGGAATTAATGAAAGACAACAGCCACCTGCTCCGTTATTTTAACATATGTTCAAATCTTTGTTAACCTGTGGTCAGATAACTTAAAAAAAAGTTTTATTTGAAAGGCAGAGTTACAGAGAGAGAAGGAGGGGAAAACATAGAAAAAGAGGTCTTCCATCCGCTAATTGACTCCCTACATGGCCACCATGGCCATGGCTTGGCCAGTCCAAAGCCAGGAGCCTGGAACTCCATCTGGGTCTCCCAAAGGTGGCTAGGGTCAAGGACTTGGGCCATCTTCTGCTACTAGCAGGGAGCCAGATGGAAAGTGGAGCAGCCGGGACTCGAACACGTGCTCAGATGTGGGATGCCGGCATCACAGGTGTCAGTTAACCAGGCTTAACATGCTGTGCCACAGTGCCAGCCCCAGGCTGTCAGATAGCTCGAGTGGAAACAGGGGTGAGTGGCTCGGTAACATTTTACACATGTAAGTTTCAATGATTTGGGGACTACTTTAGAATTCACTTTATATGAGTAAAGTTGGACATCTTTTCATTTGCTTATTGTTTGTAGCCTTTGCCCATTTTCCTGCTGAACTGTGGTTTTTATATTTTTTTATTAGTTGAACTCTTTATTTAGAAGACCCATTAAGCCATTGAGTATAATGTAAATTAAAAATATGTTACCTCAGGGCCGGCGCCGTGACTTACTTGGCTAATCCTCCACCTGTGGCACCGGCATCCCATGTAGGTGCCGGGTTCTAGTCCCAGTGGCTCCTCTTCCAGTCCAGCTCTCTGCTGTGGCCCAGGAGGGCAGTGGAGGATGGCCCAAGTGCTTGGGCCCTGCACCCACATGGGAGACCAGGAGGAGGCACTTGGCTCCTGGCTTCGGATCGGCGCAGCACCGGCCATAGCGGCCATTTGGGGAGTGAACCAACGGAAGGAAGACCTTTCTCTCTGTCTCTCTCACTGTCTATAACTCTACCTGTCTAATAAATAAAAAAATAATATATGTTACCTCAAAAAATAAACTAAATATTAAGTTGAACAAAATTTGCATATACCAGCATACACAAGCGTTGCATGTTTGTTACATGTATGTATTATGTATCGCCCCTTATCTACAGGGAACGCATTCCAAAGAGCCCAGTGAATGCCTGAACCCACGCATAGTGACCAATCCTGTATATACATGACAGGATCCTCCGAGAGTCCATGAGAAATGTGCATTATGGGACTACACGTAGATTTCAAAATTACATTTTGTCTTTTCAGAAGCAGAGGGAGAGAGAGAGAGACGGAGATGGCTCAGTCGGAGAAAGATCTCCCATCCGCTGCTTCCCGTCCCAGTTGGTCACAACGGCTGGGACTGGGCCAGACCAGGGCCAGTTAAAGTCAGGAACTCAACCCAGTTCTCCCACACAGGTGGCAGGAGCCAATCATCTGAGCCACCCCCTGCTGCCCCTCAAAGCCTGCATTAGCAGGAAGCTGGAGTCAGGAACCAGAACTGGGAATTGAACCCATGCTCGCCAACCTGGGACATGGGCATCTTAACTGCTAGGCCAGATACCCACCAACCATCTCTTCTAATTCCATTTTTCTACAAGCAATTCAAGTACCCTCATGCTGTGTTTTTTCTTTAATAATTTCCACTGCTTCCCTTAAAGGAGTTGCTTCGACTCAGGCACCTGGCCAGCACTACCAGTCTTGTGCTTTCTCTCCACTGGTAAATATAATACAGTGATGGAGGCCAGCAGCTCATCTGAGAAGTGAGAAGGCCGCTAAGTGACTAAGGGGCAGGCAGTGTAGACAATGTGGACACTGCCCAGAGGGAATAGTCCCATCACCAGCCCTCATCCAACTGCATGCGATGGCGCACAAATTCCAACACAAAACTGCTTGTGTCTGGTATTTCTCATTAATATTTGCGACCACAGTTGATGAGGCTAACTAAAACGTTGGGAAGCAAACCTCACATTGGGGGGGGGGGGGGCTGTTGCATATAAAATTAGTAACTGACTTTATTGAGCCTACTCTTTAGATTTCACTTATTTATAAGGCATAACATTACGAAAAGGGTCTAAAGAGGCTTCAATATACACTGAGTTGAAATTAAATATGAAATAAATGAATAAACTTAGAGGAATTTACCCCGTAGTCACAATCAATTATGAGCACAGGACATATATATTTAATAAGAGTTCAAATTACATGAAAATAAATGAATAACTTGAAGGAATGTGTGCAATGGATAAAAGCACATGTATATGCACAAAGATACATACAAAGGATAGTCATCCCAGCCCTGCTTTTAATGGCAAAAAAAAAAAAGGAGAGAGAGAGAAAATGATCTAAACCATTTGGGAGATAATTAAACAAGTTGAAGCACAGGCGCAGGACAGACGCCTCGGAGCCCTGAGAAGAGCTCTTCAGGAGGAAGCTGCACAAAACGACCTCCACGAGGTGGTGTGGAACAAGCAACGAAGTGTGGAAAGTCACTAAGGCTACTGTATTATTTGTACTATAGAAATATGTGTGTGTGTAGAATGTATGCATCGGCCGGCGCCGCGGCTCACTAGGCTAATCCTCTGCCTTGCGGCACCGGCACACCGGGTTCTAGTCCAGGTTGGGGCGCCAGATTCTGTCCCGGTTGCCCCTCTTCCAGGCCAGCTCTCTGCTGTGGCCCGGGAGTGCAGTGGAGGATGGCCCAAGTGCTTGGGCCCTGCACCCCATGGGAGACAGGGAGAAGCACCTGGCTCCTTGCACACGCATAGGAAACCAGGAGAAACACCTGGCTCCTGGCTTCGGATCAGCATGGTGCGCTGGCCGCAGCGCGCTGGCCGAGGCAGCTATTGGAGGGTGAACCAACGGTAAAAGGAAGACCTTTCTCTCTCTCTCTCTCTCTCTCTCATTGTCTACTCTACCTGTCAAAAAAAAAATGTATGTATCTAAGCACACACCTATATACATTGTCAGTCAAAAAAGATAAATTCATCTTGGTACAAAGAATTTTAAGATCTATACCCAGCTTTTTTGTTATACTCATTTCCACGGACTTTTTGAAGAATCCTTGTATGTCTGAATTTCAAAAATATTTTGTGCCAAAATAAATGTATTTTTAAATTCCATTTCCATGAACTTTTTGAGATACCCCACATATATGCAGACACATACATACCTATGCAAAGACACATGGCTATATATGTATGCATATGCATATATTTAATTGTTCTTCAAGGCATTGTTTACAATAGACAAAAACAACTTGAAATAGTAGCGATCTCTATGAAGAGAAACTGAGTGACCCGAGGAGTAGCAGAGGAATCCACTTCAATTTTGTGCCATATGCCTGTTCACCTGTTCAAAAATAACCCATTCATTCATTTAAATGCTTAACAACGATGAAAAAAGGTTACGGGACAGTACACAGGTACAGTAGCTCCAGCAGCATAAATTCTCTGGTTTGTATCCACTCCCCTGCTCATCAGCTAGGCCGAGGGACTTTGAGTCCTAGAGTCTCATGCTGGTTTCCTACATGGCTGGTGTTGTGACAATTGAACCTGGGAACTGGAAAATACTTTCTACTCAGGACGAGCCTTAGTGAGACAGAGGCATGCAAGAGGATGAACGGTAAACCCCACTGAGCCAGGGGCTTACGTAAGTGGTATTCCTAGGACACAGCGGACTGGAACATGGTGGCACATTCTCCCTAAATAGAAAGACAAAGTGCTATACTTTATACAACCCACCATTAAGGAGGTATAACAATGGTTGAATCTCTTTGGATTCTAGAGGCAACATGGAACACACTCTATTTACAAGATTGTCAATATCTTGGAGGGCACAGAGAAAGAGAAGCCTATACGGTAAGTCCAGGCTGCCATGAAAATTGTATTCCCCCCTGAGCCTCGTGGTTCCGGCACTTACGGCGCTACCAGAGTGCTATGACAAAGAGCGAAACACAGTGGAACTTCCAGTGGACTCCACAAGGAAAATTAAAGGGCATAGCCGTAGAATTTGGAGAATGCCATGAGAAACATTCCAAGAGGTTTTGGCTCACCACTATGCCCTAGCAGAGACTGGACATGCACCCAGGGAGTATCGAGTGACCCTGTCGTCTGAGCCTCCCACCATTAACTTCTCATCAATATCTGACCCACCAGCCACACAGGTGAGCGCACACAGCAGCCATCCATCTTTAAATGAGACTGAGTGACCCAAAGTCAGGTCAACCGCCCCTACAGGTACAAGGAAGTGGCGTAGGCTTCTTCCCCCGTGGCAAACCCTCCTGCCGCATGGCCATTATCTTCAGTCCTTACCTCCAGTCTCATGGAAGCTGTTCGTGAATCAGGAAGACCAAACTCGGTCTGGCCTAAAGGATGGTCTGTGCAATAATCAGGCACAGGCAATAATGAGTCACTCATCTGGGGTCGCTATGAAAAACATCAAAGAACCCTTCCCGGGCAAAAGTTTAAATAGCACCTCGGATTATTCTCAGCGAGAATACCCAGCTTTGTGGAATTGCAGCCCACCCTCGTCCCTTCCTCTTCCCCCAGCTCCATGTCTGTAATCACAGTGGAAAGTGAAGGAAGCAGACAGGCCAGGAGCTTCCCAAAAATCCCCACTCCAGAGACTGTCATTGTTAGACCTCCCTCCCCCGCGGCTCCCTGGAAACTCTCCCCAGCATGTCCTGTGCCGGGTGATATAGATCTTAATCAGTCCAACCCTTTCCTTGGGGAGTTTGTCAAAAACAATCAGCAGCAATTGTTCCATATCACAGCTGCCGAAGGTGGCAATAATAGTGGAGCTGACCCAGAAACTCAACCAGAAAGCAAAGTCCACAAGGAGGTTTTAAAAGCTCTATATATGGGCCTGACACCGTACTGTAGTGGGTAAAGCCACAGCCTGCAGTGCCAGTATCCCATATGGGCACCGGTTCGAGTCCCAGCTGCTCCACTTCCAATCCAGCTCTCTGCTATGGCCTGGGAAAGCAGCAGAATACGGCCCAAGTGCTTGGGCCCCTGCACCCATGTGGGAGACTGGAAGAAGCTCCTGGCTCCTGGCTTCAGATCGGCACAGCTCTGGCAATTGCAGCCATCTGGGGAATGAACCAGCAGATCAAGACCGACCTCTCTCTCTCTCTCTCTCTCTCTCTCTGCCTCTGCCTCTCTGTAACTCTGCTTTTCAAATAAATAAATAAATCGTTCAAAAAAAAAGCTCTACATATCCCTGGGAACCCAGAAGGTCATTCACAGGTGCAGGGCTGTGCACGTGCCAGGGTTATACACACAGGCACCCCTGGCTCACCTTGAGATCCTGCCCAGGCATGAAGGCTCAAGCAAGATTGTAAACTGCCTACCTGAGCACTGAAAGCATGCCCCAGCATGCATGCAGAGTCCCTCTGCAAAGGCTGGGGTGCTTATGGGTTCAAAGCATTGAAGGGATGTCTGTTGAATCATTAGTTAACCTCTACACTAATGGAGCAGAGAGCTAATAGTCATGCACAAGGGGACTCTGATCCATGAGCGTCTATAGGTAGATGGGTAGTGTGGTTTTTTTTTTAAATTGATATAAAGCTTTTTATTCTGGTTATTAATCTTGTGTGTTTTTTTTTTTTTTTTTGACAGGCAGAGTGGACAGTGAGAGAGAGAGACAGAGAGAAAGGTCTTCCTTTGCCGTTGGTTCACCCTCCAATGGCCGCCGCGGCCGGCGCATTGCGCTGATCCGATGGCAGAAGCCAGGAGCCAGGTGCTTTTCCTGGTCTCCCATGGGGTGCAGGGCCCAAGCACCTGGGCCATCCTCCACTGCACTCCCGGGCCACAGCAGAGAGCTGGCCTGGAAGAGGGGCAACCGGGACAGAATCCGGCGCCCCGACCAGGACTAGAACCCATGTGCCGGCACCGCTAGGTGGAGGATTAGCCTAGTGAGCCGCGGCGCCGGCCCTAATCTTGTTTTCTACTATATGCTTTAAATATTGTCTCTATGGCTCACTTTTTTAAAAATGATTTATTTATTTATTTATTTGGGAGACAGAGAGAGGTCTTCCATCTGCTGGTTCACTCCCCAAATGGCTGCAATGGCCAGAGCTGAGCTGATCCGAAGCCAGGAGCCAGGAGCTTCTTCCAGTCTCCCATGTGGGTTCAGGGGCCCAAGCACTTGGGCCATATTCTGCTGCTTTCCCAGGCACATTAGCAGGGAGCTGGATCAGAAGTGGAGCAGCGAGGACATGAACTGGCACCCATATGGGATGTCAGCACCCCAGGTGGAGACTTAACCTACTAAGCCGCAGAGCTGATCCTCTATTATGTCTTTTTAAATAGACATTTTTTTACATTTGGTGTAGCCAAATTCTCTAATATTTCTAGATGTGTGTTGGTTTTTTTTTGTTTGTTTGTATTGGCTTTTTGTTTGCTTACATTTGGCCTTTTAATTCACATGGAATTATTTGGTTATCATGGAATAGAGTATATTTTTCCTACATGAGTAGCAAATTGTGCTGATACTATTTATTAAATAGATTACTTTCTTCTACACATCTGAAATATTTTTATCACATACTAAATTTTATTACACAGTCTGTTCCATTTATTGTTTTCTATTTTTGCACCAACATCCCACTACTCAATCCAGTACAGCTTTGTCATGTTCCCGCGGTCCACGCTGACGGCCACCATCAACTTCAGAAGAGAGTTCCCACACGGAGATGGCTTCCGAGTTCCTGGTCACTGACATGATCAGCCAATGTTCTCAGAACTTAACAACTCCAGGGATAATCCTCAACCACTGAGGGACAGCAGTAGGGGTGCATCTCCGCACCCCCAGCTCTTGTGGGAAGCTCGCAGCCTGTCCTCTACTCTCCCCCGGAACCACAGGTGTCCTGGCATAACTGAACTCAGGACTACTGAGCACAGTAGTCCTCACACGTGAACATGCCCTTCGTCGCTTTCCTGCTCAGCCTGCCTCACTCCCCCACTCCTGCCCTGACTCCCGGAACCACCACTCTCATGAACCACTGGCACCCAGTACCTTTCCAGAAACCTGTGTTTCAAGGAACCCATTCAAAGACAGTTCATGGATTAATCAGAGGAGAAAGTACTAGGTTAACAATCTGGAGGGCTCCCAACACAGAATTTGCAAGAAGTGGGCTTTTCACCTCTTGTTAGTTCCGAGGAAGGCATTGCCACAGCGAGTGCTATTGGGCCAAGCCCAGCTGCGCCTCTCTCCTACAACGATGCCAAGGAGACCTGAGGCTTCCTGCTCAGAATGAGCAGAGCACCACTCTAGCGCCAAGCTGTGAAGTCTCCCCAGGCCGCTGGTGCAGAGTTGAGGTTTTTTTTTTTTTTTGAAAAGCCTCTGAACTAGATGAGGATAATACATTAAAGTAAACAACAGCCCCAAAGCCTCACATTTCTGGACTAAAATTCCTCTCCCTGTTAGAGTTACTTCCCGATTTCATGTCAGCCATGGGGTCCAGTGTAGCCCACCAGAAAGGTAAGATCAAATGACAAGGGCCGGCGCTGCGGTGTAGTGGGTAAAGCCGCCACCTGCAGTGCCGGCATCCCTTATGGGGGCCGGTTCTAGTCTCAGCTGCTCCACTTCCAATCCAGCTCTCTGCTGTGGCCTGGGAAAGCAGAAGATGGCCCAAGCCCTTGGGCCCCTGCACCTACGTGGGAGACCTGGAAGAAGCTCCTGGCTTCGGATCAGCCCAGCTCCAGCCATTGGGACTATTTGGGGAGTGAACCAGCAGATGGAAGAATTTTCTTTCTGTCTCTCTGCCTCTCCTTCTCTCTCTGTGTTAACTCTGACTTTCAAATAAACAAATAAATCTTTAAAATAAAGATCAAATGACAATAGAATGAGACTTTTAAATGTATGGGTAAATCATAGAATCATGGTCCAGAGGTGGGTATAAGTATCTTCCCATGATTAAATTCTCAAACGTGATTAAAACCTAAAGAACTTAAAGACAAAACTTCTCTGCTACAAGGTTAAAGGAGCTCAGCTCCCCAGAGCATCTTCCCCAAGGTTATTTTGCTGCTTGGTCTCGGAGGTCTCCCTTGGCAGAGTTCTGTTCGCAGCCTCATTCTAGGTTGTCATGGGCTGGAATGGACGTAGCTCCTTCCAGACTCCGAAGTTGCACAGTAGAACCCAAATCCTTCATCCACGTCTACTTTAAAGAATCTCAAGGGCCAGCCAAGTCCGGGAGTATCTCAGCATCCATCACACAGCCCCAGATACACACAAGCAACCCTTTCACCTTCGAGAAATTATCCTGCCCACGGCAGCATTTCCAGAAGCCAGTGTAAGTCGCATCTTTATTGTTTTAGTAAAAAACGCATAGCAGGGCCTCCGCATCATCTGAGGATACGGTAACCTGGAAACACCCTCTGGGTCTTAGCCCTGCGAGAAGGCCAAGCGTGCTGTACCAGCTGCCCAGAATCCATCGCCTGGGATCCTAGAGCCCAACAGGCAAAGCCACACAATCAGCAGGTGAGTCAGGGCGCTGTAATTGGGGGAGACGGGATCCAGACACGTTCACCGCCTTCTCGCAGACCCCCCACCCTGCCCCCCCATCACCGGGTCTTACTGGAGGCGACTTGTTTTTTCTGTCTGCATGTCCAAAAGCTCGCCCTTTCAATTCCCTCTGAACCTTTTGTCCCTGGCACCCCCATCATGCCTCTAGGATGAGTCACTTCTGATAAGGACATTGTCTCTGTGTGTATGTGGGGATGAGATCGGTCATGTACAGTTCACACCACAGGTGTCCTGCAATGGAAAAACACACATGGGCCCATGCAACCTGCTTTCTGGGGTCATTTCATGCTTGAGAAAATGAGCATGCAAATGAACCACTGCCAGACAGTAACCACAAGAAAATTCTGCCCCACAGTCCGCGCAGCCGCCAGTCCAGGGATCCAAACCTTGACCTCTGCTGCTTTCCATCCAGAAACATCAAGGCTTGGTCAAGGGCTGCTAGCCTCCCAATTGCTGTGTTCCAGTTCCGTTCAGAACCAACCAGAGGAAGCTCACTGTGCTCCCATATCAAGCACATCCAATGCCCTCTCCTCGTCAGCCTGCCTGCGGCGTCCCCACGCCGACAGCTCCCACCAGGGCTCATCTGTCTCCTCCCTGAGTTCTCACTGCAGAACTCTCTCGTCCTTCCCCTGCCATTGAGTTCCTGTCAAAAACCAAGCTCTGGTGGCTGTAGCAAGCACAGAGTAAGCAGCCTCTGTTTGTTCTCATTCTGGTGGTCTCTTGTTTAAAACCTCATTGCCAAGGCCGGCGCCATGGCTCACTAGGTTAATCCTCCACCTGCAGCGCCGGCTTCCCAGTTCTAGTCCCAGTTGCTCCTCTTCCAGTCCAGCTCTTTGCTGTGGCCCAGGAGTGCAGTGGAAGATGTCCCAGGTGCTCGGGCCCTGCACCCGCATGGGAGACCAGGAAGAAGCACCTGGCTCCTGGCTTCGGATTGGTGCAGCTCTGGCCTTAGCAGCCATTTGGGGGGTGAACCAACGGAAGGAAGACCTTTCTCTCCGTCTCTCTCTCTCTCACTGTAACTCTATCTGTCAAATAAAAAATAAATAAATAAATAAAAAACCTCGTATCCACAGCAGCTTCTGCCACTTCCGTTTGCAGGATCTCAATGATGCTGTTCAGGAATGGCCCTGAACCCCACACCCAGGGTCCTGGTGTGCACACGCCTCTGGTTTTCTCTGCACAACACCTTCATTTCTTCTGCTGTTAGAAGTTCCAAGCCTGCGGCCTGCGTTGTGGCGCAGCTGGGTAAGCTGCCACCTGCAACTCCATTCCACCTCCAGTTCAGCTTCCAGTTAATGTGCTTCCGAAAGTAACAGAGGATGGCCTAAGGACTTAGACCCCTGCCACCCAGTGGGAGACCCAGACGGAGCTCCTGGCTCCTGGCTTTGGCTTGGCCCAGCCCCAGCCACTGGGGCCTTTTGAGGAGTGAATGAGCAGGTGGAAGATCTCTTTCTCTGTCTCCTCTTTGTCTCTCTCCGCAACCCCACTGCATTTCAAATACATAAATAATAAATAAATAAATATTTTTAAGAAGTCGCCGGCCTTTAACATTTCCTTCTGTGTCGTTTATCTCCTGCATTGCTATGACAGGCCACCAGTGTGTTGTGTCCTATTTCCATCAAAAGCCTCAACTGAGATTCCAGCAGATTAATCCATTTCAAAAATCAGTCCTTAGAACACCCTATGGAGAGTTGGGTAAAGACGGATTGCTGCGTGAGGGCTTTCTTGCGGTTTCCTCTCACTCTGCTTTTCTGGCCCAGCCATTTGTCATTTTAACTCACTTCCCTAGGTTTTATCTTGTGGGGTTCTACAGGTGACATTTTTTAAGATTTATTTATTTATTGAACGGCAGAAAGAAGAAGAGACACAAAGAGAGATCTTCCATCCACTGGTTCACTCCCCAAATGGCTGCCACAGCCAGGGTTGGACCCTGCTGAAGCCAGGAGCTTCTTCTGGGTCTCCCACGTTGACTCAGGGGCCCAAGCACGTGGGCCATCTTCCACTTCCACTGCTTTCTCAAGTGCATTAGCAAGAAGCTGGATCAGAAGTGGAGCAGCCGGGTCTCGAAGTGGCACCCACATGGGATGCCACAATGCTGGCCCCCTTCAGATTATCTTTTATATATATATATATATATATTTTATTTTATTTAATGAACATAAATTTCCAAAGTACAGCTTATGGATTACAATAGCTCCCCCCCCATAACTTCCCTCCCACCCACAACACTCCCCTCTCCCACTCCCTTTCCCCTTCCATTCACATCAAGGTTAATTTTCAATTATCTCTATATACAGAAGATCAATTTAGCATATATTAAGTAAAGATTTCCACAGTTTACACCCACACAGAAACACAAAGTGTAAAATACTATTTTGAGTACTAGTTATAGCATTAATTAAACACCTGAGAGTAATTGTGTATTAATTACAGAGTTCAACCAATAGCTTTAAGTAGAACATAAAAAATACTAAAAGGGTAAAGTATTAAGTTCTTTTTGTTTGTTTGTTATATAGTTATTTTTTTATTTAATAAATGTGAATTTACAAAGTACAACTTTTGTATTGTTGTGGCTCCCCCCCAAACCTCCCTCCCTCCCGCAGCCCTCCCCTCTCCCACTCCCTCTCCCATCCCGCCCTTCATCGAGTTTCATTTTCAATTACCTTCATATACTGAAGATCAACTTAGTATATACTAAGCAAGGATTTCAACAGGCTGCACTCACACAACTGCACAAGGTATAGGGTATTGTTCAACTAGCAGTGTTGTTTTTAAGTTTCATAGTTAAACACACTAAGGACAGAGATCCTACGTGGGGAGCCTGTACCCAGTGACTCCCGTTGTTGATTTAACAATTGGCACTCTTATTCATGACGTCAGCAATCACCCGAGACTCTTGCTATGAGCTGTCTAGGCTATGGAAGCCCCTTGAGTTCACCGACTCTGAACTTGTTTAGTCAAGGCCGTATCACAGTGGAGGTTCCTTCCTCCCTTCAGAGAAAGGCGCCTCTCCTTGATGGCCTGTTCCTTCTGCTGGGGTCTTGTTCACCAGGATCTTCCATTTAGATTGGTTTTTTGCCACCGTGTCATAGCTTTCCATGCCTGTGAGACTCTCATGGACCTTTCAGATGATCGTATACCAAGTCAAGGAGGGGAGCTTTCCAAAGCACAAAATTTTCAAACAACCCTTGTCTGCCTTCCACTTCCTCGAGTTGTTTAATCCCACAGATCGATATGCAGCCCAGAACTGCCCTCTGTTTACTTTTATCCCGTCTGGCTCTCTTGTAATATGGCTTCTTTGCCCTGTGCTTCTCTGGGCGTGATCCTAATTCCATAAGTTTCGCTGGCAGGCTCCCACAGGGCCCAGGCAGCTCCTGCTTCCCCACCTAAGGTAACTGTACCCTTTTCCAGTGCATGACTCCCGCCTTCGGTTTGTATCCCGGCCTCCCAGGCCTCCTCACTCACATCTGTCTAAATATTGTTCATGGCGCTCTCAGTCCTCAAGGGGCGCCTGCCCAGTTGCTCTTCCTAGGGAATATCTACCTGCAATGTTACAGAGATAGTCCTCAACAGCTTCCTAAATTCAGGGTCCTGAGGAATGAGTCCCATTTCCTCTCTGAGCTTGGAGCAACGTACAGCAATCACCTGGAAGCAGGTGGGTGGTGTGCTTCTCCGGTCCAGTCTCGAGATGTCTACTCTGGCTCCAAGCTCTTTGTCCCTTTGTCCCTTTCATTGCCGCCTAGACTACGCTCCCAAGACGTCCTTCCCCTAAAGGGATTGCTCTCTCCTCCCTCTTCATCAGCTCTTCCTTAATTGTCCTTTCGTTCTTCCATTTGCTCCTATTTTCACTGTCAGAGCATCACGTAATTTAAATAAGTCCAGTTCCTAATTTCCTGAGCAAATCGGATCACCACACAACACAAAGTGATTCAGAAACAAGCATTTGAACTTCTCTCTTTCTTTGGATGTACAATAATTGAGTTTTCTTTTTCTTTTTGTCCACCCAAGAAATTGTCCTATCCCTATAGAATAGAAACCTATTTAATAAACTGTTCAAGTTCATGGTGTTCATTGAAACCCAGGACCACTCTCTTTCTGACTCGAAGGCCTGGGTCTCTGACGTCTAAATTGAGATCCAACCACATGAAAGGAACAAAACAGTCTCCCATGCAAATTCTTGCCTCTGCCCAGGCCCCTGAAAGAGGCGGCCTGAGGCCAACTCAGTCCCTCATTGTGCATCTTCAACTGCACACAAGAATTACAGTGCTCCCAAATGTGCCAATCCCGCCAGTACAGTCCTCACGCTATCTGATTTAGGAATTCAGTCTTGGCCTGGCCACTTGCCTGTGGCCACCAAGCTGTGGTTGTATCATACGTACTCATCACTGATCTGATCTTGATGAAGTACTGGTCGAAACCACCACCACTGGGCCAACTTCCCTGGAAACTGGGCTCCACCAGGTGTCCATCTGAGGAGGGTCAGCTAGCCCTCCTTTGCTGGCTCCAGGCCAGGCCCTTTGCTGCCCCAAACCTGTGACACCATGTATGTTCCTGGGGCTGCACAAATGAAAGCCAAGCTAGACCAAGTCCACAGCCCGACTCTGCTCCTTCCCCTGAACATCTCGTTTCCTTCACCCCCTGGGAGGTATCCACATCTCAGTCCCAGATGCTGCTTCTAGGGATCCCAACTTAAGACAGCTGCCCACAAAGCACCTGCTTTGAGAGGACCCTTGGGGGTTGGGGCTCTGGAACAGTGGGTTAAACCTCTACCTGCGATGCCAATGCAAGTCCCAGCGGCTCCACTTCCAATCCAGGTCCCTGCTAATGCACCTGGGAAAGCAGTGGAGGATGGCCCAAGTGCCCGGGCCCCTGCCACCAACATGAAAGACCCAGAGGAGGCTCCTAGCTCCTGGCCTGGCCCAGCCCTGGCCTTTGTGGCCATCTGGAAAGTGAACCAGCATTTCTCTCTCTCTCCCTCTCTCTCTCTCTCTCTCTCTGTCTCCCACTCTCTGTAATTCTACCTTTCAAATAAATAAATAAATCTTAAAAATAAAAGGATAAGCAGGTATGCCAGTAGCAACCCCCCAACCTGGATTCTCAAACCAACTGTTGCTCTCAAACTACTCACAGTGCAATGAACAATCTTCTGTCTCCCTACACTCTGTCATTGTGACTCAGTGAGGAGCTTCAACAAGGTCCCATGGTCTGGTGGCACCAGCAGAAAACATGGAGGCAAGTCATCCGAGGACTCAGAACATTACAGAAGGATTTTCAGATTAGGTTCCAGTCTAGGCTAGGGTGGTAGGGAAATACGTCTTTGTCTGGTGTCTAAGACAGGCTACCTCTTCGGGTACCCAAATTTCACCTGGGTACAATCAAACTACCAACGGGTATGGAAAATGACAGAGGACTCCAAGGACTGTCTGTGGCTTTGGAGAAATTCAGCACAAATCTCTCAATTGTGATGTTTTAAGGGAAGTCTTTTTAAAAGTCCTGTCCCATCAAGAGCAAGTAATTGTGGAAAAATAAAATCTTGGTAAATGGGTGACACACAGCCCGTTTCTTCAAGTCTACGTGACCAGGGCCATCTTATATAAACCAAATGTAGAGGTAGTCATGTAAATAGGAATTTTCAGATTTCCAGAAGCTGACAGTGAAGAGAAAAAAAGCCTAGTAAGGCTGTAAAAGAAGAGATACGAATGGAAGGAAGTTAGGCAGACACAACACAGTGCTTGTACGTTAGGTCACCAGAGTAGGGAGCGCAGGAAACGGGCTGCGGTCCTTCCCCTGGCTGCTCACCCTGGAGGAGGAATGAGGGGAGGAGATTTTAAAGTCAGGCACGGGAAGGAAGACAGCATAGTTTTAAGGCCCAGACAGCTCCCCAAAAGAGCCACTTTGAACCCAGGGGATATGTGTGGGAGGTGACCCACTGTGTCCTTGACCTTGGTGATCTAGGAAGCAGAGAATCCCCACAAGGTGAGGGAGAGGCATTCATAGACGGTTCTTCCTGGTGGCCTAAAAAGAGCAGAATACAAGAAAGGAGAGGGAGGAACTTCATCTGTGAGTCAGCAAGTCTGAGCTCTGCGACTTTGCTGTGTTTCTGTAATTGTGAGACCAAAACAGTTTTCACCCTGAGAGCTCTCAGTTTATAATGAACCCGGCTAGTATTGTGATTAAAAACACAAATTCTGGATTAGTCTGGCTGGGTCAAGTCCAAGTACTCTCACTAATTAATTGTTAGAAGTCAAGCAATTTCACCTCTACATAAGTTTCTTCATCTTTAAGTGAGAACATTAGTGGTGCCCATCTCATGAGCTATGATACATGAAATAGAATGGTGTCTGCCTACTCAGGTGGTAGACGGTACACACCGGGATTGAAGAGCTGAGCTCTGGGGACAGCTGTCTGGCCTGGCAGCGAGACATCATTTGGGATCTCCATGTTCCATATCCAAGTGCCTGGGTTCAATTCCCAGCTCTGGCTCCAATGCCAGCTTCCTGCTAATGCACAGCCTAGGTAGTTGGGTTCCTGCCACTCAGGTGAGAGACCTGGGCTGAGTTCCTGACTTTGTGGCTTCAGCTGATCCAGCTGCAGCCTTTACAGGCATTTGGGGAAGTGAGCCAACAGATGAGAGCTCTCTCTGTCCATCGGTGTCTCTCTCTATCTATCTATCTACCTCTGTGTGTCTCAAATAAACACATTTACAAAAAGAAGCTACGCTTTGGTTCTGGGGTAGGACGTAAGGAAAGCAAGATCCTGTTCTCTCAAGAGATAGCAGGGAAGACAAAGAGCCTTTGTGGGCAGACTTGGAAGTTTGCTGTGGACTGACCCACGAGCTATGAGCGGGTTGCTTTATTGTGCCCACATGGACTAGTCGCCAATCTGGGACTTTATTTTTCGACTTCTCTGGGCCACAGATGGTACTCACTTCCTGATCAGCTATCACACACATGGCTCTATGTAGCCCAAAGGAATAAGTATTCAATAACCATCACTACTTACAGAAAATTCAGGAAGTTATCAGTCCCCAAGTGTTGGCTCAGGAAGCCCCAGCCACATTTCCTCATGCCCCTTTTAAGAATCAGTCAGGGCCGGCGCCGCAGCTCACTAGGCTAATCCTCCGCCTTGCGGCGCCAGCACACCGGGTTCTAGTCCCTGTCAGGGCACCGAGTTCTGTCCCGGTTGCCCCTCTTCCAGGCCAGCTCTCTGCTGTGGCCAGGGAGTGCAGTGGAGGATGGCCCAAGTGCTTGGGCCCTGCACCCCATGGGAGACCAGGAGAAGCACCTGGCTCCTGGCTCCTGCCATCGGATCAGCGCGGTGCGCCGGCCGCAGCGCACCGGCCGCGGCGGCCATTGGAGGGTGAACCAACGGCAAAAGGAAGACCTTTCTCTCTGTCTCTCTCTCTCTCACTGTCCACTCTGCCTGTCAAAAAATAAAAAATAAAAATATAAAAAAAAAGGAATCAGTCAGGTAGCAAGCATTAGGCACAAACTTCATGAGCGCAATTCCATCTATTTATCACATCCACCCTGTGATGTCACTGGCTCAATTTTATATGTTAATGCCTTTTGTACTTAAATGTCAACACACAGTCATTGTAATAGAACTGGCCCGGGATCACGTCTGTATTCTTTCGGCCAAAGCCAAGATACAAAGCAAGGGTAGTACGCAAGGCCATAGATTCTTACATTTACAGGCAAGGTGAGTTACGTGGAAGCCCTCAAGGAATAGTCTAGCACAGTCTATCTCTGGGTGCTTAGTTCAAATTCTCCAGAAAACCAAATCAGTCCAGATCCCGGGCTACTGTTCATCACAGTCCAGTCCATTATAGCCAAAGAAAGAAAGGGTCATATGCCCAAACAGGACTTCAACAGGCATTGTGTCAAGGCAGGCAGGGATCAGGTGCCATGTGGGATGCTTGCATCCGCACACTGGAGCACCTGGTTGGAGTCTGGGCTCTGCCCCTCCCCTCTGGCTTCCTGTTCATGTGCATCCTGGGAGGCAGCAAGTGATGGCTCAAGTGCTTGGCTCTTACCACTCATGAGAGACCTGGATGGAGTTCCCGTCTCCTGACTTTGGACTAGCCCAGCCCTGGCTAGTTCAAGCATTTGGGGGAAAAAACTGTCTGTCTCTCTGTATTTGAATTAAAATGAAGATAAAATAATTTTAAAAAATTAAAACCATTCTTTCATTTAGAGCTACGTGGTGGAGAAAGCAGTTACTCGCAAGAAGCAGGGATCTTGAGTCTCCCAATCTTGTTCTTAAGCTCATCACTGGCATTCTATCAATTTTCTCTTGCTAAGGCAATAATTTACCATAAGCCCCACAGCTTCAAACAACATGAATTTATTGCCTGACAGATCTATAGGTCAGAGGTCTGGGTGGACTCAGCTGGTTCCTGCTGTGCATCCACACAGCAAACACCAAACATCAGACAGCCTGGGCTTTTATTTGAAACCTCTCAAGAAGAATCTTCTCTGAAACTCACTCTGCTTGTAAGCTAAATTCAGTTCTTTGCAGCTATAAAGCTGAAGTCTCCTTTTGCTTGCTCGCTGTCAGCTGGATGCGTCTGACAGCTCTTTAAGGCCACTTGCATTTCTCGTCACATTGCCCCTCCATCTTCACCCCAGCAATGGCACCTTGGGTCTGCCCCCAGCTGAAGAAGGTTCTCTGTCTTTAAGGGCTCACACGGTTGGACTGAGCCCATCCAGATAACCCAGGACAATCAACCCATCTTAAAGTCTGCAGCCTTAGTTGTAACCACAAAGTCCTTTTATTTTCTATTTTCTGAAATTAAAGCTAAGAGTGATCATGTGAAATATATATTTAATCTTCATCCCATTTGACTCTTAACATCCTGGGACTCTTCAAAGCATTGACTGTCTTTTTGTGTGCTAATGAATTAACTGATGACTGGCAGCTTCAGGATAGGTCACTTTGCAACCTCTGGAGAAAGGAGACAGGCTGGAGGTCAAATTGATCACCAATGGCCAGTGATTTAATTGATCATGCCTATTTAATGATGGCTCCATGAAAATCCAAAAAGACAGGGTTCACAGAGCTCCTGGCTAGCCGGGTACATGGAAATTGCTGGTGGGTGGTATATCAAAAGGGAGATATGTCGCTCCCCCATTCGCGGAGGAACGACACAGGACCCTGCACTGTTCTTTTGTTTGCTCGGCCCTTCCCGGGTTTGCTGCTGGTCCTTCCCGGGTTGGCTGCCAACCCCTCCACCTCCGTGGAGGGGCGGTACCCCCTGCCACTTTCCCCACTTCCGCGGGGGAGCGGCACACCACCGGCCGGCTCTCTCGGGGGCTGCTCAGGTGTTCCTTCAGGTGTTCCTTCAGGTGTTCCTGGTGCATATTGTCTCTCTCCTCCTTTATAGTCCTCTTCCACCAATCCCAACTCTGCTACCCACACGCCGAGCACGCTGCTCTCCTCCAATCAGGAGCAGGACCAGCTCCTGCAGCTTATCAGTCAAATTGGCGAGAGGCAGCTGCGTAGAAGTTTACTCCTCCCTCAGCGCCATATTGTGGGAGAGCAGATGCATAGAATAAGTCTTAATTCCAGTAACTTAGTCTAGTCTCAGTTGCTCCCCACAAGATAGATGCTGTGCACCTCTTCCCCCATACCTTGCTCTATGCATTTTTTCATCCGCTCCCTTGGAATACCTTAATAATAAATCCAGAAATGTAAGTAAGTGTTTCCCTGAGTTTTCTGAACTGCTTCAATGGAACCAAAGGACAGGATCCTAGGAGCCCCAATTTATAGCTGGTCAGTCAAAAGCACAGGTAAAACAACCTGGGGCTTGTGATTGACATCTGATGGGAGAGACAGCCTTGTCTTTCACCCTAACCTTAACCCCAACCTTACTGGGCCTTCAATCTGTAGCATATGGCACTACATCCAGTAGATAGTGTCAGAATTGATTGGAATTAGAGGACATGGCTGACTGTTGTCCAGTGCAGGATATTTTGTTTGCTAGGTGTATGGGGAAAACTCCACACACGTTTGACCACATAAGTCTTTTGTGCTAATTATTGGGGTGATAGTATAGGAGAAATTCACTGTGGTTGGGCTTTTTCCTACATCTTCATACCATGTAGCATAACATATTCATAATTTCTGGAGATTAGAGCTGTGAACATTTTTGCCTACTGAAGCTCCTTTAGTTCATTGGCATTCTTTAAATTTTTAGAGTTATCAATTTCCACAGAAAAGCTTCTAATGTAATTTTGATAGGACATCTTGGCAATATTGAGTTTTCTAATCCATGAACATAGTTTACCCTTCCACTTATTTAGGTGTTTTTAGATTTCACTGCAAGGTTGACAAAAATCTTTCACATTTTGGGGTCAGATTTATGAATGAGTATGTAATACTTTTTGATCCTCTTATAAGTAGAATTTTTTTTCATTTTCTAAAATTTTATAGATCAGGCACTTTGTATTAGGCGACTCGTATCTCCAACACTTAACACAGTACCTGGAAAATAACAGCTGTTCAATAAATATCTGTGGAATGATTGAACCAACTGCACTTCAACTGACATCTCTTTTTATTTATAAAACAGAGAGGAAGACAGAGGGTGGGGGGAGGTAGAGAGAGAAAGAGAGAGATAAAGAGATCCTCTGTCTTCTGAATAACTCCCTAAATGCCCAGAATAGCCAGAGCCAGCCAAGGTCGAAGCCAGGATGCAGGAACTCCATCCAAGTCTCCCACATGGGTGGCAAGAACTCAAGCACCCAAGCCATCATCTGCTGCCCCCCCCCCCCGGTACATAAACAGAAAGCATGATCAGAAGCATGGAGTAAGTGGCACTTGAAGCAGGCACCCCAATACAGGATGAGAGCTTAGCTTATGCACCACACACCTGCCCTTCAACAGGACTCTTTTTATAGCCCTTGACATTTGATGCCTTTTCTTACAGTGGTTTGTGTGCAGTCTTGGTTCCTTTGAGGAAATGAGTGGGGAGGGTTAGGGATGTATCTGAGTCATCTCTCTACACCCAGTTCCTTGTATGATGTTTGACACATTATACAACCTGCTACAGCATCCATACATGCTATAAATTAGTGACATGGCACATCTGTACTCATCTTGATATACACTCTGGAACTCTATTTTCATATTATTGAAAACCCTATTTTCATATTATTGATAAAGGATTCTGTGAAAAATATGTGGTCCATATATTCTCTAATATCTAAATCCTGTCATTGGGTCAAGTCAGAAAGTTGTACACCTGATCTTCAAGTTTTGTACTCTTTAGAAAATGCATTTTTCTAAATTGTGTTTGGCATTGGGTTGTTAGCATATTGAAAGAAACATACGAGAAAGCAGTGCCATGAACTTCAGTTTGTGCTGTCTACCAGGGGTTGGGCTTCTGCCTAGGGCCATTTGGACATTTATAACATCATTCACATGCCGTACAAACTTATCAACTTAAAATTATCCTGCAATACATTTATTGAATTTTGAGTCTCACCTGAGATTGCCTTGGTGGGGCCAGACCCAGTGATTTCTCAGGCCTTATACAGCCCGTGGGCCAGAGGTTCCCCAGCCCTGATAGTTCTGTACACCATAATGTAGCTCCTTGACAAAGATCCACAGGAAAAATGTTCTCCATTTCCAGAACCATGGACAACTGTACATTTTCTTGCTAACTGCAATTATATATCTGATCAAATAGGCCACTTTGTGTTGGCTATTAAATAGAATGCTATTAACTAGTGCCTAAATTTTAGCAAATTGCACAGTTTATGATATGCATTTTAGATTTATGCCTATCTGTAAAAAGCAAAGTAGAGGAGCAGGCACTGTGGTGTGTCAGGTTAAACATCTGCCTATGGAGATGGCATTCCATATGGGTGCCGGTTTGAGTCCCAGCTGCTCCATTTCCCATCCAACTCCTTGCTGACGGCCTAGGAAAGCAGTGAAAGATGGCCCAAGTCCTTGAGCCTCTGCATCTGTGTAGGAGACCTGGAGGAAGCTTCTGGCTCCTGGCTTTAGATCAGCCCAGCTCCAGCCATTGCGGCCATTTTGGGAGTGAACCAGCGGACAAAAGACCTTTCTCTGACTCTCCTTCTCTTGGTAACTCTGCCTCTCAAGAAAATAAATAAATCTTTAAAAAAGAAGAAAAAAAATAAAAGAAAGCAAAGTAGAAAGTAGAAGAGGAATCTGCTAAGGTGCACTCTCCAGAGTGCCTGACAGTAAGAGTTTAGTGTCTACACGCTGAGTGAGTGGATGCTGAACAGCTGTACACAACACTTGAAAGCAATGTGCAATGCAGGGTGCAGTCACAAAGCAAAAAGGACAAAAGACTATGGTGTTCGTAAAATCCAACAATTAATGAATACAATATTGGATCTTCGACAAACTATTTCTTTTGGCTAAAAGATATTGGAACATCTGTTCGTGGAATACATTCATCTATTTTCTGTTGCTATAACAAAGTACCTGAGGCTAAGTCATACATAAAGAAAAGGGGTGGCCGGCGCCACAGCTCGATAAGCTAATCCTCCGCCTGCGGCGCTGGCACACAGGGTTCTAGTCCCGGTCGGGGTGCCGGATTCTGTCCTGGTTGCTCCTCTTCCAGTCCAGCTCTCTGCTGTGGCCCGGGAGTGCAGTGGAGGATGGCCCAAGTGCTTGGGCCCTGCACCCACATGGGAGACCAGGAGGAAGCACCTGGCTCCAGGCTTCAGATCAGCGCAGTGCACCGGCCGTAGCGGCCATTGGAGGGTGAATCAACGGCAATTGAAGACCTTTCTCTCTGTCTCTCTCTCTCTCACTGTCCACTCTGCCTGTAAAAAAAAAGGGGGGGGGAGGTTTACTTAGCCCAGTACTGGAGGTTCCAGGGCCTGGCACCAGCCTCTACCCAGCTTTGGTTGAGAACTTCACAGAGTTTAGCATCACGGATGTGGGAGAAGAGCAATCACTTGGCAAGACAGGCAGCCGGGATCTGAGAAAGGGCCTGTTTTGCTCTGTTTCCAACAATCCACTCTCTCGGGAATTAATGGGCCCCACAACACTACCTCAACCCCTTGGGAGGGCAGTGCCCCCAGCAGCCTAATGACCTCCCACTGCCCCCATCTCTTAATGGTGCCATCACCACAACAGTGTCGCCACACTGAAAACCAAGCTTCTGACACAGGAACCTCTGGGGACACACTGCGAACCACAGCCAGATCACAGTGCAGAACAAGGCAGGTCCTGTATCATGATGGGAAGGTACAGACAAATGAACACAAATAGGCACGGGATGAGGGGCTTCACACAGTTCATGGGAAAATGAATCCAAACAGAATGTGAGTGCTCCACCTAGACTTTGAATCTTTGATTTTTTTTATTAATTAATGTATTTATTTGACAGAAAGAGAGAGAAAACATATTCCCATCTGTGAGTTCACTCCCCAAATGCCTGCAATAGTCAGACTTGGTTCAGGCCAAAGTTGGGAGCTAGGTACTCAACCTGGGTCTGCCACATGGGTGGCAGGGAGCCATTTCCTTTAGTCATCACCTGCTGCCTCCCAGGGTACACATTAGCAGGAAGCTGGAACCACAAGGGCCAGAATTCAGATCCAAGACTCAGATACACAATACAGACGTCTTAACAGTCCAAATGCCCACTACTGCATAAACATTTTTATATGATTTTGTAAAGATTTATTTATTTATTTGAAAGTCAGAGTTACACAGAGAGAGAAGGAGAGGCAGAGAGACAGAAAGAAATTTCTGCCATCCGCTGGTTCACTCCCCAAATAGTCGTAATGACTGGAGCTGGGCTGATCCGAAGCCAGGAGCCAGGAGCTTCTTCAGGGTCTCCCATGCAGGTGTAGGGGCCCAAGGACTTGGGCCATCTTCCACTGATTTCCCAGGCCACAGCAGAGAGCTGGATTGGAAGTGGAGCAGCCGGCCTCCAACTGTCGCCCATATGGGATGCTGGCACTGCAGGCGGCAGCTTTACCGGCTATGCCACAGAGCCGGCCCCCTCTATAACTTTTTTCTCATTTTAATTTGAAAGGCAGAGAACACAAGGATCACCTAACTGACGGGGCATCTCTGCTCCCACACATGGGCATTTAATGATCTTCTATCCAAGTTGTAGTTTTGAAATAGAAAGCTCTTCTTTCCCACCATTTTACTCATCTCTTTACTATCTTTTATTTATGTGTTTCATTAATACAGAGACACACAGAAATCTTCCTTCTGCTGGGTCACTCCCCAAATGCCAGCAACAGCCAGGACTGGGCCAGGCCAAAGCCAGGAGCCTGGAACTCAATCCAGGTCTGCCATGTTGGGGGCAAGGACCCAAGCAGTTGAACCACCACCTGCTGCCTCCCAGGGTGCACATTAGCAGGACGCTGGATCAGAAGCAGAACTGGAACTCTAACCAGGCTCTCGGCCGACACAGGATGCAGCCATGCCATGCTGCGATTTTACTACTGCACCAAACTCCTCCCCCTACTGTTTTCTAAACTCAGTGAAAATTTATTTCAGTAAACTTCAAACAAGTTTCTAAATGCTATAATGGAAAGCATAGTTTTCAGCTGGAAAAAAAAATGACCTTTGAAGATTTGTTTGCTTCGAGTTAGCACTGATTTTTATCCCCTGAGTACGAGGACAGATTTATGCCGCCAGGGCAGAGGCTGCAGATGAGTCATAGTTCCAATTAGGGGACAGGATCCACCGGCTCTTAGAATAGCCAGCCAGTTGGTGACCTCGGCTCTTTATCAGACTCAGACAGAGTTCAGCACCTTTATCGCCTCCGTCCTCTCAAGATGCTTTTGAACAGCAACTGTTTTCTTAATTAAATGGCCGCAACCCTCAGCAAGATCAAGGGACAGATCCTTTGGACTCTGGGCTTCTCAAGGTTTGACTGTCCATCACCAAACGTACCTCTGTAGTGCCTGGGAGTCCTCCTGGCTCTTCCTGGCCAGTTTGCAAATTTTCTCCTTGTGTTAGACGTCAAATTCAGCCAGGTGGGAGACGCTGCAGCAGTAGGGCAGAGGCACATGGGACAAGCCCTTCCCGGGAACTTGCATGGAACCCAGATGGCCCAGCTCGGGCAGCAAAGAGGGACTTTTAAGGTGTTAAATGTGTGAGGCTATTCATGCAAAATGCCAATGACATCAGATGTTACAGTGAACTGGTTAAGCAAATCAAAATCCAAACCTCCTACTACCTAGAGAGTACAACTAAATGGAAATGACTCCTTCATCAGATTCTAATTTATAAAGCATTTACAAAATACTACCTTAAGAATGATGATTCTGGCCGGCGCCGCGGCTCACTAGGCTAATCCTCCGCCTTGCGGCGCCAGCACACCGGGTTCTAGTCCCCGTCGGGGCGCCCGGATTCTGTCCCGGCTGCCCCTCTTCCAGGCCAGCTCTCTGCTGTGGCCCGGGAGTGCAGTGGAGGATGGCCCAGGTGCTTGGGCCCTGCACCCCATGGGAGACCAGGAGAAGCACCTGGCTCCTGCCATCGGATCAGCGCGGTGCGCCGGCCACAGCGGCCATTGGAGGGTGAACCAATGGCAAAGGAAGACCTTTCTCTCTGTCTCTCTCTCTCACTGTCCACTCTGCCTGTCAAAAAAAAAAAAAAAATGATGATTCTATCAAGTTGCAACTTGAACAAGTGTACAGTCCCTGAAACAACAGCTGTTAAACTTAAAAAAAAAAAAAAAAAAGATTCCAAATGACTTCAGCAGAGTGGCAGGGACATCAGTGCTGTGGTTCAGACGCCCAGCAGGAGGCCCAGCCCTTGGGAACCTGTTTCTGTGCAGTAGGGGTGAAATCCGGGTCTTGGGCAAGAGTCACAGGAATCTCCCTGGATGCCCCTGGGAGCCAGTGCAGACAGGAAAAGTCCCCCATGGAGAGTCACCTCTGGGCCCTGTACAGATGTCTTGGGGAAGGAGGACACAGAAGAGATCCTCCTTAGGTAAAATGCCACCCCACCCCACCCTGTGCCCACGGATCCAGTCCCAGCCCGGGGACGTCAACTGGGTGATGTGGTTGGGGATGGAGGGTATAGGAGCTTCATTTCCCAGTAGTGGAAAGGAAGCAGGAGTCTCTCCAGGATGCATCCCACTAGACCCTAGACCCTAGACCCTATTTTTTTTTTTTTAAGATTTATTTATTTATTTGAAAGTCAGAGTTACACAGAGAAAGGAGAGGCAGAGAGAGAGGTCTTTCATCTGCTGGTTCACTCCCCAGTGGGCCACAATGGCGGGAGTTGTGCAGATCTGAAGCCAGGAGCCAAAAGCTTCCTCTGGGTCTCCCACGCGGGTACAGGGGCCCAAGGACTTGGGCCATCTCTCATTTCTTTCCCAGGCCACAGCAGAGAGCTGAACCAGAAGTGGAGCAGCCAGGACTTGAACCAGTGCCCATATGGAATGCTGGCACTGAAGGTGGCAGCTTTACCCGCTACACCATAGCACCAGCCCCTGTGCCGGGCTTTTAATCCACTTCCAAAGGGGAGTGGTTAATTAACTGATTGGCAGGTGGGCACACAGGTAGGGGGGATGAGATCTCACAGGGGGTATGGTGAAGACATCAGACCCTATTTTTAAAGATGTTCAGGGCAAGTGTTTGGCCTTACTGTTAAGTCCACCACACCCCGTGCTGGCGTGTCGGTTTGATTGCCAGCTTTAACTCCTCATTCCAGCTTCCTGCCTAGATAGAATTTTGGGGGCCTGTGTTGTAGCACACCAGATTAAGCCACTGCCTGCAATGCTATGCCACAATGCCGGCCACGATGCTAAAGCTTTTACAAATAGTTTTAATAATATTTTCATTCTCTGATTCCAAAAATGCATTTTTTGTTGTTGTTTTGAGAGTTGAGATATAAGTTTTTAGTGATTTTTTTCGGTTGTTTTTCCTAGCCAGTTGAATGTACATTTAGCTACTCTCCACTTCAAGAATGTATCAGGCAGCATGGAACTTGGCGGCATCAGCTAGTCTCCTCAAAGCCCATGTTGGTGCACAACCCCTGACCTCTCACCTCCACTTCCTGGTGACCTTCAGCCTTGTCATCTTTGCCAAGAGAAGCAGCCAAATCCACCAACCCAGCAGGCAGATAAGTGATTTGGCCCGCATCTTGCTCTGAGAAGTCGCCTTCCCACGTAGAACTTTTTCCACCCATGTTTTCATGATAACACCAAGCCAGGATTTCCTTTTTTACTGTAGACATTTGCATGTGTGGTGCAAAACAATGATGAGTAATACTAGTGACACTTTTGTATGAGTCAGGGCAGAAATATCAGATAGTACTAGTTGCCATTGTATTCATCTTCACCTTGCCATGTCAGTTTAAAAGAAAAAGAAAAAAAAAAAAAGTCAGGTTCACTTAAGAATGTCCTTGATGAAGCAGGAAAAAAAATTACTGATTTTATTCATGGCTGCTTGATGCATGCTATTCTAGTGTCTTAAACAACAAAATGTGGCATCCTCGTAAGATGCTTTTGCCCAGTACTGTGTGTGACTGTGCAAGAGGACAGCATGGGGGCAGATGATTGAGCTAAACTAGCCGCGAGATTTCACAGAAAACTATTTTCACTTGAAAGAAAAACTGGCAAATGGGACCAGTGTTGTGGCATAGCTGGTTAAGCCATCAACTGGGATGCTGGCATCCCATATGGGCACTGGTTCTAGTCCTAGCTGCTCCACTTTTTTGTTTGTTTTTTTAAGATTTATTTATTTATTTGAAAGTCAGAGTCACAGAGAGAAGGAGAGGCAGAGAGAGAGGTCTTCCATTTGCTGGTTCACTCCCCAAATGGCCACAATGGCTGGAGCTGCATCAATCCAAAGCCAGGAGACAAGAACTTCTTCCAGAGTAGCCGGGTCTCGAACCGGTGCCCATATGGGAGGCTGGCACTGCAGGCGGTGGCTTTATCCACTATGCCACAGCGCCTAATGGTCTGGGAAAAGCAGCGGAAGATGGTCCAAGTGTTTGGATCCCTGCCACCCACGTGGGAAACACAAATGAAGCTCCTGGTTCCTGGTTTCAGCCTGGCCCAGCACTGATGGTCATAGCCATCTAGGGAGGGAACCAATGCATGCAAGACTTCTCTCTCTCTCTCTCCTCTCTCTCTCTCTCTGTAACTCTGACTTTCAAATCAATAAGTACATTTATAAGAAAAACTAATGAATCATACATACCTAGATATTGGTAAATATTTTTGTGAAAAGAAACAAAGTAAGTACATCACTAGAAGGAAAACTGACATTACTTTTTGCTGATGATAAAATTCAACTTTTCAAGTGAATATTAGAATTTTGGAAAAATTATGTCGGCCACAAAGTGCTTGACAGCTTCTTAATGACTTTCCTGAATAAATCAGTGGTGTTATTAACAAATATAATAATTTGATATTTTACAACGAAGTATGACAACATTTAGCAGTTGAATAACTACCACTGTTTTTCAAGTGGCCAATACATACTGCTAAAAAATCAGGCACAGGAAAAAGATTCATTCAAACTGCAAGAGATACCAGAGAATTTTAATGTAATGGAGTGTGACTGTATCAGATTCTACACTGCAACTATCCTTTAATAAACTACTGAAATTTTAGTAGTAATAAAGCACACCCACAATTATCTAAAAAGCCTGTTCACACGCTCCTCCCTTTTCTCACTACGCAGGATTTTTTTCACAAACCTGAACTAAAACAGCATACTGAATGCAGAGACAGGTACGAGCACCCATTATTCTCTCGTAAGCCAGAACTTTAAAGAAATGTACAAATCTAAATACCACCAATCCTCCCACTAATGTTATTTTGTTGTTTGGGGGAATTTATTGATTTTTTTTAATCAAAATGTGTTATCGGGACCAGGCTGTGGCATAGCAGTAAAGCTGCCACCTGCAGTGCCAACATCCCATATAGGCACCGGTTTGAGTCCCGGCTGCTCTACTTCTGATCCAGCTCTCTGCTGTGGCCTGGGAAAGCAGCAGAGGATGGCCCAAGTCCTTAGGCCCCTGAACCCGCATGGGAGACCCCAAAGAAACTCCTGGCTGCTGGATTCGGCTCTACTCAACTCCAGACGTTGCGGCCAACTGGGGAGTAAAGCAGCTGATGGAAGACCTCTCTCTCCTCTCTCTCTCTCTCTGCCTCTCCTTCTCTCTCTGTGTAACTGTAACTTTCAAGTAAAGTAAATAAATCTTTAAAAAAAAAAAGACGAATTATTTCTCCATTTTTACTGATGTGCTAGTTTCTTTTTTTTTTATAATTCTTTTGCCACAGGCGAACCTAATTCTTGAAACTCTCTTTTTCTCTGGAATATGAATCATATTCTCCTTTGTCTCACAAGGCAGACTGTGTGCAAAGGAATAACAGAGACTGTAGTAAATGGCATTTACCCCCAGAAAGCCGTGTGCGCTCCCTCTGTAAGCTGCGGGGGTGTGGAGGGGAGGCCGACAGCTGTGAGGCAGCCTAACCTTCAGCACGGCTGGATGTGGGCTTGGCTGGCAGCCTGCTTAGTCCTCACTTGAGAACGGGACATGGAGTCAGCATTGTAAGGCTACAGGGACCCCTCTAAGCCTCGGCCATTCTTGCTCATTGCCCAAAAGACAGATAAACATTGGGAAGTGTTCCTTGTCCTTGAATCTCAATTGGGTCTCACACCCCATTGCCTTCATACTCCACCCCCCACAGGGCCGTCTGAAAGACCAGTTGCTGGGATTCACCTCCGCCTGCTCCCCCCCTACCCCACCCCCATCCCAGCCCTCCTAAAATATAAAAAGGCCCAGCCCCCTGGGGGTGAGGGCCTTCTGCCATGTGTTCCATCAACGCGGCAGCTGGTCACCCACCTCTGCGAATTTATTTTCTCTGAATACATTCGATCTGGCTATAAATTTGTACACTGCCTCCTCTCTATTCTGCGCCTCTTTTCCTAACATTTATGGCGCCCCGTGGCGGGAGGCACCAATCTGCAACTCTTTTCCTAACAAGTTCTATTTACTCCTTTTTTTTTTTTTTTTTTTTTTTTTTGGACAGGTAGAGTTATAGACAGTGAGAGAGAGAGAGAGAGAGGTCTTCCCTCTGTTGGTTCACTCTTAAATGGCCACCACGGCCGGAGCTGCGCCAATCCGAAGCCAGGAGCCAGGAGCTTCTTCCTGGTCTCCCATGCGGGTGCAGGGCCCAAGCACTTGGGGGCCATCGTCCACTGCCTTCCCGGGCCACAGCAGAGAGCTGGACTGGAAGAGGAGCAACCGGGACTAGAACCCGGCGCCCATATGGCAGGCAGAGGATTAACCAAGTGAGCCACGGCACCAGCCCCTCTGACACCAATTTTTCATTATTGGAGACTATTTGAAAGGCAGAGTTAGAGAGTGGGAGAGAGAAAGAGAGAGAGAGAGAAACACAGAGAACTTCCATCCACTGGTTCACTCTCCAAATGGCCTCAATAGCTGGCGTTGGGCCAGGCTGAAGTCAGGAGCCTACACGGGTGGCAGGGGCCCCTGTGCTTGGTCCGCCCTCCTCTGCCTTCCCAGGCACATTAGCAGAGAGCTGCATCTGAAGTGGAGCGGCTGGGACTCCTGACCTGCGTTCCTGTGGGATGCCAGTGTCACGGGCGGTGGCTTACCCCTCGGTGCCACAAGTGCCCCTTGCTGGGAACTATTTAAATGCCTGATGTTGACACAACGGGAGCCTGAGGTCTATGAGGGCTTGAGCACACGTTTGCCAATTCCAAAGAAATCCGAAGTCTGACTGGGAGGGACGTGGGTGCATTGTACCTCCAGCAGTGGCTGATGGCGCGCAGGCCTGGGCTGTAAATGGCACTGCCTTGTCAGGGCACAGGCTTGCTGGTCTGAGGTCGCAGCTGCTCTCCCAGGAACCAAGAGGAGCCACAGCTGTATTCCGCCTGCACGCCCTCCCCACCAGCTCCTACTGAAGATGGGAGGGCGGCTGTCCTGGGGGCTCTTTCTCGGGGGGGGGGGGAGCGCTGTGAGCCCCACCCACTCCTTTCTCCCCGTCTCTCTCTCTCTGTCCACTCTGCCTGTTGTGGGAGAGGCGGGGTCTAAATTCCCGTTCCAGGTCCTAGCCTTCTACTTAGAGAAGCACTCCACTCACAGGCACAGGTAAGGTGCAGGAAGTGGTGACAGAGGTGAGACGTGGGAAGAGTGGGCCGGGAAGGGAAGGGGTGGGGAGGAAGTGAAAGAGGGGAAGCAACCTGCTCCTGCTCCGTCCTGTCCTGGTCTCCGAAGGGAGTCCCTCGGGTGCCTGGCTCCTAAGCTCAGAAGGGGCGTGGCCCATGGCACCTCCCACCGCAGGGAAGGGGGCTGTTTGACTGACAGGAGGATGAGATCACCTAGGGCTGGAGGCGGGGTGGGAGGTGTGGCCTCCAGCTCCTTAATCTAGCTGTCTGCCTTATCTCATATCCGTTCTATCACATGACTCACAGAACAGTACTGAGGAACAGGCAAAATGCTTCCCATACAAGGGGACTTCAAAAAGCTCATGAAAAATGGAATTAAAAGATAAGCTTATTTTGTTGCAGAAAGTTTTCTGAAATCTTTTTCTACCACTATGCGTTTTCCATAAACTTTTGAAGACTCCTTGTATCATATTAACTGTTTAAAGAGAGACAGAACAGTCAATCTGTTAATGTTGAACACATCTATGTTTAAAATATTTATATCTACATATGTATATATATTTATATATACATTTATATATATATTTATATCTACATATGTATATATACCCAGATGTGTGTATATGGACAAGTAGCAGCAGGAAGCCCCTCTGAATAAAACATTTGAACCACCAGTGTGACAGCATCAGGAGCAGCTTTGTCTCAATGTATTATGTGTGTTTGTGGTGATAGGGAGTATGAAGGGGACAACCCAGGTCAGCTGGGGCAAACGTCAGCAGGTCGGCAATAACTTCTCGGTCTATAAAAGATAACCCAGAAGAAGAAGGGGCCGGCTGCCCCGCCTCCGCCTCCGCCTCCCAGTAAGACCCAAACTAGTTCAGAACACATCAGCAGCACCTGGTTGGTAGCAAGGAAAGAAGAGGCTTTGCCTCCTAAGGTTGTAAGACGGGCTGTGGCAGCAGCGGAAGAGAAGAGTAACTAGAAACACCCAGAAGCAGGAGAGCCCAGTGCCGCCCAGGGTTGTGCGCTGACAGACAGGAATGCGCAGGCTTCCCAGACTGCCTTTCTGTGCTATTGTTCCGGCCGGGACCGTTTACCCCTGGAGTAAATCAGATAAGGACGGCCACCTGTCTTCATCTGTCATCGCCGATTCCTCAGGAAGACCGGGATTGAACCCAGTGGTCCCTAAAGTTCCTTTCAAATCTGACTTCGGGACCCTGGTGCTAACCACGATTAGGAAAGACCCCCCCATCCTTTCCTGTGTGCTCTCTGTTTACATTCTTTTTTTTTTTTTTAATTGAAAAGGGAAACTATTTCTTGCCAACGCCCATTTGCTTCTCTCCCTGATAGGAGGCTCGGATCCACTACTGCAGCTATCACGAGAGAATAGTTCTCAGCTGAATTGATCATGGCTCCTCTCATGCCACGTGAGAGGCGAGGCCCTGCACTGCACAGCTGCTGGGTGGGCCTGGGAGGGAGTGGCAGGTGCAGGGGAGACATCCCAGACAGACACACAATCTACTAAGCCATACTTTTTGTGCACAGGTGTGTGCAAAATGTTTTAGGACACAAAATTGTACACCGTCCTCCCAAAGCTATTTGACCACAGCAATTAAAAATAGTAATAGTGCCGGGTAGTAAAAATAGCACTAAGGGCAGCCAGTCCAAATCCTCCAGCTGCCAGAAAGAGGGGGCGATGGTGGGCAGGATTTACATAAACCCATTCAGAATGGAAAAACAGCCATCTCAAATAAACGGCCCAATAAGCCTGTATTTTACACTTGAACTTCTCTCTAATTTGCCAGTGGTATGTTCTGGGGCTGAGGGCCCGCCTTTTGCTCTGCTCTGGAATGTGCTGTCCAGCCAGAGATGAGAGCAGGAGTGAGTGAAAGCCCTGTTTGGATCAGTATTAACAATTCATGGAACTCAGGCGCGCTGGGAAGACACCTGGCGGGAAGCAAGGGCTGGTTTTCAAAGTGGCTCCTAATCTGCTTTGAAATGCACAGGGAATTGGGGCCAACTCCGGGCCAACACCGGCCTCATTTAGGGAGCTGCCCGGCTGTGCTGCTCTCGTAGAGGAACAGTTAGAAGGCAGGACCCACTGCAGACCCACTGCGATTTTTGACTGGTCGCAGGGAGGCTCTTAAGAGAGGCAAAGCCCTAGACCGGAAGATTGGAAACATGTTTTTCTATCACAGGCCACTGGCTCACACAAGGGAAAAAAAATAGTCACCCAAAAGTCGTTTAGGCTGAGTGGTTTACAAAGTGAGATGGATCAAATGTTCAATGCACACAATTTAAACGTTGAGCACAGGGAATTTTCCGCGTCGCTCATTAGCCCGAATCCAAGGGAGCGCGCTTAGGTTTCAGATGAGTAGCAGAAAAGGCCAGTCACGCCTTCTACCCCACGGAACGGCTGCAAGGAAGACTCGGGCGTCCTGCAGTGCCGCCGCCGGGACCCTGGCTTTCCTCCCACTCCCCAGTGTCCCATGCCACTTCTTCCTCCCCTCCTAGCACTTGGCAGCTGGTTCCTCAAGGCTGGGGTCAGACCCTGGGACAAGTCTCAAAAGCAAAGTTAGGTGGCAAGCTGGTAATGTCCCCTGGATGAAGCTAAGAACATCTTTGATAACGAAAATCGGGGCAGGAGAGTACAAGTTGTTTCCATTGAACCTACACAGGCTATAGAGAAGAGGGATTTTTTTTTCTTAAAGGTATATTTATTTATTTGAAAGGCAGAGTAACAGAGAAAGATGGAAAACCAGAGAGAAAGAGAAAGATCTTCATCTGCTCTTCACTCCCCAGTTGGCCACAGCAGCCAAAGCCAGGAGCTTGGAACTCCATCTGGGTCTCCTCTGTAGATGGCAGGGGCCCGGGCACTTGGGCCGTCTTCCGCTGCTTTCCCAGGTGCATTAGCAGGGAGCTGGGTCGGTAGCAGAGCAGCTGGGACTCCGAGCAAAGCGGATGATGTGAACCGTGCGCTTAATTTTAGGGTCAAGATCACACCTTTGCCATGACTGGTCTGCACAGTTCTACAGTCTCTAGAGACCCTCCCCCTCCCACGCCCTCTCCCACTCCCACCTGGGAAGCCACACAGGGCTTCCATTCCTGGAGCTCACCCTGATCCTTTGCATCTTGAAAAACGACTGAGTTTCCTCTGTGCATTCAAGCTTCCTGCTCAGGAAACTGCCTGACCAATTTCTGCTTATCCTCCGGTTTCAGCAGAAAGACGGCTTTCTCAGAGAAACCTCCCGCGCCCCTGGAGTCCGGCGGAAACCACCACCCATCCAGCTCCACCGTGTCCTTGGCTTTCGATTTTTCTCAGTTATCACATTTTTAATTAAATAGCTACTGTGCGTATTATTTTCTATCCCTTGCATTGCTGCTTTCCCCAAGGGCTTAGCATAGAGTCCTGCACATAAGATACACTCAATGAAGCTGTCTTGAATGAATGAGTAAATGAATCATAGAGACAGATAAAATCAACCAAAAAGGCGAGCAAGATCATCTTGGGCCAAATTCTCACAATTCGTGTATTTTTATTTCTGCGAATTCAGTTGAATGCTTTCTCTCTCATGTGCTGAGAGGGGAAGTACTGAGCAGTTTAAACCCCGATGGCTTTTTCACATGAACTGATGCCACGCCAAGCACACCTCCTATGCTTAGGTAACTTGTGTCTCATAGAAATGCGGTTTTTACCTGTGGAAAAGTAATTTTTGAAACCAAATTCTATAACTCAAGAAATTAATTGTCATCACCCAGTGTCACTGGAAAACACGATCGTCATAACTTTTATGTCTCTTCCAAGTTGTTGATCAATGATCTTCTCATGTCAGCACCACAAAATCGTATGATATATCTGTCTCTTTCCCAGTAAGGCAGGGATAATGAGTCAACATAGCCCATAGTTACAAAGTCCTAAAAAAAAAAGCCACAAACCCACTTTGCTAGCTAGCTTCCTCTGTTAGCTTACAAAATAAAATAAAAGGCATTTACAAGCAAGAATGGAGGAAAACATTTTCCAGCCATTTAAAAAAATAAGGAAGTTAAACCCAAGACATGCTCTCCTAGCACTGATTACTCCATTACCTCTACTTCTGAATGCAACTGTGATGCCTGGAGCCATAGCAGTCAGTTTATGACCAGGAGGTAACAACCTCAAAAGCACAGGGGGATTAAGATGCGAGAGTTTCCCTGCCAGCCTGCTACTCCTCTGTTCAGTGTCCTTATGAGAAACCCCGCCTTTATTGCCTACACCACAATTAATTGGATTTTACTGGGATTTACGGTCCAACATGTCTTGAAGGGTACATTGAATTAGAATGGGGCCCTTGGTCCACATTCCAAGTACATTTATCAAACAGACACAATTCTAACTTCAGGAAACTTCGATCTGTGTTCCTCTGTCTTATTTATGAAGCTATCATAAGAGGCGTTATTTCAAAGTCCTTGCTCAGGTCGAGGTACGCCAAGGCTCTCAGATTTCCTCCCTCGACGTTCCCGTAGGTTTACCCCATACGCATTGCTCCTGCCCTGAAAATGGCACAGACTGCAGACACAGCGTGCTCACGTGCTGATTCTGTTGGGGTTTGGTCTGGATCAACATTAACCTTCTTAAGACCTTGCTCTCTACCAGCTTCATCCTACCCTTTCTCATAATTAAAAAAAAAAAAAAAAAAAGGCCACCACCTGCAGTGCCGCATCCCATATGGTGCTGCTTCAAGTCCTGGCTGCTCCACTTCTCCAGCTCTCTACTAATGCTCCTAGGAAAGAAGAGGAGGATGGCCCAAGTGCTTGGGCCCCTGCACCCATATAGGAGACCAGGAAGGAGCTCCTGGCTCTTGGCTTCGGATCAGCCCAGCCCTGACTGTCGTGGCCATTTGGGGTGTGAACCAGCAGATGGAAGACCTCTCTGTCTCTCCCTTTCTCTCTCTGTAACTCTACCTTTCAAAATAAATAAATAAATCTCTTAAAAATGATTGTCCTTTTGGATCTGGCTAAAAGATCCATGAGAGTCTCACAGGCATGGAAAGCTATGACACGGTGGCAAAAAACGATCTAAATGAAAGATCCTGGTGAACAAGACCCCAGCAGAAGGATCAGGCCATCAAGGAGAGAGGCGCCTTTCTCTGAAGGGAGGAAGGAACCTCCACTGTGATACGGCCTTGACTAAACAAGTTCAGAGTTGGTGAACTCAAGGGGCTTCCATAGCCTAGACAGCTCATAGCAAGAGTCTCGGGTGATTGCTGACGTCATGAATAAGAGTGCCAATTGTTAATCAGCAACGGGAGTCACTGTGTACATGCTCCCCACGTAGGATCTCTGTCCTTAGTGTGTTTAACTATGAAACTTAAAACAACACTACTAGTCGAACAATACCCTATACCTTGTGCGGTTGTGTGAGCGCAGCCTGTTGAAATCCTTGCTTAGTATATACTAAGTTGATCTTCAGTATATGAAGGTAATTGAAAATGAAACTGGATGAAGGGCGGGATGGGAGAGGGAGTGGGAGGGGGAGGGCCGCGGGAGAGAGGGAGGTGGGGGGGAAGCCACAACAATACAAAAGTTGCACTTTGTAAATTCACATTTATTAAATAAAAAAAAACTATATAACAAACAAAAAAAAGAACTTAATACTTTACCCTTTTAGTATTTTTTATGTTCTACTTAAAAATATTGGTTGAACTCTGTAATTAATACACAATTACTCTTAGGTGTTTAGTTAATACTATAACTAGTACTTAAATAGTATTTTATACTTTGTGTTTCTGTGTGGGTGCAAACTGTTGAAATCTCTACTTAATATATGCTAAACTGATCTTCTGTATATAAAGAGAATCGAAAATTAATCTTGATGTGAATGGAAGGGGAGAGGGAGTGTGAGAGGGGAGTGTTGTGGGTGGGAGGGAAGTTATGGGGGGGGGGGAATCTATTGTAATCCATAAGCTGTACTTTGGAAATTTATGTTCATTAAATAAAATAAAATATAAATATAAAAAAATAAAAAATAAAAAATAAAAAAGAGAAAGAAATCAGTGGGAATAGTTAACTCTCTGGCCTTAGCCTACGTATACATAGATAATAGATATATACTTTTAGGTTAAGAAAGAAACTATAAAATACTAAATTATTATTTGGTTTCCTATAGTTGACTATTCTACAAAATACTGAAATAATTAAGAAAATTTTTATTACAGAGAAATAAAATTGATTGTTGATAAAAAAATAAATGATTGTCCTGGGGCCAGCGCTGTGGCACAGCAGGTTAACACCCTGGCCTGAAGCGCAGGCATCCCATATGGGCGCTGGTTGGAGTCCCGGCTGCTCCTCTTCCGATCCAGCTCTCTGCTATGGCCTGGGAAAGCAGTAGGAGATGGCCCCAGTCCTTGGGCCCCTGCACCCACATGGGAGACTGGAGGAAGCTCCTGGCTCTTGGCTTTGGATCGGCATAGCTCCAGCCATTGCAGTCATCTGGGGAGTGAACCAGCAGATGGAAGACCTCTCTCTCTGTCTCTACCTCTCTGTAACTCTGTCTTTTAAAGAAATAAAATAAATATTTAAATAAAAATTGAAAAAAAGACTTTTTCTTCTGAACAAATAAATATGAAAACAAAACAAGGGCTAGCGTTGTGGCGCAGCGGGTTAAGCCCCAACCAACAGTGCTAGCATCCCATATAGGCACCACTTCCAGTTCTGGCTGCTCCACTTCCCATCCAGCTCCCTGTTAATGTGCCTGGGAAAGCAGTGGAGGATGGCACCCGTGTGGGAGACCTGGAAGAAGCTCCTGACTCCTGGCTTCAGATCGGCTCAGCTCTGGCTGTTGCGACCAACTGGGGAGTGAATCAGCGGGTGGAAGACCTCTCCCTGTCTCTACTTCTCCCTGTAACTGTCTTTCAAATAAAAAGTCTATTAAAAAAAAAAAAAAAAACAGAGAAAAAATTCTCCATACTAATGTTCCAAGCTCTTTAATGGTTCTTTATCCTGAAAAATTCCTCAGATGCTCTGTCTAGAAAACAGAATGGTCCCATCAGGGCTGGCTCCATGGTGCAGTAGGTTAATCCTCCACCTGCAGTGCCGGCATCCCATATGGGTGTCAGCTCTAGTCCCAGCTACCCCTCTTCTTATCCAGCTCTCTGCTATGGCCTGGGAAAGCAGTAGAAGATGGCCCAAATGCTTGGGCCCCTGCACCCGCATAGGAGCCAAGGAGACCAGGAGAAGCACCTGGTTCCTGGCTTCAGATCGGTGCAGCTTTGGCTGTTGCAGTCATTTGGGGGAGTGAATCAGCAGAAGGAAGATCTTTCTCTCTGTCTCTCCCTCTCACTGTCTGTAACGCTACCTCTCAGATGAATAAATAAAATCATTTAAAAAAAAAAGAAGAAGAAGAAAATAGAATGGTCCTTTTTTAAAAAAGCTGTATTTATTAATTTGAAAGTCAGAGTTACAGATAGAGAGGGGGAGACAGAGAGAGAGAGAGAGAGAGATCCTCCATCTATTGGTTAAATCCCCAGTGTCCACAGTAGCCAGTGCTTGGCCAGGCCAAAACCAGGAGCTAAGAGCTTCATCTGGGTCTCCCCCCTGAGTAACAGTGGCCCAAATGTTTGCACATCCTCCACTGCTTCCCCCAGACCATTAGCAGAGAGCTGGATTGGAAGTGGAGCAGCCAGGACACAAAGTGGCGCCCACACCGGATGCCGGCATTGCAGGCAGTAACTCCACCCACTATGCCACGACGCTGGCCTGAAAGGTGATTAGTTCCAACCTAACAGTCCAGCCATTAGCAACAGAGTACAATGGCAGCTCCTGACACCCAGCAGCCGGTCTCCCGCTAGTTTCTTACTCAAGCTTTGCCTCTGGGAGCAAGAATGTACCCACGCCATCCACACCAAAGGCAGCAAGAAGGACAGGGGAATGGGAGATGCCTTTTCCTTTAAAGGTGTGGCCCACAGGTTGTCCACATCACCCACATCTAATTGACTAGTGCTTTTCATAGGGCCACACCCAGATGTAAAGAAGGCTAGGAAATGCGGTCACTGTTCAGTTAAGCCGTGTGCCCTGCTAAAGTCAGAGATTTTTTTAAAGAACAGATTCAATGTATTTCTTTTTTTTTTTTAAAGATTTATTTATTTATTTGAAAGTCAGAGTTATGGGGTAGGAGAGAGAGAGAGAGAGAGAGAGAGAGAGACAGAGAGAAAGGTCTTCCTTCAATTGGTTCACTCCCCAACTGGCCGCTACAGCTGGTGCTGTGCCAACCCGAAGCCAGAAGCCAGGAGCCAGGAGCTTCTTCTGGGTCTCCCAGGCGGGTGTAGGGTCCCAAAGACTTGGGCCATCTTCTACTGCTTTCCCAGGCCATAGCGGAGAGCTGGATTGGAAATAGAGCAGCCGGATCCTGAACCAGCGCCCATATGGGATGCTGGTGCTTCAGGCCAGGGCATTAACCTGCTGCGCCACAGCACTGGCCCCCAAAATCAGGGATTTTACTACTACTACAGAACAGAGGGAGAAGATATTTTTTGAAGATTTATTGGTTTACTTATTTGAAAGGCACAGAAACAAAAAGAGGGAGAAAAGACAAGGGGCGGATCTTCCATCTGCTCATCCTCTCCCCCCGTTGGCCACAGCAGCCAGATCTGGGCCAGGCTGAAGCCGGGAGACAGGAACTCCACCTGGGTTCCCCTCATGGGTGGCAGAGGCCCAGACACTTGGGTCATCATCCATTGCCTTCCCAGGTGTATTAGCAGGGAGCTGGATCAGAGGCGGAGCAGCCAAGGCCCAAATTTGAACTGATAAGGGATGCTGGCGTTCAGGCTTAACCTGCTGTGCCACAACACCAGCCCCGGTGAGAGGAGACTTTCAGGGACAAGCTACAGTCTCTCAGAAACCCTCTCCCGCAGGAAACCCTGCTCCCTGGGCTGATGTTGTAGTAGCAAACAGTAACGCACTCCGAATGAAGTCAAACCAAAGGCCAAGGCTGGCTCGCGGGCTAGATGGAGCTCATCTACTTTGAGGCGCGAAGCCCGGTGTTTTGTGAGTTTCTAGGTAAATAGTGCTTCTTAAAGTCTGGCTGGGACCAACAACATCAGCCTTCAGCACTTCCTCGAATTGGTAGACCTACCAATCCTTGGCCCTCCTCTAGACGTCTCCAATCAGAACCTGGAGCTGGAGCCCGGGATCTGGGCTTTAATCAGACCCCAGGTAATGCTGCTGTGTGTCCCAGCTCTGCAGCCAGCACACTCTAGCGTGTAACACCTCACGGCTTCATCGCGGGCGTTTATTAATTCCTACACAAGACACCACGTGCTCGAGTCATCCTTATGCCCAGATGAGCAACAAATCGTTCAGTTAAGGAAATGATTCTTATCATAGAATAGATTCCAAATAAAACACATATCTTTACAAGAGGAAATCTTTCATTTTTCTTAGGAAGCATGGTGACTACTAATCTTACCTTTAATCTTTTCAAAAACAGCAGCTCTACAAGCAGTCTCATCAAGAAAGGGCAAATCCACCTCGCACTGTATTTCCTTCTCATCATAAAGACACAGGCCAGCTCCATTTCCGATGCCGTCAGCTCTATGAACAATAGCGGCATGGGGACATACCGTGGCCGGTTCACAGCCGAGGTGCAGGGGGCTCCCGCACAACACACGCTCCATCCACAACACACGCTCCTCTTCTGGCTCGTAGATCTGAGCAATCACCCCTATACCTACTCGTTCCTTCTCTCCAGGTTTCATTCATTGTAAGAGGTGGCCCGTGGCCTTCATGCGCATTTGCAGCAGGGCCTCTCACTCTGTAGAGCGCATGGGAGTCACCTGGGGACCCCTGACACAGCGCCATGCAAGTGCAGTAAGTCTGGGAGCCGGCCTGAGACTCTGCGTGTCTGACAACTCTCAGTCCACAGACCACAGCTTGAGGAAGGTGAACTTGTGGTATTAAAAGGGAGAAAACACAGGAGTTGTTTCAGAAGGTCTCCCAAATTGGGGGGAAGACATCACCATCCATGGGGACTGTTCAAATGGCGCTTCTAATGCCAGGCACGTGAAAAGGAGGAGGAGGGAAGGGAGAGGATGAAGAAGGAGATTTGCATTCACTGGGAGCAGTGAACAAGGAGGGAAAGAAACAAAGGAGGCACAGGCTTCCCGTTCGCCCAACTGTTGTTCCGCTCTTGCCCGAACAGTGTCTCAGTCTAGGTGTTTTCCCTGGGAATCAGCTTGGTGGAGAACGGATATTCATGCATGCATGCATCTAATAAACCTCTGCTAATCCATGACTGCATGCCATGGGGTTAACGCTGGTCTCAAGGTGTCCTCTAGACAAGCAGACAGATGATTTGTCACAGACTCAGCCTCCTGCAGTGTCCCTGTCCACCCCCTCCGCTCACCAGGGCACTGGCTCATCTCCAGATCACTACCCTGGACGCAGGGTCTCCCTCTCACTGGATTGTCTAATAGCTTTTAGTGACAGGGGCTCATGCATGCTTTGGCTCAATTGCATTATGTTGCAGAAGACATCATTCTCCAAGTGGGAAAATAGCTCATTCACGGACGCTTGCCCGTCTCTGTCTACTTACAGAGCCAGGGTTCAGCATTTCTTCCCTAAACCCAAATCATACTTCTAGCCAGAACTTAATGACAGAAGGTCTATCTCTGATTTACTTTACAGTTTAAAACCCAAACATTCTCAATGTCTTAACGAAAGATTAAATGCACCACTCCCTTTACTATTTCTTGGGGCAAGGAGAACATCTGGAAATTGCCCATACACTGCTTCACCCTCCTTTCCTCATTCCCCACGAGAGATCATTAAGAAAATGTTAAGAACCCCTCTCGCAGGCGCCGTGGCTCAATAGGCTAATCCTCCGCCTTGCGGCACAGCACACCGGGTTCTAGTCCCAGTCGGGGCGCCGGATTCTGTCCTGGTTGCCCCTCTTCCAGGCCAGCCCTCTGCTGTGGCCCGGGAGTGCAGTGGAGGATGGCCCAGGTCCTTGGGCCCTGCACCCCATGGGAGACCAGGAGAAGCACCTGGCTCCCGCCATCGGATCAGCGCGGTGCGCCGGCTGCAGTGCGCCGGCCGCGGCGGCCATTGGAGGGTGAACCAACAGCAAAGGAAGACTTTCTCTCTGTCTCTCTCTCACTGTCCACTCTGCCTGTCAAATATAAAAATAAATAAATAAAATAAAAATAAAAATAAATAAAAAAGAACCCCTCTCTATTCAGGAGAAATCAAGAGACCATGCAAACCCTGAGCAAACGGAACACAGTTTTTCCAAGCCGAAAAGTAAGAACATGTCTGGAAAATGAGAAAGTTCTTATGGGGACAGAGGAACAGAAAACTTAAGAATAGCCTTGTCCTAAAAAGTTTCAAACATATATTCATCTTGGCATTGGGGAGCTGGAAGCACTCTGGAGGTGTCATAGGCGGATAAAAAAGGACACGAAAGACAAAGACTTTGTGCTCCATAATTATACCTCGGGCGACGCTAGATCAGTGTTTCTCAATCTATTTTTCATTACCACCTCCCAAGGGAGTATTTTTTAGACATTTTTTCTTGATCTCCCCCATGCTGACATTCTTAAAGATTATTTTAGTATGTATATTTATGGGGTACAATGTCATATTTTGATATATATACCTTGTAGAAAAATTCAACTAATGAAACTCACAGACTTAACATTTTTATGATGTGAATATTTAAAATCTACTCTCCTATTAGTCAGCTTTTCATTACTACAATGAAACACCGACTTATAAAGGAAGGAGGTTTCCTTTGGCTCAGTGTAAGAGGTTCAGAGCTCAAGAGCCAGCGACCCCATTGGTTCAACCTTGGTGATGGTGTTGTCATTGGCTGAGCTCGAAGGTGGTACAGAATATCACATGGGGAGAGAGTTCCTGTCCATCTCCCCCCAGGAATCTACTATATTCAATCTACTCACTTCTCAGGGAAATGAACACCATAACTGGATTAAGTTCCCATGCTCAGTATCATTAACATAAGACTTTGGGGACCAAGCCATTAGCACTTGGGCCTTTGGGGGATACTCAAACTAACATATAAGCCATAGCCATTTTCCTAGCAATTTACAAATACATACTACTATTAACTGTAGCCTCTGTTATGGTTTTGTCTCCCCTAATGCACCTAGACATTTAACCCTGAAGTCTGATAGTAATGGTCAGTTGGTTAATGCTAATGGGTTGTGGATTAAGGGTGGAGACCTGATCTAATTGGACCAGGTGGGAGATGGGTCTCATTAGGGGTCTTTGGGTGCTGGGGACTTGACCCAGGAAGGCAGTTCTTGAGAGAAGTTTTGTTATTTAAGCCCAGTCCCTCCTAGCTCGCCTCGCTGCTTCCCGAGTCTCCATGCAATCACCCCTCCGCCATCCTGGGGACCCAACAGATGCCTGAGCCAACAGGCTTCTGATTCGGATTGTGAGCCTCCGCAGCTGGAACATGGAATCACCCCCGATTCCTTCTTCACAAGTTCCTCTGGGGTGTTTTAGTTTAAGTAACAAAAAGGTGACTGTACAGTCTCCACGCTGTATGATGGAGTGCCAGAGCTTACACGTTTCTCTTGTCTACTTACAATTTCAGACCTTTGGCCATTATCTCCCTATTCACCTCGTAAATTTTATTACTCCAGCTGCACTATATATATGTTTACGTACAGTATGTTTATATTGATTTCTATTTCTTATCCCCTTGGAAGTGTGTTCAGAACGTACGAGTTGGATGCTGTGACACACAATCCCAAAGCAGTCTGTTCCAACAAAGCTGCTTCTCACACGCCTTGCATGTCAAGTCGATGGGGGTGCTGCTCCCCAGATCACCTCACCCCAAGATGCCAGCTTAACCAAGTGTTGCCAGAAGTAAAGGAAAGTCGTACTCTGGGAGGTCTCGCATCCACCCATAAACACTATAGCTCAGAAGAGACGTATGTCCCCTTCCATCTCACTCCTTAGCCAGAAGTAGGCAGGTGGCCCGGCAACCACAGAGGGTCAGGAAATGAACTCTACTGCACATCTAGAAGGTGGAGGGCAGGAGGGAAAATGGAAAAGGGCACTGAAGGCTCCTGGGAACCTTGCCTTTGGCCCGTCCTGCTAATCAACGAGAACATAGTGTTAATGATACAGAGAGGATCTTGGCACCACAGGGTGCAAACATCTCTTGTCCAAAGCCCACCGAATTTTTCTAGAATTAATCATTTCCCCTTCTATCACCATCCTGTCCAACGTCCAATTCATGGCTAGTCCAACTACATTGTGGCCACAAACTCCACATTCTTTCCCACTACCACCTCTACTTCAACTCCCTCATTAGAAATTAAAAAGAAAAAAAAAAACAGCAAGGGAAATTAGAAAGCTAGAAAGATGGTCTGTTAGGGAAACTCCTTAGACAGCAAAATGGTTCAACTGCCAGTGCTTTTTGGATAAAGCAGATCAACTAGATACTCACGGCTAAACACACAAGCAAGGGTCAGTATACCAAAGGTAGTACGTAGGTACTCCACAAACACCCAACAGCTGAATGAATGCTTGGCTGAATAAATCGATGAATAAAAAGTACATTGAGGGGCCAGCGCCGTGGCTCACTTGGTTAATCCTCCGCCCGCGGTGCTGGCATCCCATAGGGGCGCCAGGTTCTAGTCCCGGTTGCCCCTCTTCCAGTCCAGCTCTCTGCTGTGTCCCAGGAAGGCAGTGGAGGATGGCCCAAGTGCTTGGGCGCCTGCACCCACATGGGAGACCAGGAGGAAGCACCTGGCTCCTGGCTTCAGATTGGCGTAGCTCTGGCCGTGGCGGCCATTTGGGGGGTGAACCAACGGGAGGAAGACCTTTCTCTCTGTCAAATAAATAAATAAATATAAAAAAAAACCACATTGTGCAACCCACGTTTCAAGGTGCTCAACAGTACATTTTTCTTGTCATTGCTATTTTTCTGATCTTGACAAGGACCGGTGGTACGCACCGTGTTCCTGTCTTAGCTAAACAACAAGGTCTGTTTCCTGTGGTGCCATTGTCCACTTGCCAACTTGATCTGGTCACCTGTGTTTATCGCTCCACTTCCTCTTTCCTTCCTCTCTGTTTGCAGGCAAGGACTTGTAACCTGGCCTCTCCTCCACATGGGCAGGGCTTGCTTTGATCTGTGACTATCCCGGTCTCACGTGAACTCTGCCCCAAACCTCTAGGGAAAAAGGCCCTCCTGACATAAACACCCTGACCGTGAAACAATGGCGTTGATCAACAGGGAGACCGTGACGTGTGAAGTGCACAGAGCCCTGTAGTCTCTGCCAACAATTGTTCTAAGTTTCTCACTTTAAAATACACTGGTGGAGCAGGGCTCACAATCAGTAGTTTCCATCTTTCCATACACAGTTACATCATCAAACGTTCCTAGGTAAGTGCCATTATTTCTCTTGAAAAATACAAGCTATAAACTAGAATCAGTTGATCCACTTTAGGCAGTTCGAGTGATAAGTCACTCTTGAACCAAAATGTCTACTTCAAAAGGCAAAAATGTTATTGAAGCGTCCCTCAAGATACTTTGGTGCTAAAGTGAGGCTGTGGGGAATGGGACTGTGTTTTTATATTCAACGACGGCCAATGGGGTGAGTAACAAATACTGCTGGGGGAATGGAGAGGATATTGGGTTCCCAGGCTGGCAGAGAAGTATTGAGTCAGAAATTTTGAAACCAAGTTTCAGAAGTGACAATATATGTTTATTTGCACACAAATCAACTATCGGGCTGGCACCACGGCTCACTAGGCTAATCCTCCACCTGCGGCGCCAGCACCCTGGGTTCTAGTCCTGGTCGGGGCGCCGGAATCTGTCCTGGTTGCTGCTCTTCCAGTCCAGCTCTCTGCTGTGGCCCGGGAGGGCAGTGGAGGATGGCCCATGTCCTTGGGCCCTGCACCCGCATAGGAAACCAGGAGGAAGCACCTGGCTCCTGGCTTCGGATGGGCGCAGCACACCGGCCACGATCACGATGCACTGGTTGTAGCGGCCACTTGGGGGGTAAACCAATGGAAAAAGAAGACCTTTCTCTCTGTCTCTCTCTCTCTCTCTCTCACTGTCTAACTCTGCCCGTCCAAAAAAAAAAAAAAAAAATCAACTATCATTAACATGGGGTAGGTGTTTAGCTTAGTGATTAAGGTAGGATACCTCAAGTATCCCATATCAGAGTACCTGGATTAGAGTCCCAACCCCAACTTCTGACTCCAGTTTCCTGCTATGTGGACCCACATGGGCAGTGGTAATGGCTCAAATAATTGAGCTCCTGCCCCTCCTGGGAAAGACCCGGATTGAGACCCTCACCACTGTCTCTGGTCTGGCCCAGTCCTGGTTGTTGTTGGCATTAGGGAAGTGAACCAGCAGATGGGAGAGTTCTCTCTCTCTCTCTCTCTCTCTCTCTCTCTCTCTCTTTATCTGAGCAAGGTTGGGAGTCTCAGTTCTCTCATTGACCACACAGACTTGCCTACTGAAAAAGACAATCTCTCAGCTTGAATATTCCAATGTTAGCATTGAATGTCAGTAGAGAAGAAATAAAGATTATAATGCTTACATTGTACAATAGGCACCATATATTCTTAAGTCTACATACTAGAATAATAGCAGCAGAGTAGGGTGAAAAAGGAATGTTCATCTCTGAGAGGTATAAAATCATATATGTTCCTAAAAATGGCTGACACTGAAATGATTTTACTCAATCTTGTTTTAATAAACAAAAACTATATTCTAACAATTAAAATGTCATTACAAAATGTTTAATATGAATATTCAATTTATTTTTAAAAGATTTATTTATTTATTTGAAAGTCAGAGTTACACAGAGAGAGAGGGAGAGGGAGAGAAAGAGAGGTCTTCCATCCGCTGGTTCACTCCCCAGTTGGCCATAATGCCAATCCCAAGCCAGGAGCCAGGAGCGTCTTCCAGGTCTCCCACGCAGGTGTAAGGGCCGGAGTTCTTGGGCCATCTTCTACTTCTTTCCCAGGCCATAGCAGAGAGCTGGATGGGAAGTGAAGCAGCCAGGACTCGAACCAGCACCCACATGGGGTGCCGGCACTGAAGGCAGCGGCTTTCACCCACTACACCACAGCATTGGCCCCATGAATATTCAACTTAAACCTGTTTTGTTGAATCTTTAATTTCAATAAACATTACAGTATACATGTTATTTGGCTAGACATAAATAAGAGCTAATAATTTAAAATTATTTGAAGTTTTGTCTGTATGTAGTAAATTTTAAAAAACCTGAATAATGATGTTATTAAAGTTGAGTGATTTGTTATTAAGGTCTTTTAAAAGATCAGTGGTAAGAAATAGATGTATATAATGATCAATATAACCATAAAATAATACCAATAGAGAGTCAGTATTTTAGATTCTGGCTCAGTGTGAACATGATCCAGTACTTAGGCTGGAGCTACTTACTGTCTTGCATGAATCGCATTGCTCCACACGGTGAATGTTCATGCCGAGTGAAGGCGGGGCTAACAACAAATCACGGTTTCAACGTGAGAAGCAGTAAAATTGTTATCAACATCAACCACCCACGATGGATGTCCTGTTAATCAGAAAAGGAATTGAGAGTCTAAATAAAGCGTATAATACTATCCCCACACTCACACTACCATGTGGGGATCTTTGAATATTAACAACAGGTAAACAACAGAGTGTTTTAAGGTGAGTTCATTTTTATGCCATAGAATTGTAATGTGAGGCCAGCGCCGTGGCTCAACAGGCTAATCCTCCGCCTAGCGGCGCCGCCACACCGGGTTCCAGTCCCGGCCGGGGCGCCGGATTCTGTCCAGGTTGCCCCTCTTCCAGGCCAGCTCTCTGCTGTGGCCCGGGAGGGCAGTGGAGGATGGCCCAAGTGCTTGGGCCCTGCACCCCATGGGAGACCAGGAGAAGCACCTGGCTTCTGGCTTCGGATCAGCGCAGTGCACCAGCCGTGGCAGCCATTGGAGGGTGAACCAACGGCAAAGGAAGACCTTTCTCTCTGTCTCTCTCTCTCACTGTCCACTCTGCCTGTCAAAAGAAAAAAAAAAAGCAAAAGAATTGTAATGTGAAAAAGAAAGATCTTTAACCAAAAAAAAAAAAAAAAAAAGCCACAGGAATTTCAAATGTTGTAACTATGTATTTGCTGATACTTTTCAATGAAATTCCAATTTTCATAGCTGTGGAACCCTTCCTTAAAATAACATTTTATGTGGAATTTTTAGAAAGAACTGAGGAAGGGAATGATAGGGGATGAAACTGAACAAGAGGCTGACTCTGGAGCGTGTATGGTCTTAAAAACAGCAGGGATAAAATCTGGAATTTCTTAGCTTATGCATAATGTGGGTGTCACAGTCAGAGGTAGGACAGAGGTATTGCGGTTGCCTATCCAAGTCCATTCTACTCAACCCCGCTGTGGATCAGTGAAATAACCATGGGTCTCACACCGGTTATCTTGCACATTTTATTGTCACACATCAAGTTTCCTACGAGACTTTCCATGTAAGTGACTTCAGACAGCCCAGAGAAGGAAGTTGAGAGAGGCTGAGAAAGCCAGGGAGGGAGCAGCCTTGGGGGGGGGGGGGCGCCCACAGAGGGAGCAGCCTTGGGGGGGGGGGCGCCCACAGACGGGAGCTGCAGGTGACACAAAGTCTGCTGCTAACGCTGCTCAACCTCATGCCTACAACCGGCCGCAAGTCAAGGTGAGAACGCTGAGCTTCTGCGGCTTCATATACGACACACCCTGATGAAAGACCGGACCAGAAAACGCTGAGTGCCGATATGCCCCGCGCAAGCCTCCAGAAAAACACGCAGGTGAGAAATGTCGGAAGCCAGAACTCACAGACGCAGACAGACATTGAGTAAAATCCGACCCCAGAGGGTCTGGCAAGAGCATCAGTCATATCCACTCACTTCCCGGCAGAAATGCCTGGTTTCAAAATAGGGTTTCATCACTTATTATTCGTGTAATCTCAGTTCATTCACCTAAAAAAAAGGTGTGTAATCATACTGTCTATCTCGTGGTAGTTACTCCAAAGGTTTAAATAATCCTCATGATTTAACATTCTTAATACAGAGGCAGATGTCTGCATGTCATATTGCAGTGCCTGGGTTCAGTTCTCCCTCTGGCTCCCAATTCCAGCTTCCTGGTAGTGCAGATGCTGGGAGGCAGAAATGATGGCTCAAGTAGTTAGTCCCTACCAACCCTGTGGCAGACCTGAGTTCTTGGATCCTGACCTAGGCAGGGCCCACTTCCAGCCAGCGGGGGAGTGAACCAGTGGATGGATGTTCTTTCTCTACTACCGTCTCTCTCGTTTCTGTATCTCTCTCTCTCTCTCTCTCTCTCTCTCTCTGCTTCTTCAGTCAATGATAATTTTTAAATTCTTAATACAATGCACTCAATAAATGTTATTATTTTGCCACCTAATTTGGCATTCCTAGACTACTGTGCCAGTCTCATGGAAAATTGCTTCCCATTTATTATTTTCTCCAAACTTGTATGAGATCATAAAAACTCCACTGATTTCTATGAGTATAATAGCTTTATAATAAGGTCAGTTGGCAAGCTGGAGGACTACCTTCAAAACCTTCAAAGAGAACTGTAACTGCATTCCCACCAAATTATACATCAAGGCATCCTTAAGAATCACTCTTCCCCTTAGGGAGGACTGAGAATGTTATTCATAATAACAACCAAGGAATGCCATCATTAGCTATCATACATAGATTTAGAAACCACAGATGTCAAAAAGACTTCAATAGAATTCTTTTCATTTGAGTCCATTATGGCTGATAACAGACTTGGGGCTACTATGTGGATCCTTGAATGTATTTCACTGCTTCTCCATTGTAGAACTTCAAATGCTATCCTACCTCCTAATAACTGAAGCACGTGTTCACTTCAGCAGAATTTTTAAAATTTTTTATTAAAGTCCCCGATGTCACAGAATCTCTATTCAGCACTCAATGGTGCTTTGAACATTTAATCGAGTTCACACATCTTTCATTAAGCCACTTCCCAGCTCCCACATTTTGAGCTCTTTCCGGGTTGGCCTATTTCTTTCCCTCCATTAAAATGTGCCCACAACAAGCTAAGGATGACCTGAAGGATGGGAAATCAGAAACCAAGCAAGCACAGCATCCTAGATAGGGCAAGAGGGCACTCGGCTGAGTCTAGCTGGAAAGAAAAGTGACCCGTTCCTTCTGTAAAGTCAACAAATCCATTTGGATGGAAATTAAGGGACTTGATCTATCGTTCGTGAAAGGTAGTGGCTTAGGCTGCCAGATAAAGATAGATTATTCTCCAAGCTTCCCTCCCTCTCCTTCCCAAATCCCACTGAAATCCCAAGAAAGGCATTTTTAGGGGTTGGTTCTGTGGCACTTGGGCCCCTGCACCCACGTAGGAGACCCGGAAGAAGCTCCTGGCTCCTGGCTTCAGCCTGGCCCAGCCCTGGCTGTTGCAGCCATTTGGGGAGTGAACCAGCGGATGGAAGATCTGTCTCTCCCTCTCTCTCTCTGTAATTCTACCTTGCAAATAAATAAATAAATCTTTTTAAAGAATCAATTTTAAGTATGTGTTAACCCAAAAGGACAGTAAAAGAGGAGAAAGAAAAGAATTAGAGCTAGAGGTGGGACTGAACCCACAGCAGTGAAGTAAAAACCCACATACTGAGCTAGAGGACCCCTGGCCACCATCTTCTACCTGGTCCAACATGATGGCAGCCCTTCCTTCCACCCCAGTGCGGACTGGATTCTTCTCTGAAAGAGCTAAACAGCATGGCTAGGAGAACGTTTGAGACAGCTGCTCTCCCCTAAGGCCAGTATCTTTCATGACTTACACCTCCACATGCAGCTCATCAGAGGAAAAGTCACACACACCTACACACACACACACACACACACACACCTACACACACACCTCACCACCACCACAGCTTCCAGGCCTCACTCTCCAAAACCAAAAATCAAAGTTATAAGAGCCAATTTCTATGGGGCCGGTGCTGTGGCACAGCGGGTTAATGCCCTGGCCTGAAGCACCAGCATCCCATATGGGCGCTGGTTCAGGACCCGGCTGCTCAACTTCCCATCCAGCTCTCCGCTATGGCCTGGGAAAGCAGTAGAAGATGGCCCAAGTCCTTGGGACCCTGCACCCATGTGGGAGACCCAGAAGAAGCTCCTGGCTCCTGGCTTTCAATCAGTACAGCTCCAGCCTTTGGGGCCGTCTGGGGAGTGAACCAGCGGATGAAAGACCTCTCTCTCTCTCTCTGCTTCTTCTCTCTCTGTGTAACTCTGACTTGCAAATGAATAAATAAGAGCCAATTTCTAGAATGAAAGACACTAAAAGAACAGATCAATGAAAACTTTTGGGAAAAAAATAAAGTACAAAGAAAGCTAATCAAAGCTAAAAACAGAGGCAACTGTTAAATTTATTTAATTCTAACAAAAACAATATAAAATGCAGTCATACTAATGTCAGCAATGAATGAAACAATATAAACATCAACTGCTGAGTCAAACAAAAATTGTGACAGCTGGAGAAGGGGAGTGGAGAAAGAATTACAGACAGGTGTATAGAGTGGTAAAATCCTCAGTTACCTGGCAGGAAATTTAAGATATTAAGAAATGACGTAAGACTATTATTTGGATCTCATGCACATGTGTGAACTAGCAAGTTGATTTCCTAGACAGAGGAGTGCATGCTGGGGTGTGCAGGGGATGCAGAGGTGGGGAGACGTGGGTCACAGGGGACGTAGTTACAGTTCAGTAGGGATAAACTCACAAACTTGGTGTACAACTAGACGACTATTGTTGATGAGGCATTCTTAGGAAGTGTAAAGAGGGTTGGTGTTCTGCACCCTCACAACAAAGATAAGTATGTGAGATAATGCATGTTAAAATCAACCGAATTTAACCATTAAACCATTTAATGGTCTGAATCACTTAATGCTTAGACCACTTTTAGCCATTTAAACCAGATCTAGTCATTCCACATGTATTTATTCTTCAAAACAGCATGCTGTACACATGAAAGCATAGGATGTTATCTATCAAAGACACAAATTTTAAGAATATTATTTCAAATAGGGGAGCATAGCTCAGGAATGATTTCTAACAATTGAAAATGGTTGTTTCTCAGATGGATAGACCAATGGAACAGAATAGAAACACCAGAAATCAACCCAAACATCTACCACCAACTTGTATTTAATCAAGGATCTAAAACCAATTCCTGGAGCAAGGACAGTCTATTCAATAAATGGTGCTGGGAAAATTGGATTTCCATGTACAGAATCATGAAGCAAGACCCTACCTTACACCTTACACAAAAATCCACTCAACGTGGATTAAAGACCTAAATCTACGACCTGACACCATCAAGTTACTAGAGAACATTGGAGAAACCCTGCAAGATATAGGCACAGGAAAAGACTTCCTGGAAAAGACCCGGGAGGCACAGGCAGTCAAAGCCAAAATTAATTATTGGGATTGCATCAAATTGAGAAGTTTCTGTACTGCAAAAGAAACAGTCAGGAGAGTGAAGAGGCAACCAACAGAATGGGAAAAAATATTCGCAAACTATGCTACAGGTAAAGGATTAATAACCAGAATCTACAAAGAGATCAAGAAACTCCACAACATCAAAACAAACAACCCACTTGAGAGATGGGCCAAGGACCTCAATAGACATTTTTCAAAAGAGGAAATCCAAATGGCCAACAGACACATGAAAAAATGTTCAGGATCACTAGCCATCAGGGAAATGCAAATCAAAAGCACAATGAGGTTCCACCTCACCCCGGTTAGAATGGCTCACATTCAGAAATCTACCAACAACAGATGCTGGTGAGGATGTGGGGAAAAAGGGACACTACCCCACTGTTGGTGGGAATGCAAACTGGTCAAGCCACTATGGAAGTCAGTCTGGAGATTCCTCAGAAACCTGAATATAACCTACCATACAACCCAGCCATACCACTCCTTGGAATTTACCCAAAGGAAAGGAAATTGGCAAACAAACAAGCTGTCTGCACCTTAATGTTTATTGCAGCTCAATTCACAATAGCTAAGACCTGGAACCAACCCAAATGCCCATCAACAGTAGACTTGATAAAGAAATTATGGGATATGTACTCTATAGAATACTATACAGCAGTCAAAAACAATGAAATCCGATCATTTGCAACAAAATGGAGGAATCTGGAAAACATTATGCTGAGTGAAATAAGCCAGTCCTAAAGGGAGAAACATCATATGTTCTCTCTGATTGGTGACAACTAATCGAGCACCAAAAAGGAAACCTGTTGAAGTGAAATGTTGAAGAGAAACGGTGACTTGATCAGCCCTTGCCCTGACTGTTGATGAACAACTTAATATATTATCCCTCTTAGTTTTTTTTTGTTTGTTCTACTTAATACTTTTGGTTGAATTCTGTAATCAATACACAGTTATTCTTAAGTGTTGAAACTTAACTGAAGAGTAATCACTGTTAAATATAAGAGTGGGAATAAGAGAGGGAAGAGATGTGAAATTCGGGACATGCTCAAGCTGACTTGCCCCAAACGGTAGAGTTAGAAACATACCAGGGGATTCCAATTCAATCCCATCAAGGTGGCATGTACCAATGCCATCTCACTAGTCCCAGTGATCAATTTCTGTTCACAATTGATCATAATGATAGGACTAAGAACCAAAGGGATCACATAAACAAGACTAGTGTCTGCAAATACTAACCAATAGAATAAATACAGGGGAGCACGATCCAACATGGGAAGCGGGATACACAGCAGACTCATAGAATGGCAGATGTCCTAAACAGCACTCTGGCCTCAGAATCAGCACTTAAGGCATGCGGATCCAGCTGAAAAGCCCATGAGAGTATTTCAGGCATGGAAAGCCAAGACACTCTGGGGAAAAAAATGACCTAAATGAAAGATCTCTGTGAGTGAGATCCCAGGGGAAAGAACAGGTCTTCAAAGAAGGAGGTACCTTTCTCTGAAGGAAGGAGAGAACTTTCACTTTGACTACAACCTTGTCTAAGTAAGATCAGAGTCGGTGAACTCAAAAGGCTTTCAAAGCCTTGGCAACTCATGACAAGAGCCTAGGGTGATTCCTGATGCCATAAACAAGAGTGTCAATTTGTTAAGTCAACAACAGGAGTCACTGTGCACTTACTCCTCATGTAGGATCTCTGTCCTTAATGTGCTGTACATTGAGATTTAATGCTATAATTAGTACTCAAACAGTATTTTTCACTTTGTGTTTCTATGTGGGAGCAAACTGTTGAAATCTTTACTTAATATATACTAAACTGATCTTCTGTATATAAAGAGAATTGAAAATGAATCTTGATGTGAATGGAAGGGGAGAGGGAGTGGGAAAGGGGAGTGTTGCAGGTGGGAGGGAAGTTATGGGGGGAGTGTCATTGTAATCCATAAGCTGTACTTTGGAAATTTATATTCATTAAATAAAAGTTTAAAAAAAAGAAAATGGTTGTATCTCTGGATTTAGAGCTAGAGAATGAAGAAAGCTGAAAAAGATCCACTTTTTAAAATAGATTTTTAAGATAATTTGAATTTTTAAATAAATACAGATAAAATCTCCCTAGATATGATTTTTTAGTAAGTATGAGGGAGGAATAAGAAAAATCATTGGCTTCCATGACCCACTCTCTATTGACAAATTCTCATAGATAAACAATTTTTGAGATGGTGCCCAGTCCACAGGAGTCTCTAAGGTAACCACAGCCCACCCAGTCAGCCTTTTAAAGATTAAACCAGTTCACCAGGAGAAAAATTCAAATCAAACAGATAAAATATCAAGTTTACTTTAGGCTCAGGTGAAAAATGTGTACACTGGTCTTTTTGAAGATTCTTAAACACACACTCACACACACAGACACACACAAATACACTACCCTTTATTCAAAGCACTCAGAAATGTGCATTCTTTATTTTATTTTACCTTATTTTCGATCATTTGGGATTAGTATGAAATTGTAACTCAGTCACTGTCCCTTTTCTCCTTGTAAGGTAGGTTTGTTGCCAAATAACATGCAAATGCCTAAATCTGAATTTCAGGCAGACAATCTTTCTAGTGTTAAGTATGTACCAACTATGCATGAGACATACGTGCACCAACAATTATCCGTTGCTTATCTGGAATTCAAATATAACTGGGAATTCTGTTTTGGTATGCGTTATTGATATTTTATTTTAATCTCACAACCATACTTTAAGGGTTGCCTTTGTCTATGGCAGCTGCACCTGCTCCCTCTCTGTCAGTCACTGCTTTAGGACAGGTCACTGGGACTGCAGATCTGCACTGGGCAGGGTACAGCCACTGCCTGGCTGCCTCAGCCAAAGTGTGACACAGGAATGGCAGTGGTTCCTTTCGCTGGCCTCCGCTGGACATCCGCCACCAACCCAGAGTCGGAGCCATTACAGAGCTTTGGTGCCACCTAACCCAGCCGACGAAATATAGAGTAAAACAGAAAAAAAGAGTTCTCAGCAGGGTGTTCTCATGGAAGGCTCTGGTTCCTGGCTCACTTCCTTCTCTGGTGGCCGTCAACTGCCACATCCTCCCCTGGGTAACAGACCCTGTGTCTGTTGGTCCTTCGGAATACAACTCCCCTCTGCCCATTAGAGGAACCGCATCTCCCCCGCACACAGGGTGGGCTCTGACCGCTTCCCCGCCCGAGGACTGTGTCAGGATTAAGTATTGCCCGTCAGAGAGGGGCATGTTCTGTGCTTGGATTGCGGCGTCGAGTACATGCGTGCACACATTTGTCAACACCCACGAATTCCACACATAGAAGGAGTGTATTTAGTGATACCTTAAAGACAATGAAATGGATTTTTAAGAAATATTCACTGGCAGTACTCAAGTATGAATTCCTTTAGAATCTAAAATAATACCACAGAAGTATCAGCAGAGCATCCCAGGACTTTGCATTCCAAGTTTGGATCTTCTTGAATTTTAGCAATAGGCAAGAAGTGGAGACAGGCCGCCATTTGTTTTTCATAGTCATCTAGCTACTAGCAGTTTTTTTCTTTTTTTTTTTGAAAGGCAAAATGACAGAAAGAGAGAGAGAGAGAGAGAGAGAATCTTCCATCAGCGTGTTCACTCCTCAAATGCCCAAAACAAGCCAGGAACCCAGACCTTCATCCAGATATCCCACAAGTAATAGAGTTTTTACCTACTGCCTTCCAGGGTGCTCATTAGCAGAAAACTGGACCAGACTCAGAGCAGGAATTCAAACCCAAGCACCCCAATGTGGGATGCAGGCATCCCAAACTCTGTCTCAACCATTGCACCAACACCTGCCCCAGGAGTTGGAACTTTTAAATAAAACACACAGTAACACACACCTACACCCACTCACCCACCCAACAACACACACACACACACACACCATGGAGATGGTACAATACAGTCCACCTAAACATCAAAATGATCTACTAACAAATTGTGTAGGGGACCTAGAGATGTGTAAGATATAACTTGGCAGAACAATTTAATTAAGACAAAATCATGGTCCTCTTGACGCAAATGCACTTGCATCTGAGGCAATATTAGCAATGGACTTGTTCAACAAGAACACGCCCTGGACTGCTACACTGCAGCCCGGGAGACAGTGAATGTGTTCTACAGGAACCACCTTGCCTTCCAGGCTTTTCCACCCCACAAAGGGAGAATTCCATTTTCAGTCCAACCTCAATTAGGAAATGATTCTTGCTAAAAACTGGAGACAGGGGGACTCGAAAACTCCTCCCTCCTCCAGAGCTCAGAAAACACAGCCGGGACAAAGGGCTTGGTTCAGAGGGCCCGGAAGAGGCTGATGTCCGCCCAGAAAAAAGGCATTCCTGGGTGAGGGGTTATTTAGGTCCTGGCATTGTACACACAGCGTAGAGGGTAGCAAAGCCTTAGGCAGAGTGGATGCTTCTGTGAACCTTTCGAAAGCACGCACACCTATGCTGAGAACTCCCTGTAAGCCTTAATGAATAAGTGCTTTGAGACTAGAGAGAGAGGAAAAAGAAGAAAGATACAAAAAGCTAATAGTAGACGAAGCCAGGGTAAAAGTTACCCGGTAAACAAAGTATCAAAAGAACAGTGTAAGATGGCCAAGGTGAGAATAACGATCACTATCCCGAGCGCGCACCCTGTGCCGGGACTATCCCTCAGCACCTCTGATGCCTAAAGTCCTTACAGCAGGCTGGTGGGCTAGGACTGCTCTCAGTCCCACCTGGCCCACGTGGGCATTCAGGCATTGGCACCTCGGGGAATGTGCACGAAGATCACACAAGTGAGGAGCGGGGCTCAGATCTGAATCCGCCCGCACCTGACCGCCCATCCTTAACCCTTGACCACCATGGTCCAGGCCCTTCCTAATCAAGCTGTGTTCCACCGGCCAGCGGGCTGGAGCATCACCCAGGCGCTGCAGTATCAGGCGGCACCCCCAGGCCCACTGACCCACAAACTGCATTTCTACAAGCGCCCCGGCTGGCTCTGCACACTGGCTCTGCATAGGAAAAGCGTTGGTTTAGTCCCTTTCAGACGGTACCCAATTCACGTAACCTGCTCCGGTTCAGGTCCTCCATGAGAATATCCTGGAAATTAATATCCATGGCTGTTGCATAGAGTTGATATTTATTTTAATGAATTGGGCTTTTAGAAACACACATTGCTTTATTAGAGTCTTCCATGTCATAGGGACCCCCCGAGTTCCTTTACAGCAATGCTGCTAACACTTTTCCACCAAACACTCCTAACAGCTGAACCCACGTACCCGGGGCTCTGGGAACCATAATCTCTCTCTCTCTCTCTCTCTCTTTCTCTCTCCTCTCTCCCCTCTCTCCCCTCTCTCCCCTCTCTCCCCTCTCTCTCCTCTCTCTCCTCCCTCTGTCTCTCTCTTCCTTTCTCCCTCCTTTACATTCTTTTGTCTTTTTTCTGGTAAACAACTTCACGAAAACAAACTTTTCGTACTGTATGATCCATCTGTTGAATTTGCAATTCAGTGATTATTTTTTAATAAATCTGTTAAGTTGAACAGCCACCCAAAGCCCCAGTTCTAGAACATTCCCATCCTCCCAGTGTGCTTCCTCTTGCCTGTTTGCAATTCATCTGCATTCCCACCAGCAGCTCCACACAACCGCTAACACCGCTAACCTGCTTCTGCCTCTACAGATCTGGCTACTCTGAACACTTCATACCATCGGAATTATGTAATATGTGCTCGTTTTTCATCACTTTTTTTTTTCACTGAGGTTTGCCCCCATTGTAGCATATATCAGTTTTAATTCTTCCCACTGCTGAATTGTTTTCCAGGGTGGGAAGCTGTTGCCCTTCTCATTGTTCTGCAAATTTGAATAAAGTGCTTGAAGCTTCAGTAGTTACCTTTACAAATGCATTCATGTGTTGCACATTGTGGGGAGCAACTGGGAGCAACTCGGACTAGACTAAGTTACTGGAATTAAGACTTATTCTATGCATCTGCTCTCCCACAATATGGCGCTGGGAGAGGAGGAAACAGCTTCTACACAGCTGCCTCCAGTTCAACCAATAAGCAGCAGGAGCTGACTCTGATTGGAGGAGAGCAGCGTACTCGGTGTGTGGGCAGCCGAGTTGGGATTGGTGGAAGAGGACTATAAAGGAGGAGAGAGACAACATGCACCAGGAACATCTATCTGAAGGAATACCTGTGCAGCTCCCGAGAGAGCCGGCCGGCAGTGTGCCGCTCCCCCGCGGAAGTGGGGAAAGTGGCAGGGGCAACCGCCCTTCCACGGAGGTGGAAGGGACAGTAGCCAACCCGGGAAGAACCAGCAGCAAACCCGGGGAGGGCCGAGCAGACAAAAGAACAACGCAGGGTCCTGTGTCGTTCCTCCACGAAGAGGGGGAGCGACAGCACATGACTGTATTGGCCTCAATATAAAAATATTTTCAATAACATATTCATTTCCTCTGAATTAAAAAAAAATAAACTCTTCCTCCAGCTCACCTTAGACTCCACTGGCATGAGAAATACAGCCTTGGAAAACAGGAGTTCATTAGAGGGAAGCAGATAGGGAAGAGAAGGCCGGCGCTGACTTTGAGGTGCAACCGTAGGTCCAAGCAGTTGTGATGAGATCAGCAGAGTCCCAGGGGACCAGGAGAGGCACCAGCAGGTGCTCGGATCGGCCCATGGTAACCTTCCTGAGAAGCAAGCAAGTTCACGGTCCTCTGTTCCACGTATTCAGTTCTCATTAGTCATTCTCAGTCTTTGGTCATTCTCAAACTAATCCTTCTACAGTTTATCTTAGGTCCCAAGATGCCCACCAGTCACTGCTATCAAGAAGGCATTATGAGAGGGCCCATAATGACAATTGCAGTCGATGTTTTGAGGACTAGAATATTGGGGAAAAAATAGCATCACACGTTTACAAATAGTGCTTTAACAAATGACTTTCTCTGTGACACAGATCCAGAAGCTACTTTCTAGCCGAATATCCCCAAGCTCACTCTTAAAGTCAAGCCAATTTTTAATGCATTCTAAAGGTCTTTTCATTGACTTTGTCAAACCTTGGAATGGGTGCAAGGGACTGCTAACTAATTCCCTGGTTGATGTTCTCTTAAAAGCATCAAGTCACCCAGAGCAGAGATCTCTGTTTTTCATACTATTTTCCAATAAAAGGAATCAAGAGTCCTTGGAGAAGTGGTTGTTTTTCGGACTGATGCAAGAACTCTTAGAGGCTTCAAAAAGTTCGTGGAAAAATGGAATTGAGAAAGTGCACATTTCCCATGAATTTTCTAACACTCCCTCACATGTGAGATGAGCCTGGAGGTTTAGTGTCAGAAAGTAAGGAAGCACTTTTTAAAACATAGGGGAGCCGGCGCCGCGGCTCACTAGGCTAATCCTCCGCCTAGCGGCGCCGGCACACCGGGTTCTAGTCCCGGTCGGGGCGCCGGATTCTGTCCCGGTTGCCCCTCTTCCAGGCCAGCCCTCTGCTGTGGCCAGGGAGTGCAGTGGAGGATGGCCCAGGTGCTTGGGCCCTGCACCCCATGGGAGACCAGGAAAAGCACCTGGATCCTGGCTCCTGCCATCGGATCAGCGCGGTGCGCCGGCCGCAGCGCGCCGGCCGCGGCGGCCATTGGAGGGTGAACCAACGGCAAAGGAAGACCTTTCTCTCTCTCTCTCTCTCACTGTCCACTCTGCCTGTCCAAAAAAAAAAAAAAAAAAAAAAAAACAAACATAGGGGAGAATATCGAAGGTACACAGGGGCCAACCGGGAAGACCCCCCATTGGCCAAAACAAGACAATCTGAGAAATAAAAACAATGTAGTACTGCATTAAAACCCAAAGTGTAAAATAAATGTCCACGTGTTCTTACTGATGTTAACAAATTACTGAATAAATAAGTGTGGGAGAAAAGGCACCTGCCCAGACCACAGAATTCCAAATAATGTGTGCAGATGCTCCTCCCTCAAGGAAGTAGAATTGAACTCCCCACTTCTTGAGTTCATTTTTTTTAATTCAGAGGAAATGAATTTGTTATTGAAAACTTTTTTTTAAAGATTTATTTCATTTATTTGAAAGTCAGAGTTACAGAGAGGGAGAGAAAGAAAAAGGGAGATCTTCCACCTGCTGTCTCACTCCCTGAATGGCCGCAATGGCTGGGACTGGGCCAGGCCAAAACCAGGAGCCAGGAGCTTCATCCAGGTCTCCCATGTGGGTGCAGGGGCCCAAGCACTTGGGCCATCCTCTGCTGCTTTCCCAGGAGCATTAGCAGAGAGCTAGATCTGAAGTGGAGCGGTCAGGACTTGAACCAGCACCCATACGGGATGCCTGCACTGCATGCAGTGGCTTTACTCACTACACCACAGCTCTAGCACACAGCTCTGAAGACATTTTTATATTAAGGCCAACACAGACACGTGCAACATTTGAATGAATTAGTAAATGTAAATACAGAGGCTGCAAGTAATTTTTTTTTCAAATTTGCTAAAGAATGAAATCGGCAACAGCTCCCTAAAATGGAAAACAATTCAGCAGTGAAGAGAATTAAGAACCGATGTGTGATACAACATGGGCAAGCTTCAAAAAGATCCTACTCAGTGAAAAAAGCGGATGACAGTTACTTGATGTCGAGAGTAGAAGATGGAAAGAGAGAGGAACCCGGCCACACTGGAAGCTAACATCTTGAGTGGTAAGTCATGTTGGTGATACACGCCCTTTATCTTCATGGTCTTGTCCCCAAACAACCCCAGACCCCAACCTAACCATGAGAAAAATGCCAGACAGACCTGAATTGAGCACACACTACAAAATACTTTACCACTATTCCTCAAAACTTTCAAGTTCATCAAAGCCAAGGGCCATCGGAAAAACTCGTAGACCAAAGAAGGCTACAGAGACCAGACAACAGACTGTCCTGTGATAGCCTGGGTGGGAACCTAGAATCGAGGGGAACATCAGAGAAAACGATGAGATCCAAATATAGAAATGAGTTAAGAGTAATGTATCCACAGCAGACCCATAGAATGGCAGATGTCCTAAATAGCACTCTGGCCTCAGAATCAGCCCTTAAGTCATGCGGATCTGGCTGAAAAGCCCATGAGACTATTTCAGGCATGGAAAGCCAAGACACTCTGGCAAAAAAAAAAAAAAAAAAAAAAAAAAAAACAAACAACACCTAAATGAAAGATCTCTGTGAGTGAGATCCCAGTGGAAAGAATGGGTCATCAAAGAAAGAGGTACCTTTCTCTGAAGGGAGGAGAGAACTTCCACTTTGACCATGGCCTTGTCTAAATATGATCAGAGTCAGTGAACTCAGGGGGCTTCCATAGCCTTGGCAGCTCATGACAAGAGCCTAGGGTGATTCCTGATGCCATAAACAAGAGTGTCAATTTGTTAAGTCAACAACAGGAGTCACTGTGCACTTACTCCTCATGTAGGATCTTTGTCCTTAGTGTGCTGTACATTGAGATTTAATGCTATAACTAGTACTCAAACAGTATTTTTCACTTTATGTTTCTGTGTGGGAGCAAACTGTTGAAATCTTTACTTAATGTATGCTAAACTGATCTTCTGTATATAAAGAGAATCAAAAATGAATCTTGATGTGAATGGAAGGGGAGAGGGAGTGGGAAAGGGGAGGGTTGCGGGTGGGAGGTAAGTTAAGGGGGGGAAGCCATTGTAATCCATAAGCTGTACTTTGGAAATTTATATTCATTAAATAAAAGTTTAAAAAAAAGAGTAATGTATCAATCTTGGATCCTTAATGCTGACAAAAGCATTATAATAATGTAAGGTGATAGGGCTAGCATTGTGGTACAGCAGGTTAAGCCGCCACCTTCAATACTGCATGTGAGCACTGGTTCAAGTCCTGGCTGCTCCACTTCTGATCCAGTTCCCTGCTAGTGTGCCTGGGAAAGCAGTGGAATATGGCCCAAACCCCTGGGCCCTGCCACCCACATGGGAGACCTGGATGGAGTTCTTGGCTCCTGGATTCTGCCCGACCCAGACCTGACTGTTGTAGCCATTTGGGGAATGAACCAGTGGATGGAGATTCTCTCTCTCTCTTTCTCTTCTCCATAACTCATTCCAATAAATAAGGTAAATCTTTTTTCAAAAGTTAAATATTAGTGTGTAGACTATGTGGTCTGTCTTTCTGCTATCTTTGTAACTTTTCTTTAAATTTATGCTATTCTAAAGCAAAAAGTTTGTTTGCAAAGAAAAGATAAACACTAAATTATAACCAATGAGTTAGTCCCAAAACTCCCTACAGAGAAATATCCAATTAATTGGCCTAACTACAGGCCATCAGTAGTCTTATGAACTGGGCCCCTTTCATTCTTTTTGAAGAGTCACTCACTGTCTAGGCCAATGTTCATCCATAGCCAAAGGCCTGGAGCTAAACAATGATGACTCAGCCATCTGTCCCGAGCCCCTGATCAAACACCCACAGCCTGATGATGTTTCCATATTGCTGTCTCCCAGGGCCCTCAAGGGCAAGTGACAACAATTTGTGGGCAAGAAAGCTGTGTACTGAGGTTGGCTGTTATTCCAGTGGTTCAAATACCCAACTCAGACTCATTTGCAAGAATGCCGCTCTGTATGAATTTAACTTCTTGGCTGGTGCTTGGGATTTGCTCAGCCTTCGAAGCAGATGAACACCAGTGATGGTGTCTCCCTGGCAAACAGGCTTGCTGTTGCTAAGTGGCCAGAGCTGTTTAGGGGCTCATTCACAATCAGCTAAAGCTTTTGTTGTTTTTTTTTTTTTTCTTTTTGGTGTGCAGGTGATGAGGTGGGAGTGGTAGAGATTATGAACAATATCAAATCTGTCTCAGACTCTCAGATCAGGAGTTAGGGACCTGAGACTAGGCCAATAAACAAAACAAAAAAATACAAACTCTGCAGTTTTTTCCCCATGCTTGTTTTGTTCATTCTTCCAACTAAATTTATGGAGTACCTACAATGAACCTGGTAACCTTAGCCTATTGCCAGATGGTCCCTAAGTAACCAGAAAAGAAGAAAAGCAAACAGAACCAAGGGTGAAATCAATCAAACTCTGGATGCAGAAGTCCCAGGTTCTGACATCACCCAGCAGCACCAGGTATAGAGTCCCTGGTGCTACACAATTATTTGTTAAAGGAATGAATGGACTCACCCAGGCTTTCCCTAGCTGCCAATCGGAGTAATTAGAGTAGAAGGTTGGGTTTGATGGCCAAGTAAGGGACTATTCTGAAAATCCACTTCTGTGGACCCAAGGAGCTTTTCTGTCCTACTTTCCTTTATGATGGGTGACTTTGCCCAACACAAACTCAACCACCAAGTGAGAAATTTTATATATATATATATATATATATAATTTCTAAGCTAAGGCAGCAGCCTTTGGAAGTACAACATCCAAGAGTGAGTCGCACAACTTCTTTACCAAACACACTTATCCTGGAGCCCCTATGAGACAAGGAGATGGACTGGATGCAAGGAGCTTGTTCTTAAACCAGATCCAAGACGAAGTGCTTGTTACACCATTGTTCCTGTAATTCTCGGGTCTCTCTCAACTTCAGACTAACTGAACAAGAACAAAACATCCTTAACAAAATCTGAATGGTCAGTTGTGAGCAGATCTTTAAAAGCAGACTAATCAGCACAGCGTTTTGGGATAGTGGCAAAGTAGGAGTTAAGAGAGGAGTGGTCTGCCACCAGGGGTGCCTTTGGACTCTGCCTAGAACTTCAGGTTGGCTTCCCACTTCTGTGCGACTCTGCTCCTGAAAAAGACGGCAGGGTGAAGAGCTGGACTGCGTTATCTCTGAGGTTCCTTCCATGCTAAGTGTGTTACTCTAGTAATAGTGCAGCAAGAGTAGCTATTCATAGGCTGGGCTTACTCTGCACTTCCTAAATAGCATCTTATTCAATTCTCACAACAGTTGTATTCAGTAGATATCATTATTGCCATCGTCAGATAAGGAAACCGGAGCACAGGGAAGTTAAAGGTCACAGGCAATCCTCATTGTGCTTGATACCCTGTTGACTGAAACTTGTGGTTGTTGAAATAATGCAAACTAAGGGCACTAGAAAGAGAAGAACACGTTCCTTGAAAATGGATCGCGGTCCCAGTAGTGTGGCGCAGGTTAAGCCACCATTTGCAATGGAGCACTCCATAGCAGAGTGCAAGTCTGAGTCCCAGCTGCTCCACTTCTGACCCAGCTCCCTGCTAATGCACCTGGGCAGGCAGCAGAGGACAATGCTCAGGCTGCTGGCACCATTGTGGGAGACCTGGGTAGAGTTCCAGACCCCTGGGTTCCGCCTGAACCAGCCCAACCACTTTACAGCAAGTGAAGAAAGATATTCTCTCTCTCTCCCTCTCCCTCTCCCTCTCCCTCTCCCTCTCCCTCTCGCTGTCTCTACCTCTCTCTCTATCTGTCTCTCTCGTTCTCCTCCCTTCCCTCTCCTTCTATTTCTCAGTAAATTAAAAAAAAAAAAAGCAAATGCATCACTGACTGCACATGGATGCAGTCAGTTCAACCACAGAGTCCACTACGCATTAGGCTACACTCCTAATGTGTCTCAAGGGATCCGAAGCACTGACATCATTGTGAACTTGGTAGAAAAGCTGCTTTCCCAACCCCATTCCAGATGAACCAAATCAGAAACCCTGGAACTGTGGCCCAGCCATCTGTTTGAACAAGACCTTTGGGTGATCCTGAAATCGGCCCAAGTTTGCAAACCACTGCTCATGAGATCTGCTCTGTGACCTTGCGTAGCTGTGATGGTGGAAATCAGGAAACACAGAGCGTCCAGGATGGGGCGTCTGCCAAGGTCAACTACTCTAGATGAACCGAGGGTTCCTCAAGCTGAGAGACAAAAGCCTGAGAAAGAAGACCTGCAAAAGTAGGTCAGCTTTGTAGGCTGGTTCCCTTTAGAGATAGCATAGTTTCTTTTAACCATAGCACTTCAGTGAACAAAGTAAGAAGAAAATCCATTTTTTTCCTCTTAAAAATATGTCCATGACCATTTTTCTCAAGTTGAGAAAGATTCAGGACACATCTCTGAACCTCCAAAGGGCTGGACTTGGATGTAGCAGCACGACTCCAATTTGTCTCCATCAGAGAGATGCAGCTGGAGCCGCCGACAGCTGCTTTGACATCTGGTGGACAGTCTCCCCTTCTCCCCGACAGTGTCCGAGATTCTGAAAGTGGCGGAAAGCATCTTCTTCAACTCTACACCCAATTCTCTTGATTCAGTGGCTTTTCTTCTCCAAAAGTACACCAGATTGCCAACTTGCTTTCTTTAAATAAAAAACAATAATAAAGGAGAAAGAAAAGAAAGAAAAACTCTAGGCTAAGATATTCAAATTGCTGAACCAGTGGTATCATGGGAGGCCATTATAAAATCCTCTCCAAGTTAAGTTTGCATGCCTCAAAGAGCAAAAAATTAATATACTGTCGTTACACAGTTGAGAGGGAAAATTAATTTATACAGAAACCCTTTCTAAGGCATGTTCAGACTACCCGGATACTGCTCCAAATGGGAGCATTATCTGCCTTCCCAAAATAATACACCATATGCCCTAATCTGGCAGACGCAAGATAATTACATGACTCTGGCAGAGCCAATACGCTTGCTAATAAATGGCAAAATGAGAACAATGCAAATCAAAGTTAAGTTCAATGGTTATTCAGAACGATGGTAGGAAAGCTACCTGCTACAATTAAACACGGTGACAAGCAGAAAATGGGTCTCTTGCATAGATCAAAAGAGCCAAAGCTGCAGCAGGGAGACCCATTTATATCAGCGAATATGAACGTGAGAAAGGCAGCTTTCGAGGGGTGTGAGGCAGTCCCAGGATTCCAAGCCATCGGGTCATTTCCATTCTAATAATGCCCTCTTACAAGGATTCAATGGGCATTGTTAATAAAACTAAAGCCCAAAATGCCCATTTCCACACAATTAGCTTCAGTTTTAGACAAAGAAAATGAAACAAAATGTGGTCTAGAAGCTGGGGTTGCGTCAACACAAAGGTGCTTGTGAGGGCCTCAATTGGGAAAAACTCGAGCCTCAAGTATTCGCCCATCAGTGGACATCAATGCCTTCTTCACACTCCTCCCCTCTGACTATTTCCTCTCCAAGCTACCAGGAATTCTCATTTCTAACCTCCTTGGCCTTGACATGCATTAAAATGTGCTAAGCAAGTAGAATTATCATCTGGTTCCAGAAATTATCTTTTAACTGCAGGTGACTATAGAAGATGCAGAAAGCCGGTGCCGCGGCTCACTAGGCTAATCCCCCGCCTTGCGGCTCCAGCACACCGGGTTCTAGTCCCGGTCGGGGCGCCGGATTCTGTCCCAGTTGCCCCTCTTCCAGTCCAGCTCTCTGCTATGGCCCAGGAGTGCAGTGAAGGATGGCCCAAGTACTTGGGCCCTGCACCCCATGGGAGACCAGGAGAAGCACCTGGCTCCTGCCATCAGATCAGCGCGGTGCGCCGGCCGCAGCGCACTGGCCGCAGCGGCTATTGGAGGGTGAACCAACGGCAAAGGAAGACCTTTCTCTCTGTCTCTCTCTCTCATTGTCCACTCTGCCTGTCAAAAAAAAAAAAAAAAATGCAGAAAGCAAAAAAAAAAAAAAAAAAAAAAAGGAAGGGAGTATTTTTTTTTACTTTGGAAAATATTGAATTTTTGATGGGAAAATTTATTTCCTACAATGTTTATGTTATTGCCCCCACCCTAAGTCTTCTGCCTCAGCCCCAGATATGATTCCTCTCTTTCAAAAAGAAGAAAGAACACTGCTCTACTGGTGGCGAAGTCATCAATGTAGGGAATCTCAACTAAAACCATCCAGTCTTTAATGTGCTGTGTCAAGAACCATCCAGAATCCTGACACAGCACAGAGGTCAGATTTGGGGGCATGACAAGCCCTGTGTCATAGGCTTAGATTAGAAGCCCCTCTTATCAACCACAGAGAAAAATCAGTCATTGGGAACAGAGATCCTTAGAGAAAGACTGCGTCCCAGAATGCTAACAAATACGGTCCCACGAGTCACTCTTGCCAATTAATTCCAAGAGAAAGACAGTGACAGATGTGGGGGTGCCAGTGGGTTTGAGCTCTGTCAGAACAGATACCCTCACAAGGGAGCTTGCATTGTATCGAGTAAGGCAGCAGTGACGAAATATTTACATATTTATAAATATCTAGACATTAACAAGCTTGCAAGATTTGTTCCATGCATTCTGAAGAGTAGTCCTAGGAAAGAAACGTAGCCCTTGATCAAGAGATGGCCACAGACCTAGGACATCAGGCAGAGTCCAGCAAGGATCTCCATGGAGGGTCCCCGTCCTTGTAACTGCCAGTCCTTGGCAACCTCAGAAGTTACTGCAAGGCCAGATGTCAATGGAACCCAGCCTCTCCCCGAGGATTTCCCACGTTACCCCTAAGAGATGAGCTCGAGGGTAGGGAGGGAGGTGACTCTCTTCAGGAAATGTTTTATTCTTAGATACTCAAGATGAACCCCAAGCCGGCTTAGCAAGGACTCTGAAAAGTCTGATAGTCAAGTTATTGAATGCTGATCTACTCGGTATTTCCCTGATTTCTTTGGCCTTAAGAACCCTTTACCTACAAGCTATATAGTCCAAATTAGCTTTGATCATAATATATGAGTGGATACTTTGGAAATTTATGTTCATTAAATAAAATAAAATATAAATATAAAAATATATAACAGTGGAATGTGGGAACACTATGTTTCTTATTTAGCATTTTAATGTTGAATTAAACACTAATGCATTCCTTTTTCTGTGGGGAAGGAAGACAGTTTCCTTTAAGGAAGAAAGAAGAAAAAAAAAAGAATTGCATTGGACTGCCTTTGAGGTTTGATTTAAGTCCTTTTCGTTTGTTTGTTCTTGTGCCTGGGGGCCAAGGTCACACTTGCTTTTCTATAGACAAACATAAAAGTCACAACCACACTTGGGGTCATTCTCTCATTCTCTGACACTCTAACAATGATAAAGAGATTGAGGACAGTTCTGGGCTGTTTCTGTTTTGTTTTGTTTTGTTTTTTGACAGGCAGAGTGGACAGTGAGAGAGAGAGAGAGAGAGAGAGAGAGAGAGAAAGGTCTTCCTTTTGCCGTTGGTTCACCCTCCAATGGCCGCTGCAGCCGGCGCATCGCGCTGATCCGAAGGCAGGAGCCAGGTGCTTCTCCTGGTCTCCCCTGGGGTGCAGGGCCCAAGCACCTGGGCCATCCTCCACTGCACTCCTGGGCCACAGCAGAGAGCTGGCCTGGAAGAGGGGCAACCTGGACAGAATCCGGCACCCCGACCGTGACTAGAACCTGGGGTGCCGGCGCCGCAGGCAGGCAGAGGATTAGCCTAGTGAGCCGCGGCGCCGGCCTCGGGCTGTTTCTGAGAGTGACTGATTTTGCCTGATTCCTGGCCCAGCTCGGTATTTAACTCTGCTGAGAAGTGGAGTTGCTGAGTTGCTCACTTGGATTCATTTCCGTTGAAAACAATCCCTGCACGTGGCATAGTGTTCATTCTGTCCTCCGCACCTCCCACCCTCATCATGGGCTAACCTACTTAGCAGCAACTCAGTGTGGCTCCCCTGCCAGTTCTCCTCTGGTGACACTGTAGGAATAACCCTAATTCCAGACTTCCTTGCTAAGGCAGGAATGGACCTTGAATGTTCCTTTAATGCCTCTTTGTATTGGTGATCTATTGCCACAAGGATGCCGCATAACAAAGTACCCCAGAATCAGAAGCGATGGCAGATGCGTGTGTTTTTCTCACTCCATCCCCAGGGCCTGCTAGGACAGTTCACTTTGAACTGCTGACTGCTGGCTCAGTGCCAAGCGGGGGGTTCAGCTCAGACCTGCCCCACGCGACTCCTGCTGTGGAGCCCAAGGCTGAAGAGGCAGCAAACGGGCAGGGTATTTTTGGGTTGTTGTTTTTATTTTTTTTAATAGTGAATCACTGGAACATAGGAGACCTCATCCAAAACCCAGGCCTACGTCAGCTCTCTATGACGTATCTGCTAACACTCTAGGGGCCAAAGAAAGTCACACAGCCAAGCCCAGTATCGACAGGGTGGGAAGCTGAGACAGGGGGTTGCATATGTGCTGAACAGTAACTCAGACTAAAGCCCTCCGCCCCTCCTTTGCTTCTCTTCGCACCACGTGTTTTGTGGTTCCCTCACCCCTAACTGCTAGCCTGGCTTTCAGCAGGCTGGGTAGATCTGACCACTTGTACACCGCCTGCCCCCTGCTTTTCAGAGCGACTTTTGGGACATCACCCACAGGACAATGTTGGGAAAGGAGGCCTAAGAGCTAGACCTAATCAGGGGGATGAGTACCACGCGAAATCCAAGGCAGAAGGCGTGTGGGTTTGAGCCCTGACGGTAAGGAGAAGCAAGAGTAATCTCAGGAGGACCACACCTCCCTCTTCCAGGCCGGGAGACCCAGCGGGGAAGACAAGGACCTCAAGGGGAGAAGGCAAAGAGACCCAGAGGGGGTGGGGCTCAGAGACGGAGACTTGAGATGTTCCGCCCAGTTCCCACCTGACTGCCACAGGCCCATGATGTCAGTGAGAGCTACCTGCTCATCACAAGGCCTAACGGTAGCCCTGTGCAACCTCCCCACCCCCCCCAGCCCACAGGGAGGCTGCACAAGGTCATGTTTAAGGCCCTTGTTCCAACTTCAGTTGAGCCCTCCCTGTGACCTGGAGACATTCACCCAGCAGCCTTCCAAATAACCTCCCCTTTCCCCAAAGCCGGAAGCCAGCTTTGCTTCAAATTAGAATCACCTGCAGATCTTTGGTAAGCAGCTGCCACACCCCCAGGCACTCTGAGGGAGAGTCCTTGTGGAGAACCTGAGTCCTGGCAGTTTGAAATCCTAATCCAGCCCTGCAGACTTTGACAAGAGTTCATTCAAAGCCACAATACAGTTTTGGACAAACAGAAGGAGACCCCAAGTTGCATTTGCCTGGAGGAGGTGGGAGACCCAGTGGCTCTGCATTAGAAAACACAGGTGCCTAATCTGTGATCAGAACCGAAAGGCCCTGAGGATGCAAAGTTTCTCTGAAACTCCAGGGCAGTAAACCCAGACCTGACTTGAACTCACCGGGTGGCAAGGCCTGCCTATTTATAGTCTTTTGTCATCCCACTTAGTGTGAATGTTCATGCGTTTTGCCAGGAAAATATTAATGTGTTTAATTAGAGTGCTTTCCCAGCCCCTGCTGGAGTGGTTGCCTCATACAAGGTATGTGTACCTTTCTACACTCTGAAAATTTCTGAATTCAGAAAACAAATGTGCGACCCCAGGAGTTTCGGCTGAGGGAGTATAGATGATGGGAGGAATTTGTCTTGCTCCTTGGATATAAAGAGCAGAGAGAAGAAAAGGATAGACGAGAATAAAATGACCCACGACATGATGTATGTGTGACTCAGAGAAAAGGGCCCCATCTGGGTGGATTAATTAGCGGCAAGGACCCCCTCTGGGCAGTCACAGCCCTTCCCTAGAGTTCACAGCGTGACTGGCAGACCTACAAGCTGCGTTTCACCCTCACTCACCTTCCTTGGCCAGATCTTTTGTGCAGTGCACAAGCTGCGGAACCACATGGATGGCCTTCCCAAGAGATCTCTCCTAGAACCTAAACACTGAGATGTATAAGGAGCAAAGTTCTAAGTACAAGGATACCTACTATTCGATTTTTTGGAAACTATTTCTGTTAATGAGCTAAAACTGTGTGTGTCTCCCAAGCCTTTAGCAGAGTCTGCACACAATAGCTTGGCACTGAAATGTGTGGGATGCCGAGCATGGGAGAGCATGCCCAGGCTGCAAGCCTGGAGTAGCCTGTGTAGTGTTTTATACACACTGGGTTGGCAAGCATGGGTGAGCCACGTTCGTAGCGCGGGCACTAGACTATCACGGACTGGTAGTAAATAAGCTTCAAGCTAACTGAATCCAACAGTGTCGAGTGGGATTGCCACCAAGGTCTGAGCTACAATAACATCTAATTGACTATCTATTATGCTGCATACAGTGTGTACTACTGGGGTAAGCCTCCCAGGAATAGCAGAGAAAGAGGAGTTAAGAGAGGTTAGGTCATTCGCCCAGTCAATGTAGCCAAAAAGTAGTAAAGGCAGTACTCAGTGCAGCTATTTCTGATGTCAAATCCAGCGCTCATCACTACACTCTGCTCCTATGCCATAGCAGCCATCACAGCACTTAATGTGCAAAGGCCACTCCAGAGAAAGCCAAAGCAGAAGTGGTGTTCACCAGCCCTCTGAATGTAAGAGGATGTTGTTAAATGTAGGCCTTGTCGAGCTAAACCAAGCCAACGTGGCGCTTGTGTGACTTAGACGGAGCAATAAGCACCCCACCAGACAAAGCACTTGAAACGCTTGGCCAGCTCCTGTGTACTTGTCTGTCTCCCGTTTCACATCTGTGTAAACTCTATGCACAGACCTACTCCCAGTCCCAGCTATATTTTTAGGAGAAATGTTTTTGCTTCGGGCATTTCATGTGTAGGCTCCATTAAACTGAAAACCACTAGGAGTTTCTTGGAGTCAAAAACCACTCTCATGTATTAGTGTCTGCAGCCCTTGTTCATCTGCAAGAGTGGTTTCCACAGGCTGCACCCTCGGGGATATGCAACAGGCCTCCATTTTCAACCAGCCTGGACCTAGCAATGCCCTGACCTGTGGCCAATCAATTGTTTGCTCAAACTCTAACGTCAAACTCAGACACCAAACGGCTCTAGTGGCTGATACAGCACTTAGCAAGCAACGTGGATAAATGGAAGAAACAAATTTCCTGCTATTAGTGACTGTGGCAAGCACTACTGATCATGCTGTGGCAACAGCTAACCATGCATCACAACTTTATGCTTCCCTAAGGGGACCCTGGAGGGCTGGCTGGTCACACAGGTGTGGTCAGTTTGTTAGAATGCATTGGGATGTTCACTTGGGATCTATGTGTTTCTCCAGTTGTACACTATTCTGCAATAAAAATGTAAAATCACTTATTCAGCCTATACTATAGGGACGAATCAGACTAAGAAACTGAGAAAAATGTCTTGTTCCTCTCCGGGTGTGTGTAGAGCAGTCACTGGACACTGACGCGTAGCAGGAGCTACCTTCCCAGGTGGCCAGTACTCACCAATGGGCTGGAAACGGGAGCGATGACCCTTTTGGTCACAGTGGCTAAGATGTGGTGCTCTGTCTCCACCCTTCTTCCCACCTGCCCAGCGGATGAGGGATTCCACTGCCCTGGAGGAGGGGAGGGCGATGCCACAGACAGACGCCGATGGACCAGGAGTCCCCACGTGGGCTTTTAGTGACCTGAAAATAAAATCCCATTCTGTCAAGCCATTGCAATTGTGGAGTCTCCCGGATGAAGCAGCTGGTTTTCCTTTCATTTATATACCAGTTGAGCACCCCTAATCCAAACTTTGATACCAATATGATGCCACAAATGGAAAACTTTACCTTAATGCTTGTTTCATGCCCCAAGCGCTTAAAAATAAAATCACCTGTGACTGTAAGGCATGTATGAAACATAAATGAATTTTGTGTTCAGATGTGGGTCCCATCCCCAAGACACCTCATTATGTATATGCAAATATTCCAAAAATTCTTAAAGCCCCAAACTCCTGGTCCCAGACCTTCCGGGAAGGGATCCTCAACCTGTATCTACTCAAAATCTCTTTACTCCTCTTTCTGACTAAAGGAACCCTGAGTGTGTTCAGCTCGACAATGTGTTCCCTTAAAAACACTTGTCTCTCTGGCGCAGGCTCTGTGGCGTAGTAGGTAAAGCTGCTACCTGTAGTGCTGGCATCCCATATGGGCGCTGATTTGAGTCCCAGCTGCTCCACTTCCAATCCAGCTCTCTGCTATGGCCTGGGAAAGCAGAGGAAGATGGCCTAAGTCCTTGGATCCCTGCACCCATGTGGGAGACCTGGAAGAAGCTCCTAGCTCCTGGCTTCAGATCAGTGCAGCTCTGGCCATTGCAGCCATCAGGGAAGTGAATCAGCAGATGGAAGACTCTCTCTCTTTCTCTCTCTCTCTCTGCCTCTGCCTCTCTGTAACTCTGCCTTTCAAATAAATAAATAAATCTTTTTAAAAAATACTGATCTCCCTACACTTTGTTGCAACAAGCTGTGATCTGGTCAATGAGACAGAGGTGGAATTTGCTGGCTGTGACCTCCAGAGAGCCCTTTAAAAGATGCAGCTTTGGGACCAGCGCTGTGGTTCACGGCCACTGCCTGCAATGCCAGCATTTCATATTAGCCCCAGTTCAAGCCCCGGCTTCATTGCTTCTGATCCAACTCCCTGTTAATTCACTTGGGAAGGCAGCGGAAAATGGCCCAAGTGCTTGGGCTCCTGCCACCCATGTGGGAGACCCAGATGGACTTCTGGGCTCCTGCCTTTGGCCTGGACCGGTCTCAGCAGTTGTAGTCATTTGAAATTTGAACCAGCAAATGGGATATCTCTCTGTGTCTCTTCCCTTCTCTCCTGTAACTCTATCTTTCAAATAAATAAGTATTTAAAAAAAATTCAGCTTTATTCTGTGTGGAGCAGAGACATGCTACCCGAGATGCAGCAGCCATTTTGCAGCTAGGAGGCTACACTAAAGATGACCATGAACGCCTCTAGGAAAACCACCCCCCCACCAAGAAACGGAAAATGCCACCAGCCCAGAACTCCCGTGTGTCCTTTCCTGACCGCACTCCTTCTTTCCCTCTGGGAGTCACCATGGTGCTGCGCGGTCTTATTTACAGCCTTCCACAACCACACTACAGACCGCACACACACGCACACACACGTACAGACGTTCCTTTCCAAAACGGCCTGTGCCGACAGCTGGAGGGAGTCCATCAGTCTTCACGACAAGGACAGAGCGGTCTCCTCAGGTCTGCGCACTGTCCTCTAAGCCTCGCCTCATCTCCACGAGACAGAATTTCAGGACCCGCATGGCCAGCAGGCTCTCTCCCGCTCTCCGCCTGCCTCCCTTTGCCGCTCAAACCCCTCCCCAGGCCTCCTCCGGCGTTAGATTTCCTTCTTCCTGCGGCCAGCTTCAAGGCTTAGCCTAAACGGGGATGTCTTTCTTTCTTTACCAGAATAAGAGAAACTTTAGGGAGCCTGGTCTGTGCTATGCTGGAAAAGAGCTAAAGCCATTTAGAAAAACCTCCCTTCTCAACAAAGCCTAACGCCCCAACCTGTCTCTTGCTAAAGGAGTCGAGAACCTAACCTCTCCTGCCTGATTCACGAAGCCTCCAGGCTGGCAGTTCAAGGAGAACTTAGTAGCTTAAAATAACAACCATTTATCCTGCTCAGGGGTCGTCAGGTCAGCTGGCAGGTCCTTTTGATCTCGGCTAAGCTCACTCGTGCATCTGCAGTCCAGCTGTGGATTGGCTACTTGGCTCTGCTGATCTTAGCTGCGCGCTCCCGCACAAGCCCGGGGGTCATATGACTATCAACTGCTCTACAAAGGCTCCGGCTGCACCATATGCTCCCTCTCCAGCTGGCTAGCCTGGCCTGTTCTCAGGGCAATCACGGAGAAATGGAGGAGAGAGCAGAGAGGCACAAGGGCTTTCTCAAACCTCTGCTTTCGGCAAGTCTGCTAACTCCTACAGAGCAATGAAGATCCCATGGAAAACACACATCCTCTCTTCAGTGAGAGTGACTGCAAAGTCACAGGCAAGGGCCACGGATCAGAGAGGTCACAGAATTGGTACTGTCAACAGCTGATTGGCCATGTCCACCAACCTGATGGACCATGGATTTCTTTTTAAAGATTTATTTTTATTTGCAAGTCAGAGTTACACAGGGAGAGGGAGAGGCAGAGAGAGAGAGGTCTTCCATCTGCTGGTTCACTCCCCAATTGGCCGCAACAGCCAGAGCTGCACCGATCCGAAGCCAGGAGCCGGGAGCTTCTTCCAGGTCTCCCATGCAGGTGCAGGGGCCCAAGGACTTAGGCCATCTTCTACTGCTTTCCCAGGCCATAGCAAAGAGCTGGATTGGAAGAGGAGCAGCCTGGTCTCGAACTGTCACCCATATGGTATGCTGGTGCATCAGGCCAGGGTGTTAACCCCCTGCACCACAGCAACGGTCCCAAGGGCCATGGATTTAGAACAGTTCCCCAGCACTGTCCCACATGCTTCAGCAAGAGAAAGCCTTCGCAGAGAGCTGCAGACACTTAGGGTAGTGCAACCTCGACCATTCCTGGAACAGTGAGTGCTGGGGAGACGTGGGCGGGACTTGGTAGTCAATTGCAGTTTGGTGGGTCGTCCACAATGGAACTGACCCGAATGAGTACCAGAAGTCTGGAGAGTTGTGATAGAAAAAGAAAGACACACCAATTTCTGGGACAGAAAGAGAGAAATGGAGTTTCTAGGTCTAGATCCCCATACAAGCTAAACTATCTAGCCGTGTTGCATCTTACGGTGAGCCTGCTTTTCTTGACAATATCCAATTCTCATGTGTACATTGATCGACACAAGTGGGCTGAATTCTCCACGTCGCCCCTGTGTCTCCCTGCATTGACAGCCCTTTGCAATGTGATTTTGTAGGTCCTCCCATCAAATATCCATTTCCACGGCTTGTCATATCCTTTACATAGCCTTGTCATATCCTTTACAATAAGCACAGTGAAGTGACAGGGAACCAGCCCACGTCTGAGCCTCCAGAGACACACAGTTCTGTGTTAGTTTTTGAACCTTTGCCACCACCACAAAACCTGCTAGAGAATGAGAGAACAGTCACCCAGCCAACGCAGGCTAAGAAGTCAGAGATTCCCCGTAGCAGCAGATTACCACGCACGCAAGAGAACCCACCAAAGAACCAGCCTGCCCAGCCCTCAGCTGGTCACAAACCTATATTAGGGACTCCGGCCCAGGCCAGAAGAAATGCGTAGTCAGTGTGTAGGCTTTTTCTCCTTTGATGTGTGGACATGGTAGATCACATTGATTAATTTTTGACTATCAAGCCATCCTTGAATTATCAGGATAAGTCTCACTCTTTCATATGACATGATTCTTGCCGGATTCAATTTGCTGATATTTCATTCAAGTTTTTTTGTCTATGTCATTGATTTGTGTTTTCTTGTATGTTGTTTGGTTTTTGTGTCAAAGTAATGCTAATATCTCATAATATGAGTTTGGAAGTATTTTCCCCTCTATTTTGTTGAAGAGATTTTGCCAAAATGGTGTTACTTCATCATTCAATGTTTGACAGACTTCATCAGTAAGGTTTTCTGGAGTTTTTTTTGTGTTCTGTTTCTGTCTTGTTTCATTTTTACTGTTTCTAAATATGAATTCAATCTCTTTAATAGAATCAAGACTCTTAGTTACCTATTTATTTTTGAATGAGCTTTAAGGAATTGGTCCATGTCCTTCATGTTTTTGAATTTAGGTGCACAAGGCTATTTATAGTTTTCTCTTATTACTCTTAAAATCTGCAGGATCTATAGTGATATCCCCATTTCATTCATAATGCTGATAATTTGTGTCTTCTCTTTTTTCCCTAGAGTATGACTAGAGATACATACATTTTATTGATCTTTTTAAGGATAATTTTTTGTTTCACTGATTTTTCTCGATGTTTCTCCATTTTCCATTTCATTGGTTTCTGCTTTTATTCCTTCAGCTTTCTTTGAGTTGATGTTGTTCTTCCTTTAGTAGATGCTTAATGGGCACTTAGATCATGGGTTTGAGGCTATTCATTTTTTAATATGCACATTTAATACCACAAATTTTCATCAAAACACTACTTTAGCTGATGGAGATTTGGGGTGGAGCCAGCTGTGTGCTCCCCAAGACAGCTCAGAGCCAGAAGGGGCACCAAGGACTCTGTGACTGCAGTGGGGAGACTGAGTCGGGGGGCAGGGAAGGCGCTGTGTGGACTAGGGCTCTGGCCCCTCTCGGCCTCCTCCCTGAGGACGGGGCTGGGGTGGGGTGGGGGGAGCCAAAGATCCAGCAGCCCCCACCCCGAGGTCCCTTGGCTCAGGCGCCTGCCTTGCTCTGTGTCCCACATATTTTAATATGATATGTTTTTATTTTCATTCACTTGAAAATATTTCCTGACTTCCCTTAAGATTTTCTCTGTAGGAATGGATGTCTGGCCTAACAATTAATATGCAGGTTAGGACACCTGCACCTCACACCAAACTACCTGGGTTCAATTCCCAGCTCCAGGTTCTGATTCCAGCTTCCTGCTAATGTGGAACCTGGGAGGCCATGGTGATGGCTCAAGCAGTCAAGTTTCTGCCACTCACATGGGCGTCCTGTATTGAATTCCCAGTTCTTGCCTTCAGCCCTCAGTCATTGTGGGTATTTAGAGAGTGAACCAGCAGATTCCCATCCCTGTGTGTGTGTGTGTGTGTGCGTTTCTCTCATTCTCTGCCCTCTCTCTCCCTCCCTCTAAAATAAGCAATAAAAAGTAAATTCAAAATTATTTTAAAATATTTCCTCTTTGACACATATTATTTGGAAATGTTTAATTTCTTTTTTTAAAGGGCACTTTTTGTTAAGATTTATTTATTTATTTGACAGAGTTACAGACAGAGAGGGAGAGATAGAGATAGAGATAGAGACAGAGAGAGAGAGAGAGAGAGAGAGAGAGATCTTCCATCCACAGATTCACCACCCAGATAGCTGTAACAGCCAGGGCTGGGCCAGGCTGAAGTCAGGAGCAGGAGCTTCATCCAGGTCTTCCACGTGAATGATAAGGACCCAAACACTTGGGCCATCTTTTGCTGCTTTTCCCAGTCCATTAGCAGGGAGCTGGATCGGAAGTGGAGCAGCTGGGAATTGAACCGGCACTCATTTGTAATGCCAGACACCTAGGTGGTGGCTTTACCTACTATACCACAATTCCAGCCCCAGTGTTCCTTAATTTCTAAATATTGAAGGATATGCCCTGGATTTTTACTCAATTCTAGTTTGTATCCATTAATGTCACAGTACGTATTTTCAATTACCTCCATTTTTAAAAATTTGTTCAGCGTTGTTTTATGAATCAAGTTATGGTCTATGATGATGAATGTTCCATATGACTTAAAAGAATGTGTATTCTGCTACTGTGGATAGAGTGTTATGCAATTAAATGTCAATTAAATCAATTAATGGTGTTGACTAGGTCTTCTGTACCCTTCTGATTTCCTGTTTTGATTAATTAGCAAGCTGGAAATGTTGAAGTCATTAACAATAATTGGGTTTGTCTATTTTTCTTTCAGTTCTGTTAGTTTTTCCATTATATACGTTGAGGACTCCAAATACTGTAGTGGATTTCTTCACTCCCATGCAGTTCCTTCTGTTGGCCTCACCTGTTTTGACACTGTTGGTGGATGCACACACATTAGGAATTGTCTTCTTGGAGAAGAGCGTGTGATATAATTCTTCTTGTTTCTCTTTGGGAAAGGGATTTTCTTCCTCTGTCCTCTTTTATGGTTTTCTCTGCCTTGATTTTTATACTTTGAGTATGGTATGTGTGGGTGCAGTTTTTTGTTATTTATCCTGCCTGATGTTTTTGAACCCTCCTGGATCTATGGTTTAGTGTCTGTCATTAATTTTGGAAAATTCTCAGTCACTGTAACCTCAAATATTTTTTCCATTATTTTATTTTTCTTTTCCCCCCTCTAAAACTCCCATCAGGTGCATATTATACTTCTTGTAATTATCTCACAATTCTTGGATATTGTTTGGCTTTTTCATTCTTATTTATCTTTGCCTTTCTTCTTGTTTTTTTTAAATTTTTATTTATTGGTTTTGAAAATCAGAGAAAGAGAGAGAGAGAGGTAGAGAGGTTTTCCGTGTGCTGGTTCACTCCCCAGGTGGCTGCAACAACCAGCGCTGGGCCAGGCCAAAATCAGGAGCCAGGAGTTGTATGTAGGTCTCCCACGTGGGTGCAGGGGCCCAGGTACTTGGGCCATCTTCTGCTGCTTTCCCAGGCCATCAGCAGGGAGCTGAATCGGAAGTAGAGCAGTTGGGATTCAAACCAGAGCCCATATGGGATGCTGATGTTGCAGGCAGTGGCTTAATCTGCTATACCATAACACCAGCCCCTATTCATCTCTACCTTTTAATACAGAAATTTTCATTGTCATCTTGAAGCTCACCGACACTTTCCTTGGCCATGCCCAATTTACCGATGAGCCATCATCAGGGGCAGTCTTTATTTCTGTCACAATTCTTTTTATTCCTAGCACTTCATCTCGATGCTCTCTAACAATTCTCCAGTTTCTGGACGGGTGTTTGGTGCAGCAATGAAGTCGCTACTTGGAACACTGGGATCCCGGATAGGAGTACCTGGCTTGAGTTCTGGCTTCTCTGTCTCCAATCCAGTTTCCTGCTAATGTGGCTTAAATACTTGGGTCTCTACCATCTGCGTGAGAGGCTCTGATGAAGTTCTTGGCTCTTGGCTTTAGCCTGGCCTAGCTCTGACTGTTGAGATTATTTGGGGAGTGAACCAGCAGATGGAAGACCTCTCTCTGTCTCTCGCCTTTCAAATAGAATGAAAATAAATTTAAAAAAAAAAATTTAGGGTCCAGCACTGTGGCACAGTGGGTTAAAACCCTGGCCTGTGGTGCTGGCATCTCATATGGGAGCCGGTTTGAATCCTGGCTGCTCCACTTCTGATCCAGCTCCCTTCTAATACACCTGGGAAACCAGCAGAGGATGGCTCAAGGGCTTCTGTGGGAGACATAGAAGAAGCTCCTGGCTCCTGGCTTTGGCTGACCCAGTCCTGGACTTTGCGGCCTGGAGAGTGAACCAGCAGATGTCTAACTCTCCCTCTCTCTCTGTAACTTTGACTTTCAAATAAATAAATAATTTCTTTAAAAAAATGAACAATCATGGCATAAAAGACACAGATGAACCTTAAATTTATATTACTAAGTGAAACCTGAGAAGGCTACATTCTGTATGATTACAACTGTTCTGGCAAAGGCAAGACTATGGAGACAGCGAAGAATATTAGTAGGGACAGGCACTGGGACACAGCAGGTTAAACCTCCACTTGGGACAGCCACCTCCCATATGGGCACCAGTTTGAGTCCCGGCTGCTTTACTTCCAATCCAGCTTCCTATTAATGTACCTGGGAAGCAGTAGATGGTGGCCCAAGGTCGTGAGTCCTTGCTACCCAAATTGGCGACCGTAATGGAGTTTCTGGCCCTTGGCTTTGGCCTGGCCCAAGCATGGCTGTCGCAGGCATTTGGGGTGTGAAGCAGCAGATGACGATCTCTCTCTCTCACTTCCTGTCTCTGTCACTCCACCTTTCAAATCAATAATAAATCTTGACAAAACTAGTGATTGACAGGGGCCTTGGGTGATTGGGTGGAGACAGAATTTTTAGGCCAGTGGAACTGCTCTGTCTGATACTGGAATGAGAGATGCCGTCACCGTACATTTGTTAAAAGTCACAGAATGTACGACACCAAGAGTTGACCCTAAGACAAAGCATGGACCTCGGGTTATGAGGATGTATCAGTGTCGCGTCACTGATTTTAACAAAGCTGCTGCTCTTTGGGAGAGACTAGGAGGCCATGCCTTGGTGAACACAGGAACTCCACACTGTCTGCTCAACTTTGCTATGAACCTAAAAGTACCGTAAAATAAATAGTCTGTATTCAGAAGCAAAATTCTTAGACCTAAAAGGATATTGCATGAAAGATGCATAATTTAGAGAAACACTGGCTTATTCATCCACGTAACAAAAGGTGAACTAGCATTTTCCCACCAATTCCATCCTTTGCACGTATTTCCATTGGAGCAAAAAAGTTAAGACATGATCATATTAGAAATAAAAATCACTGGCGACGTTACTCAGCAAGTAGGCCTATTCTTTAGGGACATTGTTAAGTCTCTTGTTTTGTAGAAATTAGTCCTTCCATAAACACCTCCAAAACTGTAAGTTTTAACTACAGATCTATATAAAGAAGAGAAAAGGGCCAACGCTGTGGCATAGCGAGTGAGGCCACCATCTGCACTGCCGGCATCCCACACGGACGCCGGTTCATGTCTCGGCTGCTCCACTTCTGATCCAGCTCTCTGCCATGGCCTGGGAAAGCAGTGGAGTGTGGCCTAAGTCCTTGGGCCCCTGCACCCACGTGGGAGACCTGGAAGAAGCTCCTGGTTCCTGGCTTTGGATCCTGCCATTGTAGCCATGTGGGGAGTGAACCAGTGGATGGAAGACCTCTTTCTCTCTCTCTCTCTTTGCCTCTCTGTAAGTCTGCCTTTCAAATAAATAAGTAAATCTTAAAAAAAAAAAAAAAAAAAAAAAAAAAGAAGAAGAAGAAAGAAGAAAACAGGAACACAAACCAACACACACGTGCTATCTTAGAATGCAGTTCCTTGCTAATGTAATCACTTTTGTTTCTTCCTGCTAAATCAAGATTGCAGGGACATTCCGAAGTGAAATTAAATAAAAGAAAAAATAACAATATGCCTGAGTAGTTTATTGTGTGTGCCAGTCTGGAAAAGTGCACAACACCCCAAAAGAAGAAATTAATAGTACAGCTGGATGAGGGTGTATTTATTGTTTATTGCAAGAGAAAAAAGAATTATTTCAATGCCATGAAACTCCATTTGATAAATATTGTTTAAGTCAACAAACACAAACAGAACATTTTTAAAAATCATCTGACCTTACTCCAACTATAATTAGTTAACAGAAGCGAAATTCTGGTTGAATAAGCAGAGAATATTCAACAGCCTGAGCTGTCGAGCCGCTCAGGAAAGCCTCGGGAAGGCTGGAGAACAGGTCTGGGATGAGCTCCCAGGAGCGGGAGTGCCCACACCTGAAATGCAGGCCCCATCTGCTGGCTGCCGCCGCACCACCGTGGCCGTTCACAGCACCAGGCGTTCACAGCACTGCCATATCCCTGCCAGGAATGCTCTCTCGGAGCCTTCACCTACAGGACCGACATTGATCTTTAAGGACCTGGTGCCCAAGATGGTGGACTCTTGGCAGGTGCAAACCTGATGGGGTGAAGCAGGAGGGAAGAATCGCAGCTGGAGGTCACAGGCCATCTTCCGGCCAAGTCCCCACCCACACTGGGGCGGGGCGGGGGGCATCTGCTCCGGTCAGAGTCCACCGGGTTAGGAACGAGGGTGCAGCCCAGCAGTGAAGATGCCTGGGTGTGATGCCTGCCTCTGGCTCCTGACTCCAGGTTCCTGCTAATGCAGGAGGCAGCAGAGATTGTTCAAATAACTGGGCTCCTGACACATATGTGGGAGGCCTGGATTGAGTTCTGAGCTCCTGGCTTTGGTTTGGCCCAGTCTCAGTCTCAGCCCCAGCCCAGTTCTGACCAATGTGGACATTTTAGTGGAGGGGAGCATTCTCTCTCTCCCTCTCCCTCTCCCTCTCCCTCTCCCTCTCCCTCTCCCTCTCCCTCTCCCTCTCCCTCTCCCTCTCCCTTCCTCTCCCTCTCCCTCCCTCTCTCCCTCTCCCTCCCTCTCCCTCTCCCTCTCCCTTTCTTTCCCACTCTTCCTCTCTTTCTCTCTCAAATAGATAAGTTTCTTTAAAAAAAAAAAAAACATTCATTTAAATGTTAATATTGTATACCAACAGCCTCACGGAAACATCCAGGATAATATTTAACCAAATACGTGGATCCCATGGCCCAGCCGAGCTGACACATAGAATTAAACATCACATCATTCCAGCCCTGTTCTGTCATCAGCTTTGAGGTCAAAGTTTGGCCAAGACGTGGGTGATTGACACAGTGAATCAGAGAGGAAGGAGATGGCCCACACGGAAGGAAAACTGGAGAAGGTATACTAGGACTGCTTCCAGTGGTGTGGAAAGAGATGGCAAAGCCTCCAATGGGGACCAGCAACAGGGGAAGACATTACTTCCCCTGGATCTGAAGGGCCAAGGAGGAGGGGCCAATCCTGGAAGCTACTGAGTATCCCTTTGCAAGCTGGGGTCTCTGGGTTGGAAATGTGGCAGGAAGCAGAACAGTTCCTGCAATAGACAGACCTGGGGCAGTAACTTCCCTGCAGCTCTCTCCTACTCTGCAATCTCCTGTTACTCTTTCCATTGGCTGGATCCAACCAGCAGCCACAGACAAGGAATCCTTGATGATAGAACCCGTCCCGGTCAGCCTGCTGAGGGCAGGAGAGGTAGAGAGGGGTGGAGAGGGAGTGGATCCAGGACAATCAAAACAGCCCGATCGCAAGCATGACCACAGCCCTGAGAGAGACCAGGAAGGTGAGTTCCAGGCTCCTGGCACCAGCTGCGCCTAGTCCTGGCTGTTGTAGGCATTTGGGGAGTGAACTAGTGGATGAAAGATTTCTTTCCTCTCTCTCACTCTCCCTTTCTAGTTAATCAAGTAAAGAGAAAAGCTGAAAACAAGGACACAATGTCCAGAACGTTCTGTGCCCTGGCCCTCCACGCCCTGTGAATCTAACGTCTTCTCCCTTGGAGGAGAGTGCACACTGCCTATTATCTGAGAGGGAAAAAAAAAGGAAATAAATGAACATGCTTGCACAAAATCAAGATTGCTCATTGGAGTAAGAAGGATCTGATATGCAACTTAGTGCCTGCGTCTCCAGTGCGATCTTAGACACGCTCAAGTTCAAGGAGCCTCGGAGAAGCTCAGAAAAGATGGCAGCTCAGGCGCTGGGTCACCACTCTGCGGTTTGGTGGGCATGGAAACTGGCACCAGCCCTCCCTCGGGTGTTTCCAAAAATCACACACATACGCCAATATAATATCAAAGTCCCGAGCTTGCACTCCCCGCCCATCCGTGTAAAAACTCCCAGCTTCGGAAGTTCCAAGGGAGGGGTGTGTGGTTCCAATCTGCCCTGCAAAGTGTAGGTGGCCCTGCACGGGCTGACGCTCACTGATGGTAATATCGGCTCTTTTTTTTTTTTTGTATTTCAGCAATTTATTAGATATAAATACATGGTACATTTATCAGCTACTACTACTCAGAGTTTAATATTTTTTCCCAAAGAAACCATTTATTTATTTATTTTTATTCTTTTTATTATTAATAAATGTGAATTTACAAAGTGCAACTTTTGTATTGTTGTGGCTTCCCCCCCCCGACCTCCCTCCCTCCCGCGGCCCTCCCCTCTCCCACTCTCTCTCCCATCCCGCCCTTCATCCAGTTTCATTTTCAATTACCTTCATATACTGAAGATCAACTTAGTATATACTAAGCAAGGATTTCAACAGGCTGCGCTCACACAACCGCACAAGGTATAGGGTATTGTTCGACTAGTAGTGTTGTTTTAAGTTTCATAGTAAAACACATTAAGGACAGAGATCCTACGTGGGGAGCATGTACCCAGTGACTCCCGTTGTTGATTTAACAATTGGCACTCTTATTTATGATGTCAGCAATCACCCGAGACTCTTGCTATGAGCTGTCTAGGCTATGGAAGCCCCTTGAGTTCACCGACTCTGAACTTGTTTAGTCAAGGCCGTATCACAGTGGAGGTTCCTTCCTCCCTTCAGAGAAAGGCGCCTCTCTCCAAACCGGGACTTCGAAAATCCAAGTCTTGATCAACAGCTGCTCCCAGAAGTTAGGATGCGGAGGGAAAACGGGGCCCAGGTTCCAACATGACAGCCCCGGGTGGCAGCTGGGAAATCCTGGCTCCTTCTATTAGAATGTATGCTCTTCAGGTCACCTCTTTCCATCCTGAGTCAGCCCATGGCTGACTGACTACAGTCATATTTGTGCTTCTGTGTCTCCTATATTAGAGGGAAAAAAATCCCCACACACCCCCCACACACACCTCTACCAAAATGTGAGGGAATGAAAAGTAGACAAAAGAGCCACATGTTTCAAGACAAAGAGGAGAAAGCATTTTTTTTCAATTTTAAATGTATTGTAAAATTTGCGATTAACATGTACTATGAGCACATTTTTAAGGGGTACGATGCAACATTTCAACACACACACACACACACACACACACACACACAGCACAACCACACCAAGCAAGCAGCCTTCCCATTTCCTTATCTTTTCTCTACTATCCACAGTGTGGTGCAGAAGGAAACAGATCGTCATGAGCCACAGTCACTCCCCGTGCTGTAGAGCAGCCAGGAGCCAGCCGCACGCTCCCTCTGCTGGGTTTGGGTGCCGGGTACCCAACCTTCCCTCTGCCCTTCCTCCGCCTTTCCCAGTCTCTAGTAATCACCACTTGGAATTTGGGTGAAATACACCTGCACACAGTCGCTGACATCCACACATATGGGAGAGAAGTGCGTGGCTTCTTTCACTTAATGTCACGCCCTCCAAGTCGGCTCATTGGGCTGCACGTGTCGGGTGGCATTCTTTCCTAGGGTAGAGTAACACTCCACTGTGTGTATGCACCACAGACTCTCCCTTTGAGAGGGACCGGGAAGGTTTATTGTGCAAGGCCCGAGGCCCAGTCCTGCTGGAGGCGGCTCCGCTCCCAGCGGTGAGGTCGCTGCTTGGCCCCGCTCCCTTCCTCTTGGCCCAGCTGGGCATCCCCGCCCTTTCTGGACGGACTTGCGAGCCGCTTTGTCTCTGGAGGCCGAGAGGTGTCCCCTGGGGCCAAAGCCGCACGCCTCCCGGCCCCCGACCTGCAGGAAGCTGGCGTGTTTGTTGAGGTAGGCCTGGAGGTCCGCTCCATTTCTGGATTTTCTCCGGTATGTCCCGAGGGAGCATGGCGGAGTCACAGGGTAGGTCTCCGTTTAGTTTTTGATCCATTCTGTTCTTCCTAATGGCTGTGCTACTGTGTGTCCCTAAGCTTCCGTCTTCCCCACTTCCTCAAGTAGGTTTTTTCGTGTGTCTATTTTTCTTTAAGATTTATTTATTTATTTGAAGGTCAGAGTTACACAGAGAGAGGAGAGGCAGAGAGAGAGAGAAAGAGAGAGAGAGAGAGGTCTTCTATCCGCTGGTTCACTCCCCATTGGCCACAACAGCTGGAGCTGCACTGATCCAAGCCAGGAGCCAGGAGCCAGGAGCTTCTTCTGGGTCTCCCACGAAGGTGCAGGGGTCCAAGCACTTGGACCATCTTCCACTGCTTTCCCAGGCCACAGCAGAGAGCTGGATCGGAAGAGGAGCAGCCGGGACTAGAACTGGCGCCCATATGGGATGCCGGCACTTCAGGCCAGGGCATTAACCAACTGCACCACAGCCCCAGCCCCATTTTTGTCTTTTTGATAATACCTATTTTACCGGAAATGAAATGATATCTCATTGTGGGCTTTTTAAGATTTATCTGTTTATTTGAAAGAGTTACAGGGAGAGAAGAGAGCAGGAGAGAGAGAGAATCTTTCATCCGCTGGTTCACTCCCTAGATGGCCATAAGAGCCAGGACTGGGCCAACCCAAACCAGGAGCCAGGGGCTTCATCCAGGTTTCCCACGTGCGTGACAAGGACCCTAACACTGGGGCCATCTTGGCTGCTTTTCCCTGGCCGTTAGCAGGGAGCTGCAGCACAAGTGGAGCAGCCGGGACGTGAACCAGCACCCATACGGGATGCTGGTGCCACAGGTGTCGGCTTTCCCTGCTAGGCCACAGCGGCAGCCCCGGTCATTATGGCCTTGATTTGCATCTCCCACATGGATGGTGACATTGAGCATTTTTTAATGAACTTGTTGGACCTTGCTGTTTCTTCTTCTGAGAAATGGCTGTGCAGATCTTGTGCCCAATTTTTAAACTGGATTGGTTGCTGAGTTTTCTAATTCCTTATATATTCTGGATATTAATCCCTTGTCAGATGTTTCCCTCATTCTGTCAGTCATCTCTGCGCTCTGTTGACTGTTTTCTTTGCGGTTCAAAAGCATCTTTGTTTGACATAACCCCATTTGTCTATTTTTGTTTTTGTTGCCTGTGCTTTTGGGGTTATATCCAAAAAGTCACTGCCTAGGCCAATGTTTTTAAAGTGCTTCCCTTATGTTATCTTCTAATAGTTCCAGGCTCGGGGCCGGGGCTGTGGCATAGAAGGTAAAGCCGCTGCCTGCAAGGCCAGCATCCCATATGGACGTCAGTTGGAGTCTTGGCTGCTCCACTTCTGATCCAGCTCTCTGCTGTGGCCTGGGAAAGGAGTGGAAGATGACCCAAGTCCTTGGGTCCCTGCACCCACGTGGGAGACCCAGAAGAAGCTCCTGGCTCCTGGCTTTGGATTGGCGCAGCACCAGCCATTGCGGCCAATTGGGGAGTGAACCATTGGATGGAAGACCTCTCTCTCGGCCTCTCTTTCTCTCTTTGTAACTCTTTCAAATAAAATAAATAAATCTTAAAAAAATAGTCTCAGGCTTTTCGTTAAATCTTTAACCCATTTTGAGCCTATTTTGCATAACGTGAAAGAAGAGATGAGAGTCTTATTTCAGTCGTCTGCACAGGGATATCCAGTTTTCCCAGAACCATATATTGAACATCCCCGGGATGTTTTTAGCTGGTTTTTCAAAGCTAAATCAGCTGTGGACGCATGGATTCGCTTCTGGAGCTTCTGTCTGTTCCACTGGCCCTAGTCTGTTTTTATGCCAACGACATGCTGCTCTGGTTACAAAAGCTTCACACTATATCTTGAAATCCGGAATTGTGATGTCTCCAGCTTTGTCTTTGTTTTCAAGACTGCTTTGCATATATAGGCTCTTTGGTGTTCCCATACAGATTCTACAGATTTCTTTGTCTAGCTCTGTGAAGAATGGCATTGATGTTTTGATGGGGATTGCATTGAATCCGTAAATTATTTGGGATATTATGAACATCTTTTTGTTTGTTTGTTTGTTTGTTTGTTTTTTGTTTGTTTGTTTTTTGACAGGCAAAGTGAACAGTGTGAGAGAGAGAGAGAGAGAGAGAGAGAGAGAAAGGTCTTCCTTTGCCGTTGGTTCACCCTCCAATGGCCGCCGCGGCCAGCGCACCGCGCTGATCCGATGGCAGGAGCCAGGTGCTTCCTCCTGGTCTCCCATGGGGTGCAGGGCCCAAGGATTGGGCCATCCTCCACTGCACTCCCAGGCCACAGCAGAGAGCTGGCCTGGAAGAGGGGCAACCGGGACAGAACCGGCGCCCCGACCGGGACTAGAACCCAGTGTGCCGGCGCCACAAGGTGGAAGATTAGCCTAGTGAGCCACGGGGCCGGCCGATATTATGAACATCTTAACAATATGAATTCTCCTAATCCTTGAACATGAGAGGGTAAGGGTTTTCCATAATTTATGTCATCTTCATCAGTGCTTTGTAGAGCCTTTTCACACCCTTGTTTAAATGTATTTCAAAGGGGCCGGCACCGTGGCGCGGTAGGTTAATCCTCTGCCTGCGGCACTGGCATCCCATATGGGCACCGGTTCTATGGCTGCTCCTCCTCCTATCCAGCTCTCTGCTATGGCCTGGGAAATCAGTAGAAAATGGCCCACGTCCTTGGATCCCTGCACCCTCCTGGGAGACCCAGAAGCAGCTCCTGGCTCCTGGCTTCGGATCGGCGCAGCTCTGGCCGTTGCAGCCATCTGGGGAGTGAACCAGCGGATGGAAGACCTTTCTGTCTCTCCCTCTCACTGTCTATAACTCTACCTCTCAAATAAATTTTAAAAATCTTAAAAAAATGTATTTCAAAGTATTTTTCTGGTAGATATTATGAATGGGGTTCTCTTATTTTTTTTTCTCTGCAAGTTCATTATTGGCATTTAAAAATGCTACAGATATGTGTATGTTGGTTTTGAACCCTTCAACTTTACTGATCTCATACGAGAGTTCCAGTAGTCTTCTGGTGGGGGTCTTTCAGTTTATATATAGAACCACACCATCTGCAAACATGGGTAGCTGACTTCCTCTCTATTTGTATACCTTTTATTTCTCCCTCTTACCTAACTGCTCTGGCTGGAATTCTCAGAACGATATAGAAGAACAGCAGTAAGAATGAATATGTTTGTCTGGTTCCAGATCTTAGCAGAAATGTTGTCAGCTTTCCCCACTCAGTATGATGTTGGCTGTGTGCATATATATATAGCCTTTTTTTTTTTTTCTGTAGAGGTATGTTCCTTCTCTATCTAATTTGTTTAAGGTTTTTATCATGAATAGATGTTGAATTTTACTGAATACTTTTTCTGCATCTATTGAGGTGATCATGTGCTTTTTTTAAAGATGTATGCACTTGTTTGAAATCAGAGTTACAGAGAAGAGGTGGGGGGAGAGAAAGAGAGAGAGAGAGAGAATCTTCCATCCATTGGTTCACTCCCCAGATGGCCACAATGGCCTGAGCCGGGCCAGACTGAATCCAGGAGCCAGAGTCTGGAGCTTCATCCAGGGCTCCCACATAGGTACAGGGGCCCGAGGATTTGGACCATCTTGCACTGCTTTCCCCAGCACATTAGCAGGAAGCTGTATTGGAAGTGGAACGGCCGGGATTCAAACTGGCACCCATCTGGGATGCCAGTATTGCAGGCGATGGCTTAACCCTCTGTCCCACCACACAGGCTGTCATGGTTCAATTTTGATAAGTTATATGTATCCAGAAATCTATTCATTTTCTAGATTTTGAAACTTGCTGGCAAATAGTGGTTCATAATAGTCTGTGGTATCAGTTGTTATAGCTCCTCTTTCATCTCTGATTTTATTGGGTTCTCTCTCGTCTGTTATGAGGAAGTCTAGCTGAAGGCTTGTCAATTTTGTCTTTTCAATGAACCACTCTTCATTCCATTCATCTTTTGTACTAACTTAATTGTTTCTATTTCATTTGGTTCTTCTCTAATTTTATTATTCTTTTCCTTCTACTGAGTCTTTGTTCTTGCCTTTCTGGGTCCTTGAGGTACACTGTCAGGTTGTTCATTTGCTACCTTTCTGATTTTGATGTGTGTGCTTATTGCTGTAAAATGTCCTCTTCTTATTGCTTTTATTGTATTCTACAACTTTCGGTATATTGTGTTTCCATTTTTATTAGTTTCAGAGAATTTTTAAATTTTCTTTTGATGTCTTCAATAATTCTTTCTTCATTCAGTCTCCATGTTTTTCTATAATTTCTAAAACTTCTTGCAGATTTCTAATTTTATTCCATTATTATAAAAAAATGATATACATGAGGGCCAGGCATTTGTCACAGTGGCTAAGTTTCTGCTTGGGTTCACTCCACCCCACATCAGAGTGCTTGCTCCTGACTCCAGCTTCCTGCTAATGCGCATTCTGCACAGAGACAGCAAGGGGTGGATCGAATAGTTGGGTCCCTGCCACTCACAAGGGAAGAACGTGTTGAGTTCCCAGCTCTTGGTTTCAACCTCGTCCAGCCCTGGCTGCTTTGGGCATTTGAAGAGTGAACAAGCAGATGGGATCTCTCTCTCTCTTTCTTTCTCTCTCTCTCTCTCTCTCTCTGTTGCTTCCTTTAGATAACAAGTCAATGAATAAATTTTTTTTAAAATAATGTATGAAAAAGAAAAGATACAATTCCAACTTTTAAAAGTTTGTTGAGGTCTACTTTTGTGTCCTTGTTCTAGAATGTTCCATGTGCTGATGGAAAGAATGTGTACTCTGCGCTACTGAATGCAGTGCTCCGTAAATGTCTATCGGGTCCATGTGTCTGTAGCGTCACTTCACTCTGAGGCGTCTGTGTTGATATTTTTTGTCTGGATAATCCACCCATTGATGAAAGCTGGGGGTGAAGTCCCCACTATTACTATATCGGAGCTCATGTCTTCCTCTAGATCTCATAATATCATGTTATGGTTACTCCAGCATTAGTACACATCTATCGTTAATATACAATTGTTATATCTTTGCTTTGAACTGACACCTTAAGTAGTACCAAGTGACCATATTTGTCTCTTTTAATAGTTTTTGTTTTAAAGCATATTTTGCCTGATAGCAGGGTAGCCACTGCCGCTTATTCTTGGTTTCAATTTTCATGGAATATATTTTGCCATTCTTTCAACTGCAGCTTTTACGGATGAAGTGAGTCTCTTGCAGGCAATGTATCATTAGGTTTTGTTTTTTAGCCATTCAGCCAGTCTGTATCTTTTAATTGGGCAGTTTATTGCATTTACATTCAGAGTTATCAATTGGAATGGCTTAGTCTTGCAAGTTTTTCCTTAATATTTAGTCTATTTTTAGCATCATTTGGTCTTTCTGTATTTATATTTTGACATATTCTCATGATGGTAGTTGTCTTTGTTTCTGTATGTGGGAGACACTGAAGCATCTTTTGTGAATCTGGTCAGATGGTGATGAATTCTTTCAGTTTTGGCTGTCTTGGAAAAGTCTATATTTATCCTTCATTTATGAAAGCTGTCTTAGCCAGGTAGAGCTGGAAATTCTCTTATTTCAGAACTTGAAATAGAGCATTCAGTTCCCTCCTAGCTTGTAATGTTTCTGATGAAAAATCTGCTTCTTAATATACTGGAGATTGAAAGTAGCTTAAAAGTAACCTGCATCTTTTTTCCTGCAAATGTTAGAGTTCTTCCCTCGTGCTGTGCCTTTTTTTTTTTTTTTTTTTTTTGACAGGCAGAGTGGACAGTGAGAGAGAGAGAGACAGAGAGAAAGGTCTTCCTTTTGCCGTTGGTTCACCCCTCAATGGCCGCTGCGGCCGGCGCACTGCGCTGTTCCAAAGCCAGGAGCCAGGTGCTTCTCCTGGTCTCCCATGGGGTGCAGGGCCCAAGCACTTGGGCCATCCTCCACTGCACTCCCTGGCCACAGCAGAGAGCTGGCCTGGAAGAGGGGCAACCGGGACAGAATCCGGCGCCCCGACCGGGACTAGAACCCGGTGTGCCGGTACCGCAGGCAGAGGATTAGCCTAGTGAGCCACAGCGCCGGCCCTCGTGCTATATTTTTGAGAGTTTGACGATGATGTGGCCTGGTGAGAATCTTTCCTGGTCATGTCTGTCTGGGTTTCTGTGGGCCTCCTGGACTTCGGTGTTCGTATCTTTCTCCAGACTGGGGATACTTTCAAGTATCACTTCATTGAGAAGGTATCCTGCCCCTTCTTCTTCTCTCCTCCCCAGAAGGTCCCCCTTATGGGAATATTTGTTTCATTTAATGGTGTTCCCAAGGACACGGAGTTTGTCTTCATTCTACGTATTTATGTATTTACTGAAAGGCAGAGTATAAAGAGAGAGGAAGAAACAGAGAGATCTTCCATCTGCTGGTTCACTCAACACCCAATATCACAACCCCACTGCCACTGGCCTATGTAGAAACCAGGGCTGGGCCACGCCAAAGCCAGGGTCCTGGGACTCCATCCAGGTCTCCCACATGGGTGGCAGGGGCCCACGTACTTGGGCTACCTCCTGCTGCCTTCCCAGGCACATTAGTAGAAAGCCGGACTGGAGGCACAGCAACCAGGACTCAAACTGGCCCTCAAATATGGGAAGCCAGCATTGCAAGCAGCGGCGTAGCCATCTGCCCCACAACGCCAGCCCCTCCTCCTTCAGGTGTCTTCTCCCTCTCCCATCTTTCTAGTCTGAGACTGAGTTACTGCTCACCTTTCGCGGTGTCACGTTGCCTTGCCTTCTCATAGTTCTTGTAGCCCTGCCTTGAGTTCTGCACATCTGGCAGCTCCATTATTTGCAGCCCTGTTTAAAGGGCGCCTTTTATGGATTAAAGGCTTTTTTCTGCAGAGGTGTCTTCTGGCACATTCGTGGACTGTTTTGACTTTAGTTCCATTGAATGCTGCAGTACAGTCTCCCTGTACCTTTTGTCACTGTAGCGGATGGCAACAGCAGCGGGGTCTACGGCACTCCTGAGGCCCAGTGGGGTTGAACAGATCTGTGGCACACGGTCCACCAGTTGCTGTCCATGCAAAAAGCAGAAGCCCCTGGACCGGCCAGGATGGGTGGGGCACAGAGACCCTCCCCACTACTGTCCGTGCGAAGCTGCAATTCTGGTTGGCACCAGAGGGGTGGAGTGCATAGATCCCTGGTCACCATCTATGTGAAGGCCCAAGAACACATGTTGGTGCCAGGATGGGCAGGGTGCACAGACTTCCACTGACTGCAAAGCCCCAAGGCCATGGTGCCCATGGCATGCACAGACCCCCATCACTGTCCACGCAGGGGCCTAAAGCCATAGAACTGATTGGCACTGGGTTGAGTGGAGAGGACAGATTCCCCACTCACTGTGCAAGGTCCTGAAGCCACAGGGACCCGCTCTGGTCCACTGCTCACTGGGAAATACGGACTCCACGGCTCTGTCCGTGTGACAGTCTGAAATGACAAGATGGACAGGGCACACAGACTCCTGGTCACTACGTGTGCCGGTAGAGGTTGCACAGTTTTGCGCTGAAGTGACACAGTGTACCTCACTCATTTAGGATTTCTGTATGGGCCAGTGGCATTTGGGGTTGTGGCATCTGGGGTACTGTTCACTAACCCCTTCAGCCCCACTTTGGCCTTCCAGGTTTTTATTTCACTTAACATACACAGGAGGGTTAAAAAGATGTTTTGTCCTCTAAGAATGGAGATGGTTGATTTCTAGTGAATTTACTCTGTTATTCAGCAGTCATTCAATACTTAGGCATAAGGCACTTTGCTGAGCACTGGAAACACAGCAGTTAGCAAGACCAACGTGATCCCGGCCCTCACGGAGCACCCACTCTCTGGCCAACTCTTTTCTAGAAATTACCTAACGTCCATCACAATGTAGGAGTCCCTTTTTCAGTGAGCAACTCTACGGCTTTGTCCTAAGCCAGCTCACTGGCCTGGAAAAGTTTCCTTGCCTGTGGTAGTAAGAGTGACTTTCTATAAGAAAAAAATCAAAGACGTAGGAACAAAATTTATTTCCATTAACCAGACCCCAAGTGTTTTCGCCACTATCTGAATGTTCTTCAAAGTCTGTGGAAAATGGAATCAAAAGTTAATTTTGGTGCAAAAAAAAAAAAAAAAACCACTGAAATCGTGCAGTTTTTTCATGTCTCCATGAACTTTTTGAAAACCCCTCCTATCCGCCAGGTGAGGATGTTTGGCTTCCATTACAAAGGACGCCAAGTTCTGTTGGTTTGTTTCTTTTTCAAGCTCACGTTCATCCCGGCTCAGCTCTGGTGCTGAGTGAACTCCACCTGGGACTCACTGATGCCCAGACTCTCTGTGACCTGACTGGCTGCTCTCAGAAGGCAAGAGCTATGGCAGAATCGCACAAGAGGCCTCGCTCTTCCACTCGGAAGTCTCGCCTGTCAGTTTCACTCATCCTCCTCTGGGCACAGCAGATCGTGTGGCTGCACTTGGGTTCAACGGCACAGAGATACATAGCCCTCCAGCACGGGGGTACTGCAGGAAGCGGGCTCTCAAGAAAGGCAGCTGATACTCTGAACAACAACGCGGCTACCACAAATAGCCATGCAGCCAACGTCACCGGATGCTGGGGATCATCTGGTCCCCAGAGACCAAAATAACGACAATTTTGGCAAAAAAAAAAAAAAAAAAAAAAAAGAGAGAGAGAGAGAGCTCATATGTGGAAGAAATGGATAGCCTCCAATGAAAAAGCTAAGGAACATAGCGGAAGAAAAAATGGAAACCCCAGTGTTCCCTCCTTCCTTCCTTAAAGAGCCCCAGACACGCTTCCCTCTCCCAAAGCAGGTGGGAGCTGTGCCATGAGCTGCCTTTCAAGGTGAAATTTCCCCTGCCTGCTCATCGCAGCCAAGGGACTGAAACAGGAAGCCTAGGAAAGTGTTGGGGGGGGAGGGGGGTATTAAATAACTTCCTAGCTTAATTGATTGATGAATATTAACTTCCAAAATTAGCTCTGCCTTTCGTTACATAATGTCTGAAATGCAATTCACTCAGCTTTCCCTGAAATCCTGGGAAATGCAAATGCTGAACCAACTCTTCTTTAAGCTCCTAGAATTCTTTTCCTCCCCAGTTTTCTTCCCAGTCTTCCCCTCCCCCAGTCCCGGGTTGAGGAGAGCGTCTCCCTCCCTCCAAGAGCACCCACAGGTTTACAGTCTTACCCACCCAAAAGGACTTAGTGTCCTCTTCGCCCCCTTAGAAGGAGGTAATGATTGAGCATTAACAACTGGAATGACTTCCCACCCAAGCTAACGCTTACCTTCTCCTAACACTTACCCATAGAAACGATCGGGTATGGATGGCAGAAGGCAGCTGTGTGGTTCCTAAAGCTCTGGGGCCGCAGCCCAAGGGCTGGAAGCACACGAAAGCTTCGTTAGCAAGAAAGGACGCCTCTTCCCGCCCACAGCGGAAGGCACTTAACCTCCACAGGGGTGAGGCGGGAGGAGTCCCGATGCTTTTAAAGCAATTAGCACTATCTGCACACTGAGTCGCAGCTTATTTTCATTCGTTTGCTTTCAGCCCCCAAAAGGCGTACATCGAAGTTCCCCAAATCATTTTACTCTAGACCACTGCACAGTAATCCCGAAGGGAAACGTGATTAAGAATAGAAAGGCCGTTGGTGCAGATGGGAGACCCTCTCGTCCAGATCTCAAATGCACTTTTTCAGACGTCAGCTTCTGAACCCTCATTGCTTCCTGTAGCACGGATTTCTAACCTCAGCCAGTATTGAGCAAGCACGTGTGGGTCGGCAGAATGAATTCAGGTGCAGCATTTACTTACCTACCGGGCAGTGAAGTGCTTGCCTCATGCCCACCTCTGAGCAGGTGCACAGACAGCACAGGCTGGTCAAATAAGCAAGCTTTCACAGTCTCAATACGTCCCTCCTGTAAAACGCGACAAGATTTGCATTGGCATCAGCTTGAGTTTATCAGCAGGAAAACCCGGAAGAACCTTCATAGAGAAGCCGAGGGACAAAGAGGACAGTTTTTTTTTTTTTTTTTTTTTTTTTTTTTTTTTTTTTGACAGGCAGAGTGGACAGTGAGAGAGAGAGACAGAGAGAAAGGTCTTCCTTTGCCGTTGGTTCACCCTCCAATGGCTGCTGCGGCCGGTGCACCGTGCTGATCCGAAGGCAGGAGCCAGGTGCTTCTCCTGGTCTCCCATGGGGTGCAGGGCCCAAGCACTTGGGCCATCCTCCACTGCACTCCCTGGCCACAGCAGAGAGCTGGCCTGGAAGAGGGGCAACTGGGACAGAATCCGGCGCCCCGACCGGGACTAGAACCTGGGGTGCCAGCGCCGCAAGGCGGAGGATTAGCCTAGTGAGCCCCGGCGCCGGCCGAGGACAGTTTTCTTAAACATGGCCTCGTGCAATGCAAAGGTGGCACCCTTGAAGAAGCGTCAAGCTAACACAGGGTCGGGGGCCGACGGTCAGTCCACACGTGACGGAGTGGTGAGCCCTGGGTAACTTGCCAGAGCTACAGACATGAACAGGATGGACACGCTGCCTGCCCCTCCTGGGGTTCAGAGTCCACAGGCAGGGATAGATGTTTGCAAAGCTGCTGGACATTGTGCAAGAGGAGGGGGAGGGAGCCGTGGATGACACGATAGAGACGTTGAATCGGAAGGAACAGGAAAGGCTGCCCTACAGCAGTGGCTTGGACGTTGAGACCTCGAAGATGTGTGGCCTGCTCGTGGGAACACGTGGCAGCTCCTCTGGGCCCCCAGGGATCCTCCCTGGCGTCAGCGCCCACCCTGACATCGGAAATGCTGCTGCGAGGCAGACCAGCTCAGTCCTCAGGACTCAGCCAAACCACACCCCTCACTCCGTTAGGAAGACGGCAGGACCAGAGCTGGGAACGTTGAGACCTGTTTTCAGTCCACGAAAGTTTAAGTGGAAGAACCTAGTGTTTTCTAGAGGGGCTATCACCCACGTGAGGCTATCACCCACCTGGAATCTGTTTTAAAAAAAAAAAAATGCAGTGGGGGAGGCCTCAGAACCTCCTACCAAAACCACAGTAACAACACCTTCCCACCGGGAATGGCGCGCTGCTGTTTTGGACACAGACTTCGAAAACGTAAGAAATGACACTGCAGCTTTCTCAATGAAACAAAGAGAAACTCCTTGGCAGTCACTCGACAAAGGCCCATGAAAACTTTCCCTCTACCTTCGTGCAAAAAGAAAAGACAGCAAGCGCAATCAACCGTCAATAGCACTCTGACATGTGAAGGCAAATCGGACGCTGCTTTTCTTTCTTTCTTTCTTTCTTTCTTTCTTTCTTTCTTTCTTTCTTTCTTTTCTTTCTTTTCTTTCCTTCCTTCCTTCCTTCCTTCCTTCCTTTTAATTTGACAGGTAGAGTTATAGACAGTGAGAGAGAGAGAGAGAGACAGAGAGAAAGGTCTTTCTTTCGTTGGTTCACTCCCCAAATGGCCGCCATAGCTGGAGCTGCACCAATCCGAAGCCAAGAGCCGGGTGCTTCTTCCTGGTCTCCCATGCGGGTACAGGGCCCAAGCACTTGGGCCATCCTCCACTGCACTCCCTAGCCACAGCAGAGAGCTGGCCTGGAAGAGGGGCAGCCGGGACAGAATCCAGCGCCCCGACCGGGACTAGAACCCGGTGTGCTGGCGCCGCAGGCGGAGGATTAACCAAGTGAGCCACAGCGCTGGCCCCCTGGATGCTGCTTCTCTGAAACATTACCCGTTAGCTAGAACGGGAGCGTGGGGTCCCCTGGTGGCAATCACCAGTCCGACCCCACTGCCCCACTGGAGGCGGAAAGTCTCAGCAAGCTGACTACAACAGGACAACCACATGTGCCTTCGTGTTTTGTCTTCTAAAGATGTGTGATCATACATACGAATGTTCAGTGATAGAATCGCCACTCCTAGGATGCCAGGTTCTTCTAGGGGGGACACTTGTCAGCCTATGTGATATCTTCTTCATTAACTCGATTAAGAGAACTTGGGATAGACCAAGAAACCCGAACTCCATGTCCAGAGTGTGCGTGACCCTCAGCACTGGTATCACAAGGCATCCCATAGATGCTTTTTGGTTTTACCTCTGATCGGTCCCACTGATCCTCATTCCTCCACCAAAGCAAACTCAGCCAGGCTCCCTTTGCTCACCTCAACGGCTTCCCATTGATCCAAACTGTTTTAGCTGGGAGACCTTTCTTTTCAGCCAAGAGCAAACAGAGCCACTCAAGGACCCTGGCCACAGAAGGCCCTCACTCACCTCCCAGAGGTTCTTAGAGGGGAAAAGAGGTGCTGTATGGGGTGTGTTAACCGGGAGAGACTTCGGAGGAAGCGTGCCTGGCCTGTCTTTGACTTTGAGGACGTTCGGGTCTCCAGAAGAACGTGTGGGGAATGCCATTTGTTGTGGCACATTTGCTGGGCGGGAATCAGTCGGTAAGTTACATCTGCTCTTCGCGGGAAGGAATCTCTTGAAAAGAGTACAGCAAAGCAAAAGATGTTTTATTTTGTTTTCTGCTTAAAAATAAAAACAACTGACAGCACCATTTTCTATTCTGATATTTTTGCCTTGAGAAAGTTGCATTTTGCCTGATTAGTAATACAGCTTGAACAAATATTATTTCCACCATCTGTGGGTTACAGCGTTCCCACTAACGTGGCAACTAGTCGATCTACTTTATCTCCTCCAAATATTCATCAAGCTGTCTTTAAAATCAACATCTTGTTATGACTCAGTCGGATCACATAACACAGACGCGGTCTTCAACGTGCAGGTTGGGTTTCACTATTCTGTGGCTTGTGCCACACTTCCTTGGATGACATCACATTCCTTTCTTAAACTTCCTACATCTCCCCACCCCTCAACACCAAAGCCAAAAAGAAATCCTAGAAAGGAAGATTTAAGATACCAAGCTAAAATATTAGCTGATAAGTTGTCAGCTCTCCAAATATCAGGAGGGAAAAATAAAAGCCACAAACTGTTGGTAGAAGCTGGGACAGAGAAAATTACCCCAGGGACCGGTGCTGTAGGTTAAGCCTCCACGTGAGGCACCAGCATTCCATATAGGCACCCCTTCAAGACCAGGCTGCTCCACTTCAGATCCAGCTCTCTGCTAATGCGCCTGGGAAACAGTGGAAAATGACAGCTCAAGTGCTTGGACCCCTGTGCCCAGGTGGGTGACCCAGAAGAAGCTCCTGGCTCCTGGCTTCAGATCAGCCCAGCTCCAGCCATTGCGACCATTTGGGGAGTGAACCAGCAAGTGGAAGACCTCTTTCTCTCTCTGTCTTTCCCCTTCTCTGTCTGTAACTCTACTTCTCAAATACAGAAAGAAATAAAGAAATAAAGAAAGGAGGGAGGGAGGGAGGGAAGGAAGGAAGGAAGGAAGGAAGGAAGGAAGGAAGGGAGGGAGGGAGGGAGAGAAAAGACAATTATCCCAGTTCATCTGGGGAGCAGCCTTTAGTCTACCTTGTCGCACACCTGTTTGAATGAGTCAAGCTCAGATTCCATTTGGAATATGTGCGAGTATTTCCTGTTTGTTAATTTCCTTCTTCAGATTCAGGGGTGGTCTCTCTCTTGCCTCCCTTCTTCCCCCTGTCTCCCCTTTCTCTTAGAGGTTTGGGCCTCTAGAAGGGACAAGGCTAAACCATTCAGAAGCTTGTCACAGCTCTGAAAGGGAAGTCTCCAACACTTTCACACAGGGAGTTTGCCTTTGTGATAGTCAAATCGTTTAAGCTCACCATTGTAATCATAATTACCCGTGCTTTCTAAGTAGTCATGGTTTCCTTCTTTTTTCAATATCTTAATTTTCTTGCTGTTGTATTAATCATTCTCAGTTGGACAACACTATACTTGGCACAAGCATTCAAGATTCCCCTAAGAAAACAGCCAAGAAATACCATTCTTCCCACTCTTTTCCCATACAAAAATCTGTTTAAAAATCCCAGATAATAGATCTGCTCCCCTTCTTTTTCTAATTTTCCCTAGAAGTTTACAAAGGCTGTCTCAGGAAGGGAAAATGTAGGACCAGGGCACAGTTTGGAGGTAAAACTTACATAGTTAGTGTTCTTTTGTTTAAAAAACAAAAATAAAAAACTTCACAGCCATAACCACATAGCTCTGCTATCTCACAATAAGAAGTCTCAGTTGGCTTGGTTGGTTTCTTTGCTAAGGGTTTCAAGAGACAGAAAATGAGGCCGGTGTTGTATGCAGTGAGCTATGCCTTTACCTGTGACACTAGTATCCCACGTGAGCACCAGCTGGAGCCCTGGCTGCTCCACTTCCCATCCAGCTCCCTGCCAATGTCCCCACAAAAGCAGTGGAAGACGGCCCACGTGCTTGGGCCCCTGCCGGGCCACATGGGAGACCCAGATGGACTTCCAGACTCCTGGCTTCAGCCTGGCCCAGCCCTGGCCATGGCCGTTTGGGGAGTGAAAGAGCAGGTAGAAGGTCTTTCTCCCTCTCTCTCTGTAATTCTGCCTTTAAAAAAAAGAGAGAGAGAGAGCACCTGTGGAGCTGCGTTCCCTACTGGGGGCTCCAGGGCACACCTGTCTGGAAGGGCCTTGGCTGTCAGCTGAATTTGATTCCTTGCCATGATAGGGCTGAAGTCCCTGTTTCCTTGCTGGCGGTCACTCAGGGGCTGCAGAGTTCCCTGCGCTGTCTTGCTCAGCCCTGGGATCTCTCTGCATTCCTCTTTGGCTGCTGCATCACTGGTACTCCACACAGAGAAACTCCTGCGTCTTTAAGGACTCGTTTGATGGGACTGGCTCCACCTACACAAGCCCAGTTACTCTCCCTGTCTCAAAGGCATCATCACTTTAATTCCACGGGAAAACCCCCTTTGCTGAGTAACATATTTACAGAATTAAGCTGTGGACATTGTTGCAAGGGGGCATTATTTGACCTACCAACATCCCAGTATATATATTTGTTTTATGCTTTAAAGATGTACCATGTAGGGGCCAGCGCTGTGGCGTAGCAGGTGAAGCCACCGCCTGCAGTGCCGGCATCCCATATGGGCGCTGGTTCGAGTCCCGGCTACTCCACTTCCAGTCCCGCTCTCTGCTGTGTCCTGGGAAAGCAGCGGAAGATGGCCCAGGTCCTAGGGCCCCTGCAGCCCCACAGGAGACCTGGAGGAAGCTCCTGGCTCCTGGCTTTGGATTGGTGCAGCTCGGCCATTGTGGCTAATTGGGGAGTGAACCAGCGGATGGAAGACCTCTCTCTCTCTCTCTCTTTCTCTCTGCCTCTCCTCTCTCTGTGTAACTGACTTTCAAATAAATAAATCTTAAAAAAAAAAAAAAAAGATGTACCATGTATATGGATGACCTACTCCAAAGGTTAACTAAAATCAGAGATAAGGAACTGGGGAAGAGTCCGGAAACACTGTGGAAGTTATGAGCCCAGCAATAGCCAAGGGCCAGGTTCTGGATATGTATTGCCTGATGTAATCACCACGATGTTATCATCTAGAAATTACAAAGGAGGGAACCCAGGCCTGAAGGAGTTAAGCGTTGGCCCACGTGGCTGGTATGTGGCAATCCTGCACGCCCAGAGGATCTGGCACAACCAGAGGCTGTTTCTAACCACGAGTTTGTAGGAATCTCTGCTGTAATTCCTCACTCATCTCCTCCTCTTAAAGGCAGAGGGACAGAAAGAGAGGAAGGGACAGAGAGAGAGAGAGATCTTGCATCTGCTGATTCACTCCCCAAATGCCCGCTATAGCCAAGGCTGGACCAGGCCAAAGCCGGGAGCTCAGAACTCCATCCTGATTTCCCACGTGGGTGGCAGGGGCCGAAGCACTTGGGCCATCTTCCGCTCCTTCCCTAGCCACGTTAGCAGGAAGCTGGACCAGAGGCGGAGCAGCTGGGATTCGGATGCAGAGTGCAGGTGTGGAAAATGGCTGCTTAACCATAGCGCTTGCCCGGTGTCTCTGGGAAAACCCCTGGGAGCTTTGTGGTGGTGGCTGTGCAAGGGAAACAGGAAGAAACCCAGCCGGGGTGAGATTGCAAGGCAAACACTATGGAGGGCACCTCCAGCCTGAACCCCGCGGAAAATCCAAATAACTTTCCTGAGTTATCGTGACCCAAGACTCTCATTTACCTTGTTACTGGGTCAGGCCCGCCTTGGAGTCAGAAACAGGGGCACAGACTCCCAGGCTCCTCCGGCTTTCTGAGATGACGAGGTCAATCACCCCTCAAAGTACACACAGCCCGAGCGTGTGGTGGTGACTCCTGCCTCATACCACTTCTCCATGTGTAACAGGACACACACCCCAAACAAGACAACCCGGGCAAGCAGCCCAGGCAGGAGCTGTTAGGCTTGGCCAGTTAAAGGGAATCAGGACTGCATTTCAGAGGAACGCATGGTGGGAGCAATCTTTGAAGACAGGGGATCAGCTTGTTTCATTCTGCAAGATAGGAAAAGTATGCCCTGAACACTGAGGCAGGTGGAAGATGGCCGTGGAGCCACTCGCGGGACAGCAGCCCTGTGCTGCCGGTGAATCTCTCCTGCTGCTTGGAGAAGCAGGATGCCGGGAGACGCTAAGTTGTCAGCAGGTGCATCTGACAGGCGCATTGGCACCCGTAACTTCCTAATTTCTGACCCAATTGAAGAAATATGCCCACAGTCTTTTCAGAGGTTTAATTAAAGTACAAATATCATCTTCTCTTTCTTTAAAAAGAGGAAATTGGTTCGAACTCCATTATTATTTCTACAGAGAGAATTAATTTTCAACAAAGCATTTTAGAAAATCTGTGTTGGCAGTTTGGGAAGGAAGATCTCATTTTCTGAATGCAAATTCTGGCTTTCCCTGTCTTTTTCCTTTCTACCTCACACTTTTAAAAATACCAGAAACAGGATTTTTTTTTTACCCATAACATAAAAGGGTAAGTTTTGCAATATTCTTTCCTAGGTTCTGCATACATCAGAAAACAACTCTTGACTTGGGGTTTGATTTCTTAAAGACTTAGTTTTTATGTGTTTGAAAGGTAGTTACCGGGGCCAGTGCTGTGGCACAGTGGGTTAAACCTCCAGTCTGCAGTGCCAGCATCCCATATGGGCGCTGGTTCAAGTTCCGGCTGCTCCACTTCTGATCCAGCTCTCTGCTTGGCCTGGGAAAGCAGTGGAAGATGGTCCAAGTGCTTGGGCCCCTGCACCTGCGTGGGAGACCCAGAAGAAGCTCCTGGCTCCTGGCTCCGGATCGACACAGCTCCAGCCGTTGTGGCCATTACGGGAGTGAACCAGTGGATGGAAGACCTCTATCTCTCTCTGCCTCTCTGTGACGCTGCCTTTCAAATAAATAAATCTTGAAAGAAGAGAGAGAGAGAGAGAGAGAGAGAGAGAGAGAGAGAGAGAGAGAAGCAGTTACAGAGAGCGAGAGGGACTGAGAGAGAGAGAATCTTCCATCTGTTGGTGCACTCCCCAAATGGCCACAATGCCCAGGACTGGGCCAGGCAGAAGCCAGGAGCCTGAAGCTCCCTCTGGGTGACTCCCACATGGGTGGGTGGCAGTGACTCAAGTACTATCTTCTGCTGCTTTCCTGGGCACATTAGCATATAGCTGGATTGGAAGCAAAGCACCCAGGTCTTGAACCAACACCCATATGGGATGCTGGGGTCTCAGGAGGCGGCTCAAACCATTATGCCACAGTGCCAGCGCCTCGGGCTATGATTCTTAACTTGCAGAAGTTCTGAATGAATGAGCTCATTCATTACCACTCATCTCTTTCACCTGCTATGTACATTACCAGTGTGCAGCAGGGCAGCAGACGTACTGACTTTGGGGGTTTTGCACAGTGAGGTGACAGCTTTTGGCAGTGTCAAGAAAGCTTACACTGCTAGGGTTTAGCTAGGAGCACCGAGTAAATGTCTCCCCAAAGCCGAATCAGCCAAGGACTCAACGACCCTCAGATGGCTGCCACGGAACTGGCATTGCCGGTGCTGCTGGGACAAAATTCTTGGGTCACGACAGGCACCCGGATGATGCAAAGGAATGGAACACACGTCCACTGCCCGGGTAACTGCCGCTGCCTGACTCGGGTGATGCCCCCTGACCCAAGTTCACAGCCCTCCAGTACCTGGCATCCGTTTAGACGCCTTAGCTGCAAATGGCGATGTGTCAGTGGGAGACGACCCTACCCCAGGGACTTCTCAGTGACAGCTGCCCAGGAGAGGGGTCCTCGGGAGCCTGAGGCATGATATCCCTGCTTCCCTGGACTGAACCGCGCTCACTCCCTGCTGGGGGTGATTGGGATTTGCAAATTGATTAAAGCTGGAGCTTTAGCGGCTGAAATAGACTCTCTGAGATAATTGCTGGAAAAGCCTTTGCTGGACTGAGCTCCATCTGGCAAATCAGACGCTCCCTGACGGAAGCCAGATCCGCGGAAGACAGAAGAGCATCCCGAAGAGGAACCTTCCCAGCAGGTGCGTTGCCTCCTGCCGTGCAGAACAACACAGCAGAGCACCGCAGCCTCCACGGGATGGGCGCTAAAGAAAAGGAAATCCAAGCCGGGATGGCTGGTTCGCTGGAAACTGTTCCAAAGGATGTGCTATTCCTTTCTCCACTGGGATCCTTTCTTGGCTAATTTTGTAGCTTCTTCCAGGAATGTTTGTAAATGATCAGCTTGAAAGACTTGTTTTACATAGATGGGAGAGGGGGCCTGGAAAAAAAAAAAATACTCAGATACCCCGTAACCTCTCCCAGAAAGCCATTGGGCAATATTGACCCGTGTCCGTGTGTTTATAAACATGTGTGTGACCTCTGACCCAGCCCTTCCTCCAGGCCTTAGTCCTCCGGAAATCAGCCAGGGTGTGATCAAAGGTGTCGCTTCTCTGATGTTTGCTGTAGCAAAAGCTCGCCTGGCACACACATGGCTAGTGTCTAGCACGAGCTTGGCCAGAGTGTTCCACTGGGGAGGACGGGAACCGTGCAGCTGCCAACAGAGACTGTCCTCACACGGAGCAGTTCCAAGTCCGTTTTGCTTCTCTGCGCTTTCTCGCAGTTCTTCAATGAAAACGTGGCTCACTTTCAAACGTTTTCAAAAACCTCCTTTGAACTCTATGAGTCTTGTGGCAGAAATTACCGATTTGAAAAACTATGTTCACAAAAATAATTAATACAAATACAAGGGTGTGAAATTATATGTGGTATGATTCCACTCCTTGCAAAAAAAGAAATCCGTTTATTCCCTCTGTTTGTACCTCTCTCTCTCTCTCTCTTACACACACATACCTAGAAGCATAGAACCAACATATTATAGCGGTTCTCTGTAGAGAAGTAATAACTTAATTTTTTTCTCTGCTCACCTATATATCACTTTTATTCACTGTACATGCAATACTTGTACAGTTGAAAAACACGACGCTTAATTCCACATGGGGTAGACAGGAGTCCTAAAGTGTATGGATGAAGGGGCAGTGCAGGTGGCTGCGTTCTGTCTCCCACCTGCCTCTGCTTACTGGGTGCTGATGTTGGCGTGGGACCGCCCCTGTCTTGGGTAAAATGGAGCGTCTTCAGAAGTGGTCTGGGGCAGAAAGCCTCTGAGGGCCGCTAAGCCGTACTCAGAGCCTCTGGGGTAATCTGTGCGACTGGGAATTGGGAGCAGGTACAGGAAGAGGGAGGACTTGCCACCTGCCATCGCTAAAAGTTGCGCCATTGCCTTCCTCGCACTGGCCGTGGCCTGGCCCAGCCCGCTGGTCCTAGTGGTGGCCTCCAGCTCTCTTCCACCAGGATGGGCAGATGGGAAATGGTGTGTACAGGGCGTTGGTCTTTGAGAACAGACCACCTGTCCCTGGGCACTCCCCAAAACAGCTGCTCTTCAAGTTGCCACCCAACCACCTCACCTGCCCATGGTTCTCCTGCTCAGGAATTCAGCAAAGCACAACAGGGGTGGCTTGTCTCACCCAGGGATGTTTGCGGGCCTCGGCAGGGATGGCTGAGTGACTAGGGAGCTGCCTGGGCCGGCTCCATTGGTGTCTTATGTCTAGAGTTTGGTTTTCACTGTCAGCTGGCTTCCTAGGCCCTCTCCTCCATGTGGCCCCGCCCTGTCTCTAACTGGAATGTCTTCACAGCCCAGTGGTCTCGGAGGGCTGGGTTTCTCACACGGCAGCTGGTTGCTGCTGGGGACAAGCAGACACGGCTGGGCCTCTGCAAGATCAGCCTGGGGTTGGTTCAGCACCTCCCCTTCCAGGGTCAAGGCCAGGAACGAGGCCAGCTCTGAGGGGAGGGGAGAGAGGCCTCCCCGGAATGAGCGGAGTGGGGTGTGCAAGTGGGGAGGGGAGGGATGGGACCTCTGCAGTCTGGTGCAACACTCCCCGCCCTGTGCTGCGTGCCCTTGCAGGTCTCCCCTGGGAGCCCTTTCTAAAGGAAATCACTTGTGCATGGGCCCACATCTCAGAGTCTGCCTCTTGGGGACCTGCCTCTAAGACAAGGTTACCCCAACCCAAGGTTTCCAGCGTCTTCTTGCAGGAAGGCTTGTTCCCAGTCTCCAGCCGGACACCTGCCACACCCCAAAGCCAGCCCCATAGCACTCAGAGAATCTCGATTTGGGCTGCTCATTACACACTCCTGTGGGCTTCAGAAAACCCTGGGTGTTTCAGTCCCAGCCCAGAGATTCTGAATTGGAAGGATATCTAGCAAGCGTATTTCGGGTAGATTTTTAAATTTTCCTCAGTAATTCTAAGGTGCAGCCAGTCTAGGAACTACAGTGCCAAGTAGTTAGAGCTATGAAGAGTGTGTGTGTGGGAAGAAGATAAAAATGCCGCAATGTGTCCTGTAAATAAGAAAAACAAATAACCCTTGACCAAATCCTCTCTGGCCCTGGGAACAGATCTTATCAAGGCCGTCGGGTAAGGTGGGTGGCAAATCTGGTTTTCAAATTCGGTTCCTTTATTCTCAATCCAGGAGTGGGAAGGCTGCTGGTGCATGGCTTGGACTAATAAAACCAATCTATCACCTATTCTCCTAGTTTACAAAAGCAGCTAGTTCCAGTCACTGTGCACCCTTAGCCCCTTAGCCTCATGATATATAGCATACTGAATGTGATTCCTAAATCTCACTAGTTTTTTTTTTTTAAGATTTATTTTATTTATTCAAAGGGAAGAGTTAGAGAAAGAGAGAAAAAGAAAGAGAGAGAGAGAGAGAGAGAGAGAGAGAGATCTTTCATCTACTGGTTCACTCCCCAGCAGCCAGGACTGGGCCAGGCCAAAGCCAAGAACCGGAAGTTTCATCCAGGTCTCCCACGTGGGTGCAGGGCCCCAAGCACTTGGCCATCTTCTGCTGCTTTCCCAGGCCACTGTCAGGGAGCTGGAGTGGAAGTGGAGCAGCCGGGACTTGAACTGGTGTCCAAATGGGGTGCTGGCGCTGCAGGCAGCGTCTTAACCCAGTAGGCCACCATGGCAGCCCCTCACTAGTGTTTTATAGACATGGTAATTAACAGCTACCTTTCTCCTCACGAGAGACACGAGACAACCTTGGTTCTATCAGCACCTGCGCTGGAAAAAACACAGCTCCCAGCTTGTTAAGCTTCAAGCAGCTTCGTGGAGAAGGCTGTTTCGGAGCAGAAAGAACCAGCACACACTTCTCCTGGCTCATTGCGCAACGGGTAGGGCAGCATTTTCCTTTAGACTTTTCTAAGCCTGTTAATCTTTAAATGATACAGAGGAGACCATGTCCTAACGTCCCATAATTACCTTTTCTTGTTAAACTTTATATTCTTGGTCCTGGTTCTCCATTTGGTTCCTATAATCACTATCTTTTGTTCTATAAAATTTTGTTTTGTAATTAGTGAGATAGAGATCAAGGTAATGCAAAGTAGGTGCTAACACAGAGCCAGCGTTCTGTTCCGCTGCGCGGGTGTGCCAAGTACAGAGAAGCTGGCTTGCAGGAACATTCGGGGGTGGGGGGAGAACTTGATCTCATCCCAGAAACAACAGTCACTTCTTTCATGAGAAGCAGCAGCCTTGAAACCCTGCGTTTCAGCGTTGCACTTCCCCTTTTGCCAGGAATCATAGCACCGCCGACGTGAGGAGATGTCTGACGATCGCCACGGTTTAGTTGGCAGTGGCTTCTCTTTCCTAGTGGTAAATAATACAAGGGCACCTGAAAATCGACAGTCACAGTGTAGATGAAATACAGCAGTTCACACCAACCTAGTCAGAGAGAGAACAGATCTCTGGTTGAAATGCACACAGGGGCAGGCACTTGGCCTTGACAGTCCAGACACTGGTTAGGACACAAGGGCGGCCACGTCAGAGTAACAGGGTTCAACGCTGCCTCAAGCCCCTGATTCTAGATTCTTCCCAGCACACACCCCGGGGGGCAGCGGTGATGGCCCAGGTATGTGGGTCTCTGCCACTCATGTGAGAGACCTGGATTGTGTTCCCAGCTCCCGACTTCAGCCCCGGCTGCTTGGACATTTGGAGAGTGAACCAGTGGATGGGAGTGTCTCTCTCTCTCTCTCTCTCTCTCTCTGCCTTTCAAATAAAGTAAACTAAATTAGGAAATTTTAATGCAGATATGTTAAAAGCAAAGAGGATGAGTGAATTTCCTCTAGTGTAGGCCCTGAGAGCCCCAGCCGAAGGAAACAGCTTCACCCAAAGCGTGCAGTGCTGTCCACAGGCTGCCTTAGATGCTCAGGAAGGCATATGCAGCTGACAAGTTCAGGCACAGCGACCATATTTACGATGAGCCCTGAAGGAGGCTCCATTGGGAGTATAAGTTCAAGGTCATAATTAGTACTGTTCCCCGGCTGGCATTGTTGGGGTTCCTTTGACACGCTTCTGTCTCACACAAACTGTCTCGGGGTGATTTAATGCCAATAAAGATTCCAAGTCAGAAATGCAACAATTCTCAAACTTCAGTGAGAATAATCCTTGGCACTTGTTACACATACTCATCCCAGAGTCTGACCGCAGACTTCCAGCTCAGCGACTAACACGCTAGCGTTGCACGCTAACGCCGAACGGCACTGCCGCGCCGGCCCTGGAATGGGCAGCATGGCAGGTGTGCCGGCACACTGCCGCAAGATTCCTTAAGTTCAGGGTCTACCCTGTGTGCTTGGAAGTCTTCCAAGTGTTCTCTGTTCCAGACGATACCTCTATTTTCCCGTTCATTGTCCTATCCTTGGCCTTCCCTCCTCCCTTCCATTCGCCCATCCCAACACATTTATCGGACACGGATTCTGAAGCGTTGGGAGTTTGGGAGGAAGACGGACACGCGGTGTCTGCTTTCCTTACAGTTCCCCTTTGGTGTCCTCTTCCCTACCGCCGGGGCGGAACACCTGCAAACCACCTTGTCCAGACCTGCCTCCCCCTGGCTTCCTGGCACATGCTACCAATGGGAGGCACCGGCAAGCCTTTGGAATGGGGGAGGAAGACAAGAAGTCTTTTATCTCCGGACTTGGTTGTGCTTCCTGCTACCGTGAAGCTGGGAGCCCCAGCAATGAGAGCAGTGGCACCAGCCTCGACCCCGGAGCCATGCGCAAGTGCAGGCTCCCGGGTCTGCCAACTGCCCCCGCCGGCTGTCGGCCATGCCCACACAGAGTCTGCTTTGCAGACTTGGAGGTGGGAGCAGCTTCCTGCAGTTATCAATCCTTGGAAAACCTACCCCCCCCGCCTCCCCCCTCCCCCTGACAACCGGAGAGTAGTCTGTGTTCCTGACGAGGCGCAGACTTGGTGAGACTGCACCTTTCACTCGCGTTAGCCAGGGACAAAAGGCAATGAAACCCTTTTCCTGTTTTCACTGTCTTGGCTTTTTGGAAATCAAAGGAACTGAGGCCTATCCTGCCCAGAAAGGGGAGGGGGCTTTAGGTAGGCGGTTTCCTAGCAAGTGGGCTCGGAAGCCCAAGGCCTCTGTTCTTTCCTGCACTTGTGGTCTCAGGTTAGCTTCTCTGCACCTGCTCCCCAGGGGAAGGGTTCCTGCATTGGTGACTTGTTATGCTAGTAAGAGAGAGGTCTGTAAGAGTGGGGTAGGGTGGGAGAAGAGGAAGCCAGGCAAGGCTCAGAGGCAGGCAGGTCCCACAGAGGGAGCTGTACAGTCTAAGCTGTGCCTCAGCGCGTGCCTGAGGGTGGCACAGTCATGAGCTAAGGGCCGGCCTGATGGGCACTCAGACTCCCAGGCTACTTGGGCTCCAGCAGCCTGAGAACTGGGTGCTTGAACAAGAACCACAGGTGTGGGTCTTCAAAAATAAAACATACCAGAGCGGGGGAGGGGCACTCACAAAAGGGCACCCACAGGGTCTGCTCCACCCCCCTGACCCGCCGCCAGGCAGTCTCATTCACTCAAAGCCCACCTTGCCCTCCTTTGCTCATTCAGGGTGAGTCCCTACTTTGGGGCACACACAGTGAGCTGGACAGACGGGTGCTGTTGGCCTCCCGGGCCTGGCAGCAAGGGTGCCTGGGGCTTTGCTGGGTTCTATTTAAAATCCAGACGAGGTGCGCTGGGTTGTTCTGTTATCAACTTGGCTAAGCTGGGAACTGCACCTCCCGAACACCATTTGGAGAATGAACCAGTGGACAGAAGGCCTCTCTCTGTGTGTCTCTGCTTCTCTCTGTACCTTTCAAATACATAAAATAAAACTTACAAAAAAGAAATGTCTGCCAACACTTTAAATATATACACCCAATAATGTGCTGCTAAATGTTAGTTCTGTAATAAAGAATTTGGTCTGGGGCAGGTGTTCTGGCACAGCAGGTAAAGCCACTGCGTCCTGGCTGCTCCACTTCCAATCCAGCTCCCACCTAATGCATCTGAGAAAGCAGCAGCAGATGACCCGAGAGCTTGGACCCTGCCACCCACGTGGGAGACCCGGATGAAGCTCCTGGTTTCAGCCTGGTCCAGTGCTGGCTGTTGCAGCCATCTGGGAGGTGAACCAGCAGATGGAAGATCTGTGTGTGTGTGTGTGTGTGTGTTTGTGTCGCTCCCCCTCTTCACAGAGGAACGACACAGGACCCTGCGCTGTTCTTTCGTCTGCTCAGCCCTCCCCGGGTTTGCTGCTGGTTCTTCCCGGGTTGGCTACCATCCCTTCCACCTCCGTGGAAGGGCGGTTCCCCCTGCCACTTTCCCCACTTCCGCGGGGGAGCGGCACACCACCGGCCGGCTCTCTCGGGGGCTGCTCAGGTGTTCCTTCAGATAGATGTTCCTGGTACATGTTGTCTCTCCTCCTTTATAGTCCTCTTCCTCCAATCCCAACTCTGCTACCCACAGGCCGAGTACGCTGCTCTCCTCCAATCAGGAGCAGCTCCTGCAGTTTATTGGTTGAACTGGAGGCAGCTGTGTAGAAGCTGTTTCCTCCTCTCCCAGCGCCATATTGTGGGAGAGCAGATGCATAGAATAAGTCTTAATTCCAGTAACAGTCTAGTCCGAGTTGCTCCCCACATGTGTGTGTGTATGTAACTCTACCTTTCAAACAAATAAATCAAAGTCTTTTTTAAAAAAAAGAAGAGGAATTATTATTATTGCTATTATTATTATTATTTGGTCTCTGTCCCAGGTTCTTGGGACACAGCCTGCCTGTTAGAATTTCCCAAGCGACAGGAGTGTTGATTTTTCACTCATGTGGAGCTCCCAGCAGCACATCTGAGTTTGCATTACGGAGATGACTCACGTGAGCTTAGATTGTCTCAGAAGGAGGCCTAGCCCCGCCCCAAAGACCAGCTCTACCGCTGGAGGGTTGGGGTTTGGGGCCATCTGATACCAGCTCAGTCTCCAGACCTCCAGGGAGGAAAAGGAAAGGGACTAGAGACTGAGTTTAATCAGTGACCAACAACGCCATCAATCACGTCTGCACAATGAAACTCCGACAAGAACTCCGGGTTCCTGACGCTCCAGGGAGCTTCCTGGTTGAGGAACGCGTCCATGTGCCAGGAAAGCGAGGCACCCAAAGTCACAGGGGGAGCTCACGGGAGCACTGCGTTCTGGAGTCTCCCGGACCCCGTGGGTGGGCGCCTTTAGTACTGGGCCTCATTTACAGTCTTCATAATAACGCTGTAGTCATCAGTGCAGCTTTCCCGAGACGCATGGGCCATTCCAGCTAACGGCTTCTCAAACCTGAGGGCTGTGGGAAACCTGTAACCAGTCGGTCTGAAGCACAGGTGACCTAGGGATCCCTCCCAAAACTGGCATCCGATGGCAGTCTGGCTGGGAACTGCGCCCTTCACCTGGGGCGTCTGGGCTCACTCTGTGTCACCAGTGTCAGAACTGAATTGCAAAGCTGCACTGTTTAACAGCCAGCTCTCAGGAGGAGGGCAGAAGCCCAGCCTGTGGCTGTGGCAGATCTCCACGATGTAAATACTCTCACTACCAACTTCAAAATACCGACGTGAGGTCATTGATCCCGGAGCCGGGAAAAGAAGCAGAGAGATGAGCGTCTCCCGAGCCTGAGCAAGCTGACTCCAGCACACCGGCGCGTACACCCTTGGCCAGGAAATCCCTCTTCTCCAGAACTGATCCCACAGATAGACGGGCATAGTTTCCTCTGCCCAAATGTGTACAAGGAGGGTCGTTGCAGCATTGTTTGTGCTCATAAAAGATTCAAAGCAAGTTATCAGACCATCAGTAAGCTTAAATGAATCATAGTGCATCACTAGAATGAAGTCCTATGCGGGCTTTAGCAAGAATGTTGTCTGATAAGTCTACACTTATAGGGAGTAATTTGCAAGATCTACCAGCAAGTGGGGAAGAAAGATGCAGTGCAGTCTAGTCTGCCGTTCGGTACAACGTGGCCTGGAATATATATAAACCTGCCCGCTGTGCCGACTACCTCGGGAAGTAATTCACAAAGAACAGGTAATGCATGTAGGTGGCTTTTAGGACGGATTAGGACATTGGAGTGAGAGGGATGCTACTTTTTCCATGTACCTCCTTGTACTTGGAAATTTTTGTGGTGTCTGTTTAAAGAATGAAAGCCTAGGCAATAATGGAAAGAAAGTAGGGTAATATGAGTGAATGACTGAATAAATACAAAGACGAGCAAACCCTCTGAACAACATGACTTCAGCTCCCCACAGCTAATGCACTTCTCACGGACCTCAGCACACAGCTCGGCTTTAAGACTTGCTTCAGTGTCCAGAGGGAATCTCCAAACACTGCAATGCCTGTGGGAGCCAGGCAGGCACCGGGAAGGTACCAAGTCTTCCAGGTGGGGACCACACTGAACAGAAGGCATGTGCCCCAACGAGAGGGGCACCAGTCTCTGTAACAGTAGCCACTGGTCTACAGAAATGCAGGCCCCTACTGCCAGACCTTTTGATTTTTCAAAAGAATTCATAAACCCACAATAGTGCATGAAATTTTTTATCGTTTCAAAGTAAGCAACCAACACAAATCTTTCCATGACATAATAAAGAACACCCATTATCGCTTCTTACTTTTAGAAAAGACAGCTCTGTTCTGCCTGTGAAACACAATAACTGGCTCTGGACCGAGCTCAGACGAGTAGCACATATTTGGAATTGGCATTCTAAGGAAAGAGATTTCATTATTTTCCTCTCAACTCCAAAACACTTCAATGTAATGAACGTATTTGTAAGGTCAATTAATCTGAAGCCTGTTCCTCGGGGCGATCTGAGTGGGTTAACAGATTTTAAAAGCTGTCAAACAAAATCTGTCAAGTCCATGCTCAAGTGAGGGAGGGGGTGCATAGAGAAAGAGATATAAAGGTAGTAGCAAGACAGACAGAGGAGGAGACCCGGCAGAACAGGGACACGAGAGGGTTACAACGCCGATCTGCCCGAGGAGGGTGAGAAAGAGGTCATGATGGGAAACCCACTCGTTGTGTAGTCGGGTTTTTTCAGTGGATTTTCTTGTGTATTGATCTTCCTTTCCGAATCCCCTGTGTTTCCAGTCTCGTTTGATTAGAATTGTCTGCATCCATCCATATCAGGATTGTGACTAACTGGTCCCCACTGGCTTAGATTCTCCCAGCCCCGTGGTGTGCTGGTTTCCCATTGCCCTAGCTTTTTTAGAAACTCAACTGTATGACCATGATTTCAGGCAACCTCAGGCTCATAACGTTAACCCAGCCCAGATGGAAGTGAGATTACAGATGGTGTCTGTGTGACCGCAGGAGAGGACGTGGTAGCATTAATAATAATGACGGGCCGGCACCGCGGCTCACTAGGCTAATCCTCCGCCTTGCGGCGCCAGCACCCCGGGTTCTAGTCCCGGTCGGGGCGCCGGATTCTGTCCCAGTTGCCCCTCTTCCAGGCCAGCTCTCTGCTGTGGCCCAGGAGTGCAGTGGAGATGGCCCAAGTGCTTGGGCCCTGCACCCCATGGGAGACCAGGAGAAGCACCTGGCTCCTGCCATCGGGTCAGCGCGGTGCACCGGCCGCAGCGCGCCGGCCACAGCAGCCATTGGGGTGTGAACCAATGGCAAAGGAAGACCTTTCTCTATGTCTCTCTCACTGTCCTCTCTGCCTGTAAAAAAAAAAAAAATAATAATAATAATAATAATGACGACAATGCAGCAGCTACCTTCCCGAGCATGTATTACGCACCAAGGTGCTTTACGACAGGGACAGCCAGAAGTCTCTTCCCATTACACCTAGCTCCACTCCCAGCATCTCTGAGTTAGGTTGTGTCAGAGACCAGTAGCATATGGTTAAATATTTACAGTGGGCCATACTCAACAAATCATGGTAGAAAGAAAATTAAGTAACTATAGTAGACTCCCTCTGGGACAAAAACAAATAGAACGACTGAGCACAACTGGTCCCCAGCACATGCTACGCCCAGCCAGAGAAGACTGGCAGGAATTCGCGCCCTTGGCAATGAAGTCATGTCCTTGGCCAGCCACCCTGGCTGCTCCTGGTTCTGCTAGCAGCAAGGACTCCGCGCTGCAAGGTTATATCCTGTTTCCTCTCGGAAGAGCCAACTTGGATGGAACTTTGTCCCTTCCTTTCAGAACTGTACTGGCGGCTGTAAGACGAGCCAACACACTCTAACCCTGGTGTGTTTTCTACCTAAGTCAAGGCTGCAGCCTCCAGTCTACAGAGCAGGAAGCTTGGACTCAGAGAGATTAACCAACCCCACCCGTAAGAAGCAGAGCATGAACATGAGCCAGCTTCTCCTACTTGAAAGTTATCCTCTCTTTTAATTTGCATATTGCTTTTTCATTCTCACTACAGAAGTACATCCAGAAAGGTGTTTTGTATTTCTTTCCAGTCTCTCTCTCTTGTTAATACATGCGCACAAAAACACATGTCGTATTTCATCAGGATTGGTCATAACATGTTCTTTCCGCCTCTTCACAAAGGATCAGAACTCTCACCCTCAGGCGGGAAAAACAGCTCTGAAAATTCCAGGTAGCCAACAGTTTATTTCCTGGGTGGAAGCAACCTCAAAATTACCTAGGATGGGCTTATATTTCACTGGGTTAATGTTCAGATAATGCACTATAACTTAAAAACACAACCACTAGATTAGTTGCGATTTTTAAAATATTTCTGTTTTGTGCCTGATTTCAGAATTGATATTAGAGTATCATGAATGCCAAATTTCCTGAAGTAAAAACAATCACCAAGGACAATGAAGAGAAATAAAATGAAGTTCAGTAGGCATCCATGCATTTATCATTCAGCAAAGAACGCTGAACGCAATGCCGGAGATTGTGTCTAGAACACAACAGCAAATCAAACAGGCAAATGCCCTTCTTTTAGGGAGCTTACCCTCTGCTAAGGAGAGACCAATACTAAACCACTAAGTTGAGAAAGTCTCAGGTTATGATGCGTACTACTGAGAAGAGTAGACCAGGATTGAGGGAAGGGACATCCTGAGGAAGGAGGCCGAGTTGTGACACGACAGAGCCACCCGCTTGGGCTGTGTAACAAAACGCCACAGACTAGGAGACTCCAACAACAGACATTCGTTGGCTCACAATCTTGGAGACAACAAGTGTGAGGTCAAGGTTCCGCCTGATTCACTCTCAGGTAAAGGCTCTTCCTGGCTTGCAGACAGCTGAGTGCTTGTGTTACATTCACACGGCCCTTCTGGGTGCGTGCCAGAGGGAAGCAGGGAGGCCGCAGGTGCTCTCTGGAGTCTCTTCCTAAAACGACACTAAGCTGTAAGGTCCCCACTGGAATGACCTCCTCTAACCTGAATGACTTCTTTACTGCAAAGGCCACACTGAGTACTGGAGCTTCAACCTATAGGTTCTGCAGGAGCACACGAATGCATTCAGACCGTGACACGTAGGGTGGTCAGAGAAGGCGTCTCAGAGCGGACGTGGTTGTTAGCTTTTCATACTGCCCCTGATGAGCCTCACGCCTGGTATCCATGCCATGGTGTAGTCTCCTCCGAGATAAACCAGAGTTGGTCTTGGTGGGGTAGAATCCGGCAGACACTGGTCACAGAAGGCACCAAACCTCCATGTGGCTTTTTTGCATTCCTCACTCTGGGACAAGCCAGCCAATACGGCAGGAGGATACGCAAACAGCCTGGGGGAAGCACTCCATGGAAAGGAACTCAGAACTTCCCTCAACAGCACTGATCTGTCAGACGGCTGAGTGGGAGCCCCCAGCCCCAGGACAGCCTTCAGATGAGCCGGCCCCAGCTGAGGTCTGGGCTCCAGGCTCACATGAAGCCCACTGGAGAACCACCCAACTAAATGGCTTCCCAACCGCTGGCCCACAGAAAATGGGAGATAATAGATGTCCGTTGATCTTTGAAACAACATCGCTTTGGAGTCATTTGTTACAAAACAAGAGAAAAGCCATATACAAGGTGGCACTGAGGGACCCAAAGGAAGGGGGAAATAAACCATGAGGGTTTTAGGCAGAAGGAGCGGCAAACACCAGAGTTACACCTTAGAGTATGTGCAGCACGGTCAAGGAATAGCGAAGAACAGCGTGCCAGGAGCAGAATGACCCAGGCCAAGACAGTGGGAGACGTGGCAGGGAGGAAATGTGGGGCCAGAGCACCCAGTGTCTGTAGCTCAATGGGAATGATGTGTGACAGGGCCGGTGCTGTAGCAGAGTGGGTTAAGCTGCCGCCTGCAGCACCGGCATCCCATATGGGCGCCGGTTCAAGACCTGGCTGCTCCCATTCCAATCCAGCTCCTGCTATGACCTGGGAAAGCAGTGGAGGATGGCCCAAGTGCGTGGACTCCTGCACCCATGTGGGAGGCCTGGAAGAAGCTCCAAGCTCCTGGCTTCAGCCTGGCCCAGTTACAGCCGTTATGGGAGTGGGCCAGCAGATACAAGATTTCTCTTCCTCTCCCTCCCTCCCTCCCTCTCTTCTTCCCTCTCTCTCTCTCTTTCTCTGTAACTCTGCATTTCAAGTACATAAAAATAAATCTTTAAAAAAATAATAAAATAATCAAATTTCTTAAGTCAGGCCCCATATTTCCATAATGCCCACCGTTTCTTGTCCTCCTCATTAGACTAATATTACTTTGGACTAAAAACCAAAACGAGGGCAGGGACCAGCAGGATGCCTGCATCCCATGGCAGGAGTGCCTGGGTTCGAGGCCCAGCGTCGCTCCCGTTCCAGCTTCCCACGAACGTGCACTCGGAGAGGCAGCAGGTGACGGTTGACATAGTAGGGTCCCTGCCACAACATCCCGGCTGCTCCACTTCTGATCCAGCTCCTGCTAATGCGCCTGGGAAAGCAGTGGAGGATGATCCAAGTGCTGGGCCCCTGCCATCCAAGTGGGAGATCCAGACCAAACCTGGCTCCTGGCTTCAGCCTGGCCCAGTCCCAGGCATTACAGCACTCTGGGGATTGAACCAACAGATGAAAGATCTCTCTTGCTCTCTCTCTCTCTCTCTCTCTGCCTTTTAAATAAATAAAATAAATCCCCAAATTTATTTTGTTAAAAAAAAAAAAGGCGTGTGAAGATACACCCACGTAAGAAAGCACCTTATTTGTCTAGATGAATATTCTGATAAGCTTTGAATATCATGTAACTGGATTAAACTGGCTACCTTGGTGATCTCAACAACTCGTGCTTTGAACTATTATTCATATATTTCCAGCTCCCAAATTCATATTTCCAGCATAGACCACTTCACTGCCCTGAATTTCCCTGGCCCAGTTACAGACCCCAGGGCCTGATCAGCGTCTCCTTTAGAGTATCTAGCAGGTGTCTCCAAGTCACTGGTCCAAAAGCAGATTCCTTGTGTTCCTTCCCCTATTTTGTCTCTGAGAGTAAAAAAAGAATCCATTCTTCCTAATATTCACAACAAAAACAGTAGTCGCACCCTTCACTCCCTCCTCTCTCCCTTACCCACCCCCTCGATGCCCCTCCAAATTATCAGCAAAGTCTATTAATGCTCCATTAAAAATGTATCCAGAATCCAAGACTTCTCCCCACTGCCTCCTCCACCACCCTTCTCCAAACCACCACCACTTCCCCTGCATCTGCCCTCTGCCTCTGTTCTTGGCGCAGTAGCCATAGGGAAACTTGCTCAAATATATATATATATATATATATATATATATATATATATATATTGACAGGCAGAGTGGACAGTGAGAGAGAGAGAGACAGAGAGAAAGGTCTTCCTTTGCCGTTGGTTCACCCTCCAATGGCCGCTGCGGCCAGCACACCGCGCTGATCCGATGGCAGGAGCCAGGTGCCTCCTCCTGGTCTCCCATGGGGTGCAGGGCCCAAGCAACTGGGCCATCCTCTACTGCACTCCCTGGCCACAGCAGAGAGCTGGCCTGGAAGAGGGGCAACCGGGACAGAATCCGGCGCCCCGACTGGGACTAGAACCCGGTGTGCCGGCGCCACTAGGCGGAGGATTAGCCTAGTGAGCCGCGGCGCCGGTCTATATATATATTTTTTGACAGGCAGAGTGGACAGTGAGAGAAAGAGAGAAAGGTCTTCCTTTTCTCGTTGGTTCACCCCCAATGGCGTCTGCAGCCGGTGCACTGCGCTGATCCAAAGCCAGGAGCCAGGTGCCTCTCCTGGTCTCCCATGGGGTGCAGGGCCCAAGCACTTGGGCCATCCTCCACTGCACTCCCGGGCCACAGCAGAGAGCTAGCCTGGAAGAGGAGCAACCAGGACAGAATCCGGTGCCCCAACCGGAACTAGAACCCTGGGGTGCCGGCGCCGCAGCTCCAGTATATTTGACCATGTCATTTCTGTATCCCGAATCCCTCAATGTGTCCCCCATCTTGGTCACTATAAAAACTGAAATCAGACAAGGCCCTCCAAAGCTTTACTCAGCTACCTTGGCAACTAGATCTTCGTTTAATCTCAGCCTTTCCCACTCCACTTCAGCCACCAGGGACAAGTGAGGCCGCCTTCTGCCTCAGAGCCCAGGCTCTTGCTGCTCTTGCTGTATGGGACACTCTCTCCTCAGAAACGGGAATATCCAAATCCACCACTTCACCCCCTTCATGAACTTGCCCATTCACCTTGTCAGCAAACTCTTCCCTGTTTGCTGTTCAAAGTTGCTGTCCGGGGCCTGCGTGAAGTGCGATGGATTTAGCCACCGCCCGTGATGCTGGCATCCCATATCCGAGTGCGACTTCAGGTCCCAATCCAGCTCCCTGTTAATACACATGGGAAAGCGACAGAGCTTAGGCTCTCGTCACTCACGTAGGAGACGCAGATGGAGTTCCAGGCTCCTGGCTTCAGCCTGGCCCAGACCCGGCTGTTGCAGACATTTGGGGAGTGAACCAGCGAATGGAAGGTCTCTTTCTTTCTCTTTCTCTCTACCTCTGACTTTCAAGTAAATAAAATAAATCTCTTTAAAAGATAATTGTAGGGGCCAGCAATTAGTGTAGCGGGTGTAAGCCACCCAGTGTAGCGGGTAAAGCCACCACCTGCAGTGCCGGCATCCCATATGGACGCCGGTTCGAGTCCCGGCTGCTCCACTTCCGATCCAGCTCTCTGCTATTGTCTGTAGAAGATGGCCTAAGACCTTGGGCCCCTGTACCCATGTGGGAGACCAAGAAGGGGCTCCTGCTCCCGGCTTCAGATGGGTGCAGCTCCAGCCTTTGCAGCCAACTGAGAAGTAAGTCAGCGGATAGAAGACCTCTCCCTCTCTGCCTCTCCATCTCTGTGTAACTCTTTCAAGTGAGTAAGTAAATAAATAAAAATAATTGTGGTTTCGAAGGTAAATGTTCTGCGTGGGGTGAAGATGCCTCTTGTAATACCCACATCCCATATCCGAGTGTCTGAGTTCAAGTCCTGCCTCTCTCCCCGACTGCAGCTTCCAGCTACACTGTGGAATGGGAGGACAGCAGGCGTTGGTTCAAGTAGGTAAGTCATTGCCACCTACATGGGAGACCCAGTTTGAGTTCCTGGCTCTTAGCTTCAACCTGGCCCAGCTACAGTTCTGTTGTGGGCATTTGGAGAGTGAACCAGAGATTGGGAGTGCTCACTCACTCTCTCTCCCCTAGCACTCCACTCTCTGCCTCTCAAATAAATAAATAAAAATAAATAAATTTCAAAAATGTCAGCACCCTCTCTAGAATCTCTTTATTGCTATTGCCTTAGTTGTTTGGAGTTTTTATCATTACCTGACACATTATACGCATTAGCGCTTCTTTCTTTTACGAATGTCTTTTGTCTGTCTGCTTCCACCGGAATAGAAGTTCATGATGGTAAGACTATTTGCTTGTTTTCCCCGCAGCAAGCTCCTCGGGTCCTGGAAGGGTGCTTGGCACATGTTGCACACCCAATAAACACTTGCTGTATGAATTCATTAGCTCCCTGAAGTGGATGGAAGGGCGTCCAGGACAAGGCCAAGTGATGGAAGCTGATGCCTAGCCTGCTGCACATGCCAGTGAGAAGCTGAGGGACTCTATGTAGAGAGTGAAGAAGAGAAGACAAAGGAAGAAAGGAAGAGTGGAAAGAAAAAGAGGCCAGCACGGCTGGGACTGCTGGGAGCAGCTTCCCTGGGGGTGGGCCCAAAAGATGGTGACAACCAGAAGCATTTGAAGGGATTTCAGACCAGTTTTCTGTGTAAACACCCATCTTGCACCTCCTGTACAAATTGCTGTTTAATGTTTATGGGCGAGGGGGTTCTGGTTGGTAAACGGGAAGAAGCTGGCGCAGCAACGGCATGCTCAGATGCAGAGGTCGAAGGCCAAGAGCCCAGCCGATAGCTGAATTGCACATGCAGCCTTTAGCCTCACTGTGTATTTCCTGGGCTGGCTTCTGTTGAATGGAATGGTGATTTCAGCTAGGACCAAGGTTTTTAATTAATCAGGCGCTGTTTGCTATGGCACTGGTCCAATTTATCTTAGGGCAGCTGTGTTCCTACACATTCTTCAGTTCATACTTAAAATTATTATCAATAACCACTAGATACACATATAGTGTGCCAGACATGTGGCCTACAAGCTGAATGGTTTAGTTTCTGACTATTTAATCACACAGCTCTAGTATCTCACGCTCCTATCTTGTTGGGTTTATTTAAAGCAGGTGGACTTTCCAGTTTAGTTCTCTGGGAAATGTTGCTCAGACCTATTCTTTCGGAGCTGCTGCAGGCAGACATCTCCTTGAGGGATAACAGAGGTGGTCATTTCCACTGGAGGGGAGCCAGACAATTAAAATGTGGAGTTAAGAATCGTGGTACGCGCATTGTTCCTCTGAAATCACACTGAGCCAGTGCCCACAGTGCTAGGTAAACCTATTCGCAGAGAGAAAGAGAAACATTGGCAAGCTAAAAAGACTTATTCACAAAAGTTATCTATATTTTAATATCTACACCTTACCTCGCTTTCATCTGCCTTCATTTTATTCCACTTGGGTTGCATCAAGTATCAATACTGTGCCATAGGCTAAAAGAGTCGTAGACTTCCTTTCTTCCTGCACTTTTATTATTCAGAGACACTATTTGTGGCCTGAAACACCAGCTTGCGAGCAACCCCGTCTCAGTTCTCCTTTCCACCTGTCATTAGTAACCACTGACCTTTCTATCCCGAAACTGTTAACTGGGGAGGCCCCTCCCCTGTACTCCATAAAGGGCTTTCCACTTTCCATATTTTCAAAGAAAAAAATATATAAAAATCTCTTAGATTTAAAAACTATTTATTTTATTTATTTGAGTGGCAGAGAGATTTCTTCCTTCTGTTGGTTCACTCCCCAAATGGCCAAAACAACTCAGGGCTGAGCCAGATCAAAGCCAGGAACCAGGAACTCCATGTTGATCTCCCACATGGATGGCAGGGAACCAGGTACTTGGGCCACCTTCCACTGTTTTCCCAGGTGCATCATCAAGGAGCCAGATCAGAAATGGAGCAGCCTGGACACAAACAGGAGATCCAATACGGGCTACCGGCACTGCAGGTGCGGTCTTAACCATCACACTGGCCTGCTCTCAGATTTTTAAACTCGGTTACATTTAACTCAAATACCACAAATAATAAGCAAATGGGTGGACAAGGACTAGCAGTGGTCTCTATTAGGTAGCATTTGTTAAACTGTCTTGAAAGCAGATCAGCAAAATACTCTTAGTATAAGGATGAGGCGTGGAAAGAGCTTTCGCAGGGGTAACACTGATCCTCTGTGCCAAGTGCATCACAAGCAGCGTGTAAGTCCTAAACACTCACACACACACACACACACACACACACACACAGATGGAAAATCAGGGCAAGAGACGAGAACAGAGAGCCAAGAAGCAGACTTGTGCCTAAACTAGAGGCAGTACATCATAGCCCCAGAGAAGGATAGTCATTAAATAAATGGTGCTGGGACAGGTGGTTGCCCTTATGGGAAATTTAAAATTAAATATCCACCTTACAGCATACACAATAAGTTCTCAATGGTTCAAGAAGTCGAATCTGAAAGGTTAAACATTTAAACTTAGAGATGAGAATATCTTTATGACCTGAGGGGTGGGTGGAGAAAGATTCCTTAAAGCATAAAGAGTACTAACCTTATTGAATGAGATTTTTTGGTGATTTGGACTATTCAAATTACGAGTTTATATTCAACAAATGATAACATAAAAAGTGAAAAGGCAAACTACAAATTACGAATGAGTCTTTTCAATAAGGTAGTAGAGTATCCACATTCTGAAAATACAAGAGTCCCTATGAATGGCTGTGAAAGGAAACAACGCAATATTGAGATGGGTAGAATATACCAACAAATATATCAGAATATAGGCAACAAGACAACGTCGAGCACTACAGAGGGCAGCACACCCTTATCAGGATTTATGTTTTACCATCATGACCAGGACACAGAGACTTAGGGCTGGTACTCCTGCAACCCCAACACCACCTGCAGGCTGAAAACTGGGACGTGTATATCCCTGCTGGGGCAGAGAGGAGTTCCCCGTGCCCCCACTGTTGCTGTCATCAATTGGGGTGGAAGGAGATAAAGAGAGACCATACTGCAGTGTCAACAACTAAAGCAAGCTAGCCTACAAAACTGACATCCAGAGACACGGCTTCAACAGTAAGACCTTTACCTTGGAACCCACCCTTTAAAAGAGGGAGAGTGATTCACCAGGTGTGCAAGTATCAATGTCAGTACCCCAGCATATTAAAAAGCAAGAGCTCCAAAGGAACACAATAATATTTTAGTAACAGACACCAAAGAAAAAGATACAGAAGGAATGTCTGTTGATAATCAAAAGATTGATTATAAGGCTATAAAGAAGAAAGATAGAATGCAGGTAGACTTTTGAACAAAATTAGGAAAACAGTGTGTGATAGGAATGAGAAATTCAGCAAAAAAGATAGAGATCTTGAAAAAGAATCAGGCAGAAGTACTGGAAATACAGAGCTCAATAAGTTAAAATTTAGAATACAAGTGATGGGCGGGTAGTTTGTGCGACAGTCAAGTCACGGCTTGGAACAACAACATTCCATATCCCAGTGCCTGGTTTGAGTTCCAGCTTACACCACTTCCAATCTAGCTTCTTACTAATGTGCACTCCGGAAGGAAGCAGACAACAGCTCAAGTACTTGGGTCCCTGCCATCCATGTGGGAGATCAGGATGGAATTCTGGGTCCTAGTTTCAGCCTGAACCAGCCCTGGCTATCATGGACATTTAGGGAATGAACCAACAGATTAAAGATCTCTATCTTTGTGTCTGTCTCTCTACCCCTCTGCCTTTCTTTTTTTAAAAGATTTGTTTATTTATTTGAAAGTCAGAGTTACATAGAGAGAGAGGAGAGGCAGAGAGAGAGAGAGGTCTTCCATCTACTGGTTTACTCCCCAGATGGCCGCCAACAGCTGGAGCTGCGCCAATCTGAAGTCAGGAGCCAGGAATTTCTTCCGGGTGTCCCATGTGGGTGCAGGGGCTCAAGGACTTGGGCCATCGTCTACTGCTTTCCCAGGCCACAGCAGAGAGCTGGATCGGAAGAGGAGCAGCCGAGTCTTGAACCGGCACCCATATGGGATGCCGGCACTTCAGGCCAGGGCATTAACCTGCTGCACCACAGCGCCGGCCCCATCCCTCTGCCTTTCAAATAAAGTGAAAGTAAGTAAGTACAAAATGTTTAAACAAAAATTAAAATGCAGATGAAAGGTACCAACAACAAATCATATCAAGCAGAAGGCAGAATATCTGAAGGGGCCATCAAAGGAGGTACCTTCCTCTGAAGGGAGGAGAGAACTTCCACTTTGACTATGACCTTGTCTAAATAAGGTGGGAGTTTGTGAACTCAAGAGGCTTCCATAGCCTTGGCAGCCCATGACAAGAGCCTTGGGTGATCACTGACATCATAAATAAGAGCGTCAATTGTTAAATCAACAACAGGAGTCACTGTGCACTTGTTCCCCATGTAGGACCTCTGTCCTTAATATGTTGTGCTATGAGAATTAACGGAAAAGCTAATCTTCAAACAGTACTTTATACTTTGTGTGTCTGTGTGGGCACAAACTGTTGAAATCTTTACTCAGTATAGAGTTGATCTTCTGTGTATAAGATAATTTAAAATGAATTTCAACAAAGAATGGGATGGGAGAGGGAGTAGAAGATGGGATGGTTTGCACGTGGGAGGGTAGTTATGGGGGGAAGAACTGCTATAATCCAAAAGTTGTACTTTTGAAATTTATATTTATTAAATAAAAGTTTTCTATTAAAAAAAGAAAGAATATCTGAACTTGAAGATAAGTATTTTGAAACGTCCCACTAAGATAAAAAGAAATTCAAGAGAAAGAAGGCATCTCTGACACCTTTGGGGCAATATTAAATGGACAAATATTCCAATTTGGGGGCTCTCTCAAGGAAAAGAGAAAAGGCATAAAAAATGCTTTTAGTGAAAATTAGCTGAAAAATTCTCCAGTCATGGGAAAGATATAGACATCCAAGTACAGAAGGCCCATGGGACCATAGGTAGACATGACCAGAAAATATCCTCACTGTGACATATCATAGTAAACTGTTAAACACACAATACAAAGAGAGAATCCCAAAAACTACCAGAGGGAAATTCTGAGTCACATTAAGAGAACCTCCATTAGATTAACAGCAGGATTAACAGGAGGGAATGCAATGATATATTTCATGTTCTGAAAGAAAAATAACTGTCAGCTAAGAATTCTATACCCAGCAAAGCTATTCTTTATAAATGAAGGAGAAAAAAGACTTTCCAAGATAAGTAAAAAGCAGGGGAGTTCATCATCTCCACTAGACTGGGCTTACAAAAGATGCCTAAGGGAGTCCTACCTCCAGAAGCAAAGGATAGCTACCCTTATGAAAACACACAAAAATGTAAAACTGACTAGAAGAACACATACATAAAAGAGAAGCAAATAGAATTAAATCTTAGTCATACAAGAAATAACCAAATCACAAAAATGGCCAACATAGTGATAAAAGAACAAAAGATACTCAAAATAAACAGAAGAAAATCAACAACCTTTACTTACCAATAATAAGCTTGAATGTAAATTAAATTCCCCAATCAAAAGATACAGGCTAGATGCATGAATAAAACAAATAAGATCCAATAATGTGCTGTTTATAAGAAACTCATTTCAATGGTAACTCAGTTCACTCATAAGTATACACAAAGATTAAAAACAAGGACAGAAAAAGATATCTTATGCAAATGGGAAACAAGTGAGGAGTAGCTACACTTATATGAGACAAAATAGACTTCAGGACAAAAATTATAAAAAGAGAGATGGTCACTCTCCAGTGATCAAGGAATCAATTCAACAAGAAGATACAGCAGTTGAAAATGCCTGTGCACATAGACTCCAGGGCATCCAATTTTATAAAAGAAACTATTATATCGAAAGGGAGGGATAGGCTCTAATACAACAATAGATGCAACATCCCACTTTCATCAATTGACAGATTATCCAGGAAAAAAAATCAGTTAAACTATCCTACATTCCTCCTAACAGAGATGTATCGAGTATTTCACCCTCCAGCTGCAGAATATATACCACATGTTTCATCAGCACACAGAATGAATATTCATTTAGAATAGACCATATACAACTATTATACCACAAAACAAGTCTCAGCAAATTCAAAACAACTGAAATCATACCATGAATCTTTTCTGACTACAATGGAATAAAACTACAAATCAACAACAAAAAATACTTGAGATTATGAAAATACATGGAGACTGAACAAAATGCTACTGAATGAACAATGGGCATTGAAGAATTCAAAAGTGAACTCAGGAAATCCCTTGAAACAAATGAAAATGGAAGCACAACGTATCAGAGGTTGTGGGAGTCACCAAACGCTGTACCAAGAGGAAGTTTATGGCAATGTGTCTACACTTTAAAAGGGGGGGGCACAGCAGATGATGGCTCAAGTGTATGGGCCCCTGCACCCCACGTGGGAGACCCAGATGGAGTTCCAGGCTCCTGGCTTTGGCCTGGACCAGCCCTAGATGTTGTGGTTATTGAAGATCTTTCTCTCTGTCTCTCCCTCCCTATCATTCTACCTTTCAAAATAAATTTTCAAATCTTTAAAAATAAAAATGAAAAGGTTTCATGTAAATAATCTAATAATGCATTTCAAGGGCTTAGAAAAGCAAGAACAAACCAGACTCATAGTTCATAGAGGAAAGAAATAACAATCAGAGAAAAAATAAACAAAATAGGAACTAAAAATTAGCACACACACACACTAAAAAACCAATGGAGGGGCTGGTGCCATAGCATAGCAGATTAAGCCTCTGCCTGCAGTGTTGGCATCCAGTCCAGTTCATGTCTTGGCTGCTCCACTTTTGATCCAGTTCCCTGATATGTCCTGGGAAAGCAGTGGAGGATGGCCCAAGAGCTTGGGCCCCTGACTCACGTAGGAGACCTGGAATAAGCTCCTGACTCCTGGCTTTGGATTGGCCCGGCTCTGGCCAATCTCGGGAGTGAACCAGCGGATGGAAGACCTCTCTTTCTGTCTTTCTGTCTCCCCCTCACTCTGTAACTCTTCCTCTCAAATAAATAAATCTTTAAAAAAAAGAAGTCAAAAAGGTGAAGATGTGAAGAGGACAGGACTCATATACTGTTGGTGGGAATGCAAATTCATGCAATCATTATGGAGAATGGTTGCTCAAAAAACGAGAAATAGATAACTAAAAATAGATCTACCATATGACCCAGCTACCCTGCTTCTGGGGAGATGACTGAAGGAAATGAAATCAGCACACCACAGAGACATCTGCAGTCATGGGTTCATCGCAGCGCTACAGTCAACATATGGAATCAACATGCATAGGTGCACGTCAACGGTGAATGGACAAAGAAAACTGTTACCTATATCGAATGAAATATTAGCCATGAAATGAAATGAAATCCTTTGATTTGCAGCAAAATGGATTGAAAGGAGAGCATTGCGGTGCGCCACCACAGTGTGCCGGCCGCGGCAGCCATTGGAGGGTGAACCAACGGCAAAAAAGGAAGACCTTTCTCTCTGTCTCTCTCTCTCTCACTGTCCACTCTGCCTGTCAAAAAAAAAAAAAAAAAAAAAAAAAAAAAAAAAAAAGAAAAAAGAAAGGAGAGCATTATGTTAAGTGAAGTAGGTCAGATACAGAAAGATAAATACCACATGCTTTTTCTCATTCAAGAACATTTGAAAAAAAAACAGTTCATCTGAACTTAGAATCATGATTGCCAGAGGCTCAGAACAGGAGGGATTTAAAAAGTATGTTAGAGAGTGGATATCAAAACAGAGAGAAGTGGGGCCGGCACCATGGCTCACTTGGTTAATCCTCCACCTGCGGTGCTGGCATCCCATATGGGTGCCGGTTCTAGTCCTGGTTACTCCTCTTCCAGTCCAGCTCTCTGCTGTGGCCAGGGAGTGCAGTGGAGGATGGCCCAAGTGCTTGGGCCCTGCACCTGCATGGGAGACCACGAAGAAGCACCTGGCTGCTGGCTTCAGATCGGCGCAGCTCCGGCCGTTGGCGGCCATTTGAGGAGTGAACCAACAGAAGGAAGACCTTTCTCTCTCTCTCTCTCTCTCTGTCATAACTCTACCTGTCAAAAAAAAAAAAAAAACAGACATAAGAAGTTGTAGTATTCCACAGCACAGTGACGTGACTATAGTTCACAACAATGTATTACAATAGGTGCTGTATGAGGGTCTAGAATAGAGGAGCTGGTAGGCTCCAAACATATGAAAAACACAAGAAAATGGAAGTGTGAATTACACTAATTCCTTGATTTGATCAGTTTACATTATGTGTATGTATATATATCATATCAGTTTATAATATCTCTCTATATATGTATATATATAGCACTGTATCCCATAGAAAGGTTAATCAAAAATATAAATACATATAAAAAAGTATATCCAACATATATAAGACATAGTCAATAAATAGTTTAAAATATTTTTAGTATCAGGAAAACAGAAATTATAACAATAAGATGCTACTTTGCACTGAATTGGAAAACAGCTAAGAAGTCTAGCACCAAACACCTCAGACTGTGTAGAATAACATTGCTGATAGTAGAAAATAATGTGGCTGAAAATGCACATATCGTATGAATGACTCAATAATTCCACTCCTAGCTATAGATTCTAGGGAAATTTCTAAAAACAATGACATGAAATTTGCATCACTTTATAGTTTATGAAACACTAATATTGTTATGTTTCACGTCCAAATTATTATTTTAATCTACTTTGCCAGTAGGCATTATTAACTATTTTTTACAGAAGCTTAGCTATCTTCCAAGGTCACACAATGGGTGAGTGACATCCATACCCATTAGTGTGAATTCTTTTTCCTGGCATCAGCCCAACTTTTGTTTGGGGATCTACCTTCCCTACTCTTATGGGGTCTGGATGAGGCTTCAACCAGACAGACATGGTCAATGAAATCACCACTGTTACTGATTCAGAACGCAGGCCTGTCCATTTAGAGTGAATCATAGGACTACGGGAAGAAAATACTGCCCCTTCAAGCTGACCTACAGCCTGGGAGAGATGAGACTAGGGTACGGTGAGCCACCAGCTGGAGTCTGAGAATGAAGCCGATGAAGCAGAAGACAGAGTTGAGTGATGAAAATAAATTGTCTTGAAGACATAATTTATAGCTCTACATCACCTAAGGCCAGATGTACCCCTGAACATCGAGATTACTTAAGTAATAATCTCCCTCATTTGCTTCCATCGTCTTGAGTTGCCCTTTCTGCAGCTTAAACTGAAGGAATTGTGGGTGACACAGCAAAGCCTAGAGTAGAGCCCAGTGTCCCAATCCCCCCATCTACCACGATGTGGCCGGTGGACTCCAAAATCAACACAAAAAAAGTGAAAATGGTAGTTTTATCTTACTATGAAAAGGCGTTTTTCCCCAGACTATGATACAGAAGAATTTTTTTATCTCTTGTTTTTATGCATGTGTCTCGAGTTTATATCTTATCCAATGCAGTGTCAATATACAGTAGTACAGTGTCCAATACAGTAGTTTCCCTCAATATGGTCAAGAAAAACTGCAATTATAATTAATTATAGATAAATTATAAATTCATCCAAACTGCCAACTTTGCTTATAGGTGATTAAGGTAAAGATGTATGCTAGATTATCAATACTAAAAGGATTTAGACTATTTGACTAAACAACAATCAATGAAGTATGGTGACACTGCAAATAAAATACGCAACAGCACAGAGACCTCAATGCACTCCCTCTCCACAGGAGAGTGGGAGACTGTCAGAGCTGTCACCAAGATGTTCTTGTCTTCTGACAACGCTGACGACACTTGGATTCCACCTCACCAGCTGGAATCAGCGAACTGAAACCAAGGGGCTCCAGGAACCGTGCCTGGGATTGCAAGATCATGGTTCCCAAACACAGTCTGACAAGTGTGCATGTACTTGCGAGGACAATGGGACAGGGTGTTTGAAACAGGACTTCCCAGGAATTCCAGAATGGTGATCACCAACATAGATACTAAGAGGCGCTCAGTCAGAATGAGTGGGCTCAAAGAGTGAGCAAGAGATGTCAAGGCGACTGTCAAAATTGCAGTGCATTCAAAGTCTGCCACCACTGCTCACCTTCTTCTATGCTTTCTGGCTTCCTTTCTCTCTCACCCCTCAGCGCCCACCAGGCCAATTTCTTCTCCTGTGAAAGCGCCACAGTGAGCCACCCAATTCAGGGAGACCCTCTAGGAAAGAGCTTAAAGCTCCAAAATTAATCGTTCTTTCCCTTTTTCCATCTCATTCAATGACATTTCCACAAGCTTTGGAGCCAGGCTGTGCTAGGTTAGAAGCCAAGCCGTGCCAATTGTAAGCCAATGAAACTGGGCAAGCTAGTTACCATTCCGAAGTATCAATTGTCTCAACTGAAGAATGGGGATAAGAGTCCCCAGCTCACAGAGCATTGAGAGAATTCAGTGAGATAAAGTGTGTAATGTTTCCCCAGTAAGGGGAAGGAGCCCAGTAAGCAACTGCAATCACTATTATTGCTATTACTACTAATAATAGTAATAAAGAAAAGGAAAATCAATAGGTTTAACCATCCTGCGGAAATGGGCCTGTTTTTGAAAAGGAACTTGTCAGTTGACTGAAGGAAGTATCCACTCACAATTTGCATTTTATATTCACTGCTTGTGCCTATGGGGGTTCCTGCGGCTCCTACCGTGTGTCTCTCCCCTGTTGTACATTTCAGTATGAGCCATAACAAAATCTGTACAGTAGCATGTAACCAACACAAACCACACAAAGCAACGCACCAGCCCTGAGATCTGACGCTCACAGTGCAAAACCAGGTCTTTCTTCCTTCTCTTTAGTCATTTACTTCATGAATAAATTGCTTTTCTTTAAAGGTCATTTTGTTGTTTTAGAGCACTTTATACTCGACACTGTCCTCTGATTCGATGAAGTCGCACAAAGAATATTTCAGGCAGAATTTCCAAGATTTCCTCCATGACATTAGCAAAGTTCACCCAGTGGGGGGGAGCACCTTGAGGTGCTGACTAAGGTAACGTGGCACTCTTGAAAATACAAGTGTTGGGCCGGCGCCGCGGCTCACTAGGCTAATCCTCCGCCTAGCGGCGCTGGCACACCGGGTTCTAGTCCCGGTCGGGGCGCCGGATTCTGTCCCGGCTGCCCCTCTTCCAGGCCAGCTCTCTGCTGTGGCCCGGGAGTGCAGTGGAGGATGGCCCAGGTGCTTGGGCCCTGCACCCCATGGGAGACCAGGATAAGTACCTGGCTCCTGCCATCGGATCAGCGTGGTGCGCCGGCCGTGGCGGCCATTGGAGGGTGAACCAACGGCAAAAGGAAGCCCTTTCTCTCTCTCTCTCTCTCTCACTGTCCACTCTGCCTGTCAAAAAATTAAAAAAAAAAAAATACAAGTGTTAACAAAAATCAGAACAATTTTAAAAACCCATTTTATAGATCTTCCACCAGGGTAAGAAACAACAGTTAATTACCATTGGTGCTTATTGAATACGTACTATACGCCTAGAACTATTTACTAAGGGTTTTATATGCATCATTTCATGGAGTCAGGACAATCATTTTATGACAAGTTAATATTCTCGTTTTTAAAACTAAGGCTGAGGGATGTTAGTAACTGAGTGAAAGTCACACAGCTAACAAGGGGTTAGGTCATCCAAGCTAGGTGATGAGACCATCTGGACTTAAACTGTTGACCATGACACCTCCAAAAGGAAAAGTTAGGAAATGCAAATAGGATAGCTTTCCGAAGGCTTGAAGCAGAACAGCCAATTCCAGTAAATGTGGAGTCTCTGCCCTCTTAGTCTTCCCAGTGCTTCCACTCAGAACTTCTCATCCCCTAGGAATGGATCCGAGCATTCCCTAATTCCAAAGCAGACTCATCATGCAAAAACCGGATACAATGATGCTTATCTACCCAAGACATCCGCTGTTCTTTCCCAAATTCCTTATAACCCTTTGACGTGGGTGTCCTACTCACCTTACGGATGAGGAAACAAGGTGCTGAGGGATTAAGTCAGAGACCAGACCTGTTTCTAGCTCAGAGCCTTGTTCTTTTTGGCCCATAGAGTGGCATTACAGTATTTGAGCCAACATTTAAAAACCAGGAAATTACATGTTAAAAATCCATACTTCTGGATTCTATTGAAAATTGCAAGTTCCTGGGAACACTGGACCCCTTCCCACCTGGCAGTCAACAGCTAAAGCTTAGGAATAGTTGCCAAGGGCCCATTCCTCCTACCAGTCAGTGCCACTCAGTCCATTTCTGGTTCTCACGCCCTGTGAGTGCAGGCAGACTTTATGGCCAACTCTAGACCAATTCCCAAAAGACCCTGGCCATGTGTCAGCTCTGACACCGGCACCATCTTGCAAAAGTGCTAACATGCTGGGTGAGCCCCTGAAGAGAGATACAGGAACAAGGCTACCAAGTGCATCTTCTCAGTCTGCCAGAAGCACTCACTGCTGGCCACAGGACACGTTTTTTCAATGGTTGCAGAATATTGTTTTCACCAGCTTTCATATCAGTATCTAGTAGACAGGAAGTCTTTGTTCATTTTGCCACATGACTTCCCTAAGAGCAATTCTAACAAAAGAGGCACATGGTATCCATGTTGCCTTTCCTTTTAGTAGTAAAACACATAGCCTCTTGGGGGGGAGGGGCACTTCATTTTCCTGCCTCCCTTGCAGCTAAACTGTGATGTGACCACCTCAGATCAATGGGATGGGGACAAACATGATTTGTGCAACTTCAAGATCTTCTTCTAAAAGGTCTACATGGACATTCCAGAATATGATAGACGGGTGATACAGAAGCACCCAGGGTCCCTGGCTGTGCCCGGAGAGGAGAGCCACGCTACCAGCCCACTCAAGACTGTTCCACGGAGATAAACTTTCATTTACCTGAGCCACTGTAGCTTTATAGACCTCATTTACAACAGCTTTCCTGCCACTCCCGGTCTGTCCGTTCTCAGTCACCCTTTTCCTCCAGTTTTGGAGGCTGGGTGTCCTCTCCACACTGCAGGAAGGTACCCTTAAATCTTGACAGCTTCTTGGGAGCTTGGGCAAGTTATTTACCTTCTCTAACTTGATCAGGAAAATAATAACAGGCATGATTTGCAGAAAGGATTAAACAAAGCCAAACTACCCTGCAGTCGCTGGCATTTCCAAAGCACTAAATAAATGTCAGAGTCGGTCTCGTTCCTGGTTCAAACCTGATCGTCTCACCAGCGCTCCACCACCTCTCTCCGCTCTGCGGGCTCCCTGCTGCCACCAGCTGCCCATCCTCCTCCCCATATCTTTAACCTTTCCATCTTTATTGTTCTGCCCATTGACATATAAACAGATTAAAGTCTCACTCACCCTAAAAGCCAAGGAAAGAATTCCGTCAAGCCGGTAACTACCCTGCCTTTCTCCTCATCACAACCTGAGGTTCACAAAGCGCTGCCCTCGTCCCTCAACCTCACTCCTCACCATGCAGCTCAGCACCGGCACTCGTCAGGAAAAAGTCACTGGGGCCCTGGGATTACAAAATCCCTGCCTTTGCCAACCAGCCTGATGCACTGGACACTGTGAACATGCCCCGCGTTCACTTTTCCCTTGACTTGGTCTGACCACGTCCAGATTTTACCTCTCCAGACCTTGCTTCTCACTCAGTCTCTACAGGGGTCCTTTAATTCTCCCCCTCCTAAACTGCTGGTATTCCCCAGGGTGTATTTTGGAGATGCACCCAGCGATGCACCGTCCAGAGCCCCCTACAAGAATAAAAGACTTCTTACCGTGCCTGCTGGGAGCACAGCTGGCAGGAAGTGGTCAGCAGTCAGCCGTCCCCTGGAAGGGGGCGGTCGCCCCACTGGCTGCAGCAGGGAGAGGAAGGCCCAGTTCTGGCGCCCAGCTCCAGACAGCTCCGAAGAGCCGCGCTTTGTCAGTAGTCGTGGCCACGGCCCCCACGGGACCGCATCTCGGCTCCCCCTCCCCCTCTGCCCAGTCCTGCTTCCTTCTCGCCTCTCCGACAGACGTGGGCCCCAAGGCCACTGTACAGGAAGGCTGCTGCAGGCTGAACCCCTCCCAGTGTCTACTGTCAAACGAGCCCAACCTGCCACAGCGCTGATGGTTTTTGGCCCACGCGTGGGGTCTTCAGAAAGTTCACGGAAAATGCACTTTCCAAAAACAGCAGATGCATGGATTCCAAAAGATGTTTTTTCACCAAAATAAAGTTCTCTCGCAATCCCATTTTTCCACGGACATACTTTTTGAAGTCTGTCTACTGCGGCTGTCTCTTCTGAGCCCCAGGCACACATTTGCATTCCACATCTCTGTTAGCATGTCTGGAGGCATCCAAAATGAGCAGGGGCCGGCGCCATGGCGTAGCAGGTAAAGCTGCCGCCTGCAGTGCCGGCATCCCATATGGGCGCCGGTTTGAGTCCCAGCTGCTCCACTTCCATTCCGGTTCTCTGCTACGGCCTGGGAAAGCAGTAGAAGATGGCTCAAGTCCTTGGGCCCCTCCACCCGCGTGGGAGACCCAGAAGAAGTTCCTGGCTCCTGGCTTCTGATTGGCGCGGCTCCGGCCGTTGCAGCCATCTGGGAAGTGAACCAGCGGATAGAAGACCTCTCTCTCTGTCTCTACCTCTCTGTAACTCTGCCTTTCAAATAAATAAATCTTTTTTTTTTAAATGAACAAGCCACTTAGCATAAAGCCCAAACCCGTAGCTGCTGTGTCCTCAGACCACACGAGTGGCACTACAGTCCACTCTGTGGCCCAAAGCCAGAGCCAGGGAGTCGTCCTCCACCACTTCTCTTCCCTCCCACTCCACATCCAGGTGAACTGAGTCTTGTTCAATCCACTTCACAGTAACTTACATCTGCCCTCTCCTCTCTCTGTCTCTTTGCTGCCATCATTTCATCCTATGAAAACCCAAGTCTAGGGGCCAGCGCAGTGGTGCAGTGGGCTAAACCTCAGCCTGCAGCGCCGGCATCCTAGATGGGCGCCGATTCGAGTCCCGGCTGTTCCACTTCTGATCCAGCTCCCTGTAAATGTGCCTAGGAAAGCAGCAGAGGATGGAGACCCAGAAGAAGCACCTGGCACCTGGCTCCTGGCTTCGGATCAGCCCAACTCTGGCCATTGCAGCCATCTGGGGAGTGAACCAGCAGATGGAATACCTTTCTCTGTGTCTCTCTTTCTCTCTGTAACTCTACTTCTCAAATAAATAAATAAAATCTTAAAAAAAAATAAAACAGACCCAAGTCCATATCCTTCCCACCTACAGCAGATTGCTAGCTGTCTCTCAGTATCTACAGCCCCTCTCTTCATGACCTTTCAGCTCCCTAGCTGATGGCCATGGCTGTGGGACCAGATTGTGGCCAATGTCCATGAGTTGATGCCATCCTCGAAACGAAGCTGCCTGCCCTCCACTTCTTACGTCATCCTTGACGCAGGCTGAAACACAGAAGAGAACCCGGGCCAGGTTGAGGAGAACCACATCTCGGGCCATGGCAGAACAACATGGAAGGATCCAGGAACCCAGTGAGCCTGAAGCAAAGCTCCGGCCTCCACTGCACCACCGCACGCAAGGGAGTTGACCTCTGGGCTGTGTTCCGGGTGTTACAGCCTACATCCCGGCTTACACAGCTACTCCCAACTCCTGGTTTCCACGTGCACACTGAAGCCCACTACTCTATGTTAAAATCTGTCAGTAGCTCTCCCATTGTCCATAGGAGAGATCGTAAGAGTCAAAAAGAAAAAAAAAAAAAAAAAAGAGGTTTACAAGGCTCCGATGTCCAGCTGCAGTGTCACCTCCAGGCACATTCTCCAGCCACACACGCTGCCCTGAGTTGGAAAGGGCCCCTTTTCCTATTTTAGGGCCTTACCTTCTGAGTTCCTTACAGTTCAGCAAAACGCAAGCCTGTGCAGGGTAGGGGTTAGGGCCAGAGGAGTCAGACAGCCTTGGATTCTTGGTTTTAAATACTATCACCCCTACTTCCCAGGGTCACCCCTGGCAAAGGATTTACCTTCCCTGAAAAATGGATTTGTTACCGTCACTCATCTCACGATTGTTTTGATGGTGAAATCGTCAGGCCCACACCTTGCACATGGTAAACACTCAGTGAATAGCTCTGATCATGACTGCAGCTCTCCTTACTAGCTTTGTAGTTTGCTTCCACATAGAAGAGGCGTGGGTCGACTCCCTAGCCCCCTAGTCTTCAGGTTTACCGAGGGTAGTGCACAGTGCGCATTCCATCTCAAATTATGTTTCTAGCGACAACCCACCAGTCATACTGAAGGAAGCCCGAGTCCTCTCCTACTTACCTTTCTATCCGGTGAGTTCTGGGCGAGATTAAGGAGTAGCCATGATTTCCTGGGATCTGAGCAGCCAAATTCCAGCCCCCTCATGTGCAGTCATCAGTCCTAAATCCCTCTCCTCCAGGTCGCCCCATTAAATAATATGCCAGTTGGCCCTGGCTTTGAGAGTTACCGCTTAGAATCTTCAGCGAGTCTCTCATGTGAAACACCCAAGGTCCAGCAGCCCTGAAGTTTAGTCGTGCGTTAATTAACATGACAAGGTAGCAACCAGTGTAATTTATTAATTAGCATTTTACAGCAGTTTCTCAGGAAAAAAAAAAAGTAGAACAAAAGACTTTCTTAGAAATTCTCTTTTCCAAGCCAGCACCGCGGCTCACTAGGCTAATCCTCCGCCTTGCGGCGCCGGCACACCGGGTTCTAGTCCTGGTCGGGGCGCCGGATTCTGTCCCGGTTGCCCCTCTTCCAGGCCAGCTCTCTGCTGTGGCCAGGGAGTGCAGTGGAGGATGGCCCAGTGCTTGGGCCCTGCACCCCATGGGAGACCAGGAGAAGCACCTGGATCCTGCCTTTGGATCAGCGCGGTGCGCCAGCCGTGGCAGCCATTGGAGGGTGAACCAATGGCAAAGGAAGACCTTTCTCTCTGTCTCTCTCTCTCTCACTGTCCACTCTGCCTGTCAAAAAAAAAAAAAAAAAAGAAATTCTCTTTTCCTTTTTATTTTATTCCCAAAACTCTTCATCCCAAAGTCTCTCAGCCTCTGTCTAAAGTTCAACATATGCATACACACACGCGCACACACATACACACACATGCATCCATGTACTCTACCCACCAGAGGTATGCCAGAGCTGGCTTACACCAGCTTGAAAGCATCAAGTATTAAAATTTTAGGAAATGTTCCAGCCAGTTGTTAAACACAGCCATTATTAAAAATTAAATTATATTAGCTGGCAGTGAAATGAATTATAAACAGAGGTAATAAATGTACAATACTCAAGGAGAAAAAAGAATGCACATGCAACATCATGGATGAAACTCAAAATAATCATGCTGAAGCCCAACAGAAGAGTACACATTACTTGATTCCATTTATAGTAAACTGATCAGGGGCCAGCGCTGTGGCACAGCGGGTAAAGCCGCCCCCTGCAGTGCAGCCATCTCATATGAGCACTCTTTTGAATCCTGGCTGATCCACTTTCCGATCCAGCTCTCTGCTACGGCCTGGGAAAGCAGTGGAAGATGGCCCAAGTCCTTGGGCCCCTGCACCCACGTGGGAGACCTGGAGGAGGCTCCTGGCTCCTGGCTCTGGATCAGCGCAGCTCTGGCCGTTGCGGCCATCTGGGGAGTGAACCAGCAGATGGAAGACCTTTCTCTGCTTCTGACTCTATAAATCTGCTTTTCATACAAATCAATCTCTTTTTTTGACAGGCAGAGTGGACAGTGAGAGAGAGAGAGAGAGAGAGAGAGAGAAAGGTGTTCCTTTTCCGTTGGTTCACACCCCCCCACACACAGTGGCCGCTGCGGCCGCCGCGCTGATCCGAATCCAGAAGCCAGGTGCTTCTCCTGGTCTCCCATGTGGGTGCAGGGCCCATGCACTTGGGCCATCCTCCACTGCACTCCCTGGCCACAGCAGAGAGCTGGCCTGGAAGAGGGGCAACCAGGACAGAATCTGGCACCCCGACCGGGACTAGAACCCGGGGTGCCGGCACCGCAGACAGAGGATTAGCCTAGTGAGCTGCAGCGCCAGCCACAAATCAATCTTTTAGAAAAAAGACAATAACATAGCCAACTGATCTATTGTGATGAAAAGCAGTCAGTAGCTGCCTAAGGGGGCAGAGGCGAAAGAGACATGAGGGAATTTTCCAGAGTGACGGAAATGTCCGTCAACTTGATTATGGCGATGGTCTGGCAGGTGTGTCAAAACCCATCCACTCACACACTTCAAGTACTAGCAAGTTAACGTATGTCAATTATACCTCAATCGGTGCTCAAAATCCACCGTTCTCTCATGATTTATTACACTTACTGTCCATTTTCTCTATCCTCTTCAGTGTTTCTCCACCAGACAATGACGTTGGGGCATCCCTTCCCTACTCCATGTCCAGTGATGTCAAGTTAGGAAGAGAATTTACACCATGTAAATCAGCAACCACTCCAAATCAGGACTAGACTTATTCTCTTGATTGTCCACACTTGTCTAGAAGGTCATGGGGAAAATGCTAATAATATAGATTAAACTTGAAAGCCTATCATGCTATCACCATTACATTGTGAAAGCACCAACAACTACTAAGGAAATATTCTTTTAGTATGCAAAAACAATCACTCAATTCAGCAAAAATCACTCACATCATTGGCAAATGGGTAAAATCCCAACATATCTTTTCACTTTCTTACATCTAACACATCAACATAAATGAAAATATTAGCTAATGCTTATGTTAGAGTTACATTCATTTGTCAGCTGCAACCATACATTAGCTATGGAAACAAGAGTTCAGCAAAAACCAATGAAAGTATTCTGTGAGCTATAAGTATCAACTATTAGAACTATATAGAATTCATAATAAATGATATTGCATATTTTATTATTTGTAAGTAATGTGCTTCTCAATTAAATGTATAATAAAGTTACATGGGGTTTTTTTAAAGATTTATTTATTTATTTTAAGAGTTACACAGAGAGAGAAGGAGAGGCAGAGACAGACAGAGAGAGAGAGAGAGAGAGAGGTCTTCCATTCGCGGGTTCACTCCCCAGTTGGCCACACGGCTGGCGCTGATGTGAAACCAGGAGCCAGGAGCTTCTTCTAGGTCTCCCACATGGGTGCAGGGACCCAAGGACTTGAGCCATCTTCTACTGCTTTCCCAGGCCATAGCAGAGAGCTGGATCAGAAGTGGAACAGCCAGGCTTTGAACTGGCGCCCATATGGGACGCTGGCACTGCAGGCGGCAGCTTTACCCACTATGCCACAGCACCAGCCCCAAGTTACACGGTTTTGTTGTTTTCAGAAAGCCAATTACTAAGCATCAGCCAGTACTAAGTCACTATTAGTGTCAGTATGACGTTGTTTGCTGGATAATCACTCCATTTCTCGGTATTTCCTGCCCCTTGTTTTCATATCAGGTCTTTATTACGTAGCTCCTTCATGGGGGATTTCCGTCACTTTTGTTCATTGTTCCCAATATCACAACCCTGCAAGAGAGCAGACTCTGAACTAAACAAATAAGCAACGTGCGCTCTTGGTGAAGGGGAAAGCGTGCAGACGACTCCAGCATAACGCACTTCCTTCTCCGTTATTTCTCCCCCACGCGTCTGTTTGGCACAGTGCTTCACAGCTGACAGGGTGCTCAGACAGAATGACGCAGGCGCACACAGCCGGCTGCACTCACTGCCACCTCTCCCCAGCTGCCTCACGGGGGTCCTGTGCAAAAGTTAGCCTGCATCTGCTAAAGGCCTTGCAAAGAGAAGTTCAGGTGTCCGTTGCAACACACCCAGTGAGCGAGTTCACAGTTGCTCAACCCTACAATCTTATCAAGAACTCTGCCCGCAAAGATACTGGCGGGCACAGGCCTTCCAACAAGGCCTATGAAAGTACTCCTTTGTTGGAGTAGTAAAACTGGAGGGGAGCTTTTTTGTCATGATAATTAATGCCATTTGGGGAGTGAACCAGCACTGTCTCTCCCTCTCTCTCTGTGACTCTGCCTTTCAAATAAATAAAAATAAAACTTAAGAAAAAAAAAACTGCTGTGTCTACCCAGAATGTCCTCTCTCACTGACCCCAGTGGTAGAAACGGACACGTGCTCAGGTAAGTCGGCTCCTCCTCAGAGGCCCTGGGTAAAGCAGGTTCCTCGTTCCTTGAACTTCCCATGTCCTATCTCAACTCCGTCTACACACTCCCCTCATGCTGCTTACCCCAGTCCAGGAGCTTCTCAGAGGACAAACTGTGATATTAATCTATATGGTCTTCTTCTTGGAACACTGCCCAGCTCATTTGCACAACAAATAAGTGCCTTGTTCTACAGTTAGGATTTGTATTAATTCAACAAACTTACTGTGCACTTAAAGTGTGCCAGATCCTGGGGTAAGTGCTATGGATCATATAAAATAATTATTTATTTTTTTTATTTTTTTATTTATTTATTTTTTTGACAGGCAGAGTGGACAGTGAGAGAGAGAGACAGAGAGAAAGGTCTTCCTTTGCCGTTGGTTCACCCTCCAATGGCTGCCGCGGCTGGCGCGCTGCGGCCGGCGCACCGCGCTGATCCGATGGCAGGAGCCAGGAGCCAGGTGCTTTTCCTGGTCTCCCATGGGGTGCAGGGCCCAAGGACTTGGGCCATCCTCCACTGCACTCCCTGGCCACAGCAGAGAGCTGGCCTGGAAGAGGGGCAACCGGGACAGAATCCGGCGCCCCAACCGGGACTAGAACCCGGTGTGCCGGCGCCGCTAGGCGGAGGATTAGCCTAGTGAGCCGCGGCGCCGGCCCATATAAAATAATTAGCCACAGTCTGTGTCTTCAAGAAGTTTCCAGATAGGGGTAAGTGTGTGTGTGGAGGGGTGCAAAGAAATCTCAGTAACTAAGATACTTTAAAAAAAATCAGAATGAATGCGAAACATCTATGGTGATCAAAATGTCAGATAAAGGCAGGATCCTGTTGCTGTGGCTCAACTCAGCAGCCCAGTGTGAGGTCTGCAGGGGAGGGAGCAGGAAACTCTCCTGCATAAGCCCGCAGAATCAGCAGCGACTGGGGCCAGGCCCACTCCACCTGCTCTCCCCCTGCCTGTCCTACCTCAGTAAACGATGCCACCATGCCTACAGGGCCCGTGCTGGCAGCCAGGGCAGGGTCCTGTCCACTTTCTCCCACCCCTGCCTTTCTCTTTGTGTCTGTTCCTCTCTCTCGTCTTAGCTTCCGACAGCTCCTGTCTGTCCTCCACACTGCCCCCAGTGCACTTACATACTCCGATGTGTTGTACCTGAGCGAGTGTAAACAAAGGAGCACCACACACTGATAAAATTTGATGTCCTTTATTGCGGCGGCGGAGAGTGGGCTCATGCCCTAAAGAACTCTAGAGCCCGAAGCCCAAAGCAACAGGTTTTATAAAGGCAAAAACCACAAAATTGGGAGGGGAATTCAGGGTTGCTAGGATCAGGGGGAATACATGGTTATTGGGGTCAAGCTGACCTAAAACCTATGCAAAACTAGTATCAATTATAATCTTGACAATACCAGTGACAATCTTAACAATTTCAATTATAACTTGACATGAATCCAGGTATGGGTTTTAATCATATGTAGGACATAGTTAAATTACAAGTTTATCATTAACCCGGGTGCAGCCTATCCACTTCCAAGCTTGAGCGATCATGCTAGGGGGTTTCTACGCTCTGCCAAGTGTGGTGTAGTGGACTGCTATTGTCCGACTGTTTTAGATCATAGTTTCAGACCAGAGTCTCACCGTGGAGGGGGGGGGGGCACCTTCCCAGATGGAGTCTCCAGTTCTCCAAAATGGAGTCCCTGCTGTCAAGGTGTCACGTCCGATGCGATCATCCTGACAGTTCCTGGACAGAGCCCAGACACTTCGCAGAAGCCTGCAGGACCTGGGCCCTGCCTGTCCTTGACCCTCGGCCATTCGCAAGCTGAACTCAGCCCCCTGCCCTCCCATGCCTGGGCTCTTGTGCCTCTTACCCTCTGCCCACCAGATCCCGCCCCTTCCATGTCCGGCGAACTCCTCCACACTCCGCAGGAGAGAAGCAGAGACATAGCCTGCCTGACGAGAAATCCAGCCACCCTGTGATTACAGAGAGCGAAGTGATATGTTCGCTTCCCTGGAGACTGTGCCTAGAAAGCAACCCTTCAGGAAAATCCACTCCAATCTCCTCCAGCTCCCCGGACAGCGCTGGAAGCCCGTCCACAACTCTCTCAGGACCTGCCATGGAAGTGCAGCCACACACGTGCCTCTTTGCTTGTCTTTCTCACCACTGGAAGCGGCCTGCTGGCAGGAAGTCTGCTGGGATCATTTCTGTGTGCATCTCACTCACCTGCAGTCAATGTATCCAAAGATGTCTACTGAAGGCCCAGATGAATGTCTGGGTGATTCTGGGTTGCCAGGAAGTACCGATCAGCTAAAAGGAAGAGAGATCTCTGTCTCCCAGGGTTGCTGGGCACAGTCGGACAGGTTGTGCACTCCATAGCTTTCGGGAGGTGGGAGCCTCCAAGTTCATCCGGGTCTCCCACGTGGGTGGCAGGGGCGCCTTCTCTTGCTGCTTTTCCAGGAGCATTAGCAGGAGCTGGATCTGAAGTGGAGCAGCCGGGAGTTGAACTGGCACTCACATGGGATACTAGCATCACGGGGGGCAGCCACAACGCTGGCCCGTAGGTTGTCCTTTCTGGAGGGCAGGCACCCGCCTTAATCATTTCAGACCCGCATATGGTACCCGTCCCAGCGGGCTGTGCCCCTAGGTGGAACTGGCTAACTTCAGAGGGACGAACACATGCACTCCAGTGGAGTTTCCACAGGCTCACACATCTTCATGTTAGGAATCGTTTCAGCTTGAGAATCATAATGAATAGTTAAAAATAATGTCCCTTCCTCCTAACAAGCGTTCATTCATCAAAAAACAAACAAAAAACAAAAAACCAAACACACACACACACACAACAAAAACAAATGAACAAAAACCCTGACTGATGTGGCCGGCATGGGCACTGCTTTGTTGGATGCTACCAATCAAGCAATGGGGGCTGGTGCTGTGGTGTAGCGGGTAAAGCCGCCGCCTGCAGTGCCAGCATCTAATATGGGCTCTGGCTGCTCCACGTCCAATCCAGCTCTCTGTTATGGCCTGGGAAAGCAGTAGAAGATGGCCCAAGTCTTTGGGCCCCTGGATCATGTGAGAGACTTGGAAGAAGCTCCTGGCTTCAGATAGGCACAGCAAAAGCCTTTGTGACCATTTGAGGAATGACCCAGAGGATAGAAGACCTCTCTCTCTCTCTTTCTCTCTCTCTCTGCCTCTCTGTAGCCCTACCTTTCAAATAAATAAATTTTAAGTATATATATAATATATATTTATTATATATATATATATATATATAAAGAAGGGCCCCTCTCGCGTTTTCAGCCTCTTTTATGAGATCAGGGGTGGTGCCCTAATTGAATGAATATAAACATGAGGTGGAGCTTAGCATGCATGAGGCTTTCTGGGAGTTTCCTAGTGCCTCCACATAGTAAGCTGGACGTCTCCTCCTTCCTTGTCCTGGATGAGACACAGGTGCATCATGGGAAAGTGGACATACCAGATTGACAGGTAAAGGGGGTGGAGTTACCATGGGTGCTACAGAGAAATTATGAAAAAAATCCTACTTTTATCTTTTCCAATCTATCTCCTAGTTTCCCCACGTCATACACATGTGGTGACCCAAAGACAACTTACCATTGCTTTTCATGAGGACAGCCAGGATACCGAGTAGGGCCTCAAAACGCTTGTGGAAGTTGGAATTAAAAGATACTACACATTTTCCAAGAACCTTCTGAAGCACCTTGTATACTAACACGTGCATCTTAACAGGGGTGCGTTTGTTAGCCGAGCCAAGTTTGTCCCAGACATTTCTTTTTTCCTAGAAGGTTTTTGTGAGCAGATTACCATGATGTTATAGGCTCTGTTGTCCTCTAGAGAATGATTCTGCAGGTTTCTTTTCCTGCCACAGAGCGCTGAGCAGCCGGTAATGGGAAACACGCTCAGACGAGAGGGGCTGTGCTGACCACGGCCTTTCTCTGTATGGACCAGGGCCTAACGACAGAAACTCAGCTCGATTTCATTTGATCCCTGTGACATTACTTCTCCATTCCTTAACAAGCACATATTCCCAGAAAACAATTCCTCATCTGGTAGATGACAATAATAGCTCCATTCAACTTAAATCTTCTGGAAATATCAAAGATTAAGTGCACTGAAGGGCTTTGTAAACAAAGGGTAAAGCACGAATTAGTCTTTTACAGAAAGCACTAAGCCTGTGAACACTCCTCCCTGGTTCCCAGCCCACTCCATGTGAATAACGGAATTCCATGTCATTGGGCAGGGGCAGGTACGGAAAGGAGAAAGGTATGTGCTTTTTGGAAAAAAACATTTTAAAAATGCTGCTCCCGATAGCCTGGTGATTCTCTTATTAGGTCATTTTGCCTTCTTTCTTTCTATTGTTCCACTGCTCTGTGGCTATATGTCTATCCATCTTCTTTTTCTCTTTTTATTTGTAGATGGACCAGACATTTGTCCCCATCCCTTAACCCCTCAAAATGAGTTTCTTTTGCCCTTCACTCTTTTGACTCATTTTCCCCCTCAATCTCTCTTCTATCCTCTGTTATTCCTTCTCTCACACTGATCATCATAAAGAATTCACACTTATTTGTAAATGTTACCGTATCTCTGAAATTAAGTTTATACTTCCCATTCTTGAGTGTGAAGTCAGAGGTTGGAGGAAGAGAAAGGAGGTAACATTTGTCAAACATTTGAGTGCCAGACATTATGCAAGGTGCTTTGCAGACATAAATGCATTAAATCATGTAACAGCCCCTGGTGGATTAGACAGTCTTCACATGATTTCGCCTCTCCCCCTCGCTTTCACTGCAAGAATATTCTTCCTGCTTCAGTGATGTTGGGGTTGCCCGTATGGCTGGCTTTGACTTCACACTGGGCAGAACGGACTCCCTCTCCCAGTCTGGTCTTGGTCATGTGACATGTTTTGGCCAATAGAACGCTAGGAGACGTCACACAAGTAGAGGCTTGAATTACAATTTCACAATTAAGCTCCGCCTCCTGCACTTCTGCTGCATTATGGGAGAAAACATCGCCAGGCTACCTTTTGGGCCCAGGAGGAGGAGATTGCTCTCAGAGAAGAAAGCCACTCAACCTCAAATGAGCCAACTGCCCGCTCAGTCCAGCTCTCCACCAGTGAACAACCTAAATAAAGGCTTACGTCTGATTCCACTGAGGTTCTGTGGCTGATGTTACATAGCGATAGCCAACCAATCACAAGCCAACGAAGTGAATATCATTAATTCTATTAGCCAAAATGGAAATGGAGAGAAGAATCAAACCTACAGTCACACAGCTAGAGTGTCGCAAAGCCAAGATCCATACCAGTCTGCCAGATGTGAAATACAGCCCTCGTTTACCTACCCTCTGCATCCTCTGTAGATTGTAGTCTCCTCTCCATGAGGCAAACTAAATCAACATGGCTTTCATGCTCAAGAGTCACCTGCTTGGTTTCTGCTGAGATCAGCAGGCCTTCCTTGAAAGTATGCTCTTGGCCGGCGCTGTGGCTCACTAGGCTAATCCTCCGCCTTGCGGCGCTGGCACACCGGGTTCTAGTCCCGGTCGGGGCGCCGGATTCTGTCCGGTTGCCCCTCTTCCAGGCCAGCTCTCTGCTGTGGCCAGGGAGTGCAGTGGAGGATGGCCCAGGTGCTTGGGCCCTGCACCCCATGGGAGACCAGGAGAAGCACCTGGCTCCTGGCTTCGGATCAGCGTGGTGCGCCGGCCGCAGCGCGCCGGCCACGGCAGCCATTGGAGGGTGAACCAACAGCAAAGGAAGACCTTTCTCTCTGTTTCTCTCTCTCACTGTCCACTCTGCCTGTCAAAAAAAAAAAAAAAAAAAAAAAAAAAAGAAAGAAAGAAAAAAAAGAAAGTATACTCTTGCCCCTGTGCAGAAATTCAGCTTCTTAAAATCATGCCTCTCTTTTGGTCTGTGAGTCCTCAATGTGGCCCACTGACAATAGCATTAAAAAACTAGTAAGGGAGCAGGCATGAAGACAAGCGGTTAGGGTGCCCATGTCCATATCAAAGTGCCTGGGTGAGACACCCAGCTCCAGTCCCTGACTCCAGCTCTCCACTGGTGCAAACCCTGGGAGGTAGCAGGAAATGGATCAATAACTGGGTTCCTATCACCCATGTGGATTGCCTTCCCAGCTTGCAGCTTCAGCCCCAAGCCAGCCCTGGCCATTGCAGACATCTGAGTAGCAAACCAAAAGATAAGAGTGTTCTCTATTTCTCTTTCTCAAACAAATAAGTTAAAAAAATAAGTTGGTGCAGGCATGCAGCCTGGTGGTTAAGTCACCATTTGGGAGGCCCCTACCCCATGCTGGGGTGCTTTGGCTCCAGTCCTGGCCACCTGCTTCTGATCCCATTTCCTGCTAATGTGCACCCTGGGAGGCAGCAGAGGATGGCTCAAGTACTCACCTGGGTCCCTGTCACCTACGTGAGAGTCCCAGATCGGGTTCCAGGCTCCTGGCTTCATCCAGGCCCAGCCAGTCCTGGCTGTTGCAGGCATTTGGGGAGTGAACCAGTGGGTAGAAGATCTCTGTCTCTGCCTTTCAAATAAAAATAATTAAAATCAACATAAAGGTAAAAAATAATCAGTAAATAATTATCCTATATATCTAATTTTTAAAATATTTATTTGAAAGAGAGAGAGACAGAGGCAGAGATCTTCCATCCACTGCTTCACTCTCCAAATGCCTGCAACAGTCAAGGCTGGACCAGGCTGAAGCTAGAAGTCTGGAACTTTTTTAAAAATTATTATTTGACAGAGCTAGACAGAGAGAGACAGAGAGAAAAGTCTTCCTTTTCTGTTGGTTCACCCCCTAAATGGTCACTACAGCCGGGGGCCCAAGCACTTGGGCCATCCTCCACTGCACTCCCGGGCCACAGCAGAGAGCTGGACTGGAAGAGGAGCAACCAGGACTAGAACCCGGCACCCATATGGGATTCCGGTGCCACAGGTGGGGGATTAACCAAGTGAGCCACGGTGCTGGCCCCAGAAGTCTGGAACTTAATCTAGACCCCCCAGGTGGAGACAGGGATCAAAGTCACTGAGTCATGACCTGCTGCCCCCCGGAGTGCACATTAGCAGGAAGCTGGAATGGAGCGAGGATCCCAGACTCAAACCCAGGCTCTCCAACATGCGGCATGCTAACCGCCGCACCAAATGCCCACCCTGTAACCTGCTGCTCAAGCTCCAAATTGATCGGCCATGAAGAGCAAGCGCCGAGGACAAGTGTACGATGGATAAGCGTTTCCCCCTTTACTCCAGCCCAGAGGTAGAACGTGTCACCAGACTGGAGCCCTCGGAGTGGCAGCCCTGGTGACACAGTCCTCGGAGCTCGACAGGAATTGGTGGTATCCGTGTTGCATTGCTAGCTTTTATTTTTCAGTACTGATAATCCTAGAGAAAAATACAGAAAAAAATGACAAATATAGTGTCTATTCATTTTTTTTTTTTTTTGACAGGCAGAGTGGACAGTGAGAGAGAGAGACAGAGAGAAAGGTCTTCCTTTGCCGTTGGTTCACCCTCCAATGGCCGCCGCGGCCAGCACACCGCGCTGATCCGATGGCAGGAGCCAGGTGCCTCCTCCTGGTCTCCCATGGGGTGCAGGGCCCAAGCACTTGGGCCATCCTCCACTGCACTCCCTGGCCACAGCAGAGAGCTGGCTTGGAAGAGGGGCAACCGGGACAGAATCTGGTGCCCTGACCGGGACTAGAACCCGGTGTGCCGGCGCCGCTAGGTGGAGGATTAGCCTAGTGAGCCACGGCGCCGGTCACAAATATAGTGTCTATTCATTTTAAAAGGCCAGAAGACCTCTCCGGCTACCAGGGATTGATCAGTTTAACTTCAATATCTGTAAAGGTGCTGGAGCAAATAGTCGGTCAATTTGCAGTGGTGCTCCGGTCAACTCAATTCCAGCCAAAATGGTCTCCACTTCACCAGCCCAGCCTCCAGAGTAGACTTCACTTTGAATGGGAAGATTTTTTTTTAAATCGTATTTGCGAGGCAGAGAGACAGAGATAAACACACAGATCTTCCATCGGCTGCTTTACTCCCCAAATGATTGCAACAGCTAGCGCTGGGTCAGGCCAAAGGCAGAGAGTGGAACTCCAAGTCCGGTCTTCCACATGAATGGCAGAGGCCCAAGTACTTCGGCCGTCGTCTGTTGCCTCCCAGAGTGAGCATTAGCAGGAAGCTGATCAGAAGCAGAGAAGCCAAGACTCGAACTGAACACTCCGATATGGGATACAGGCACCCTACTGAGCGACTTCACCACTGTGCCGTCCCCTCTCCTTCTTAGAAGAGCTTTAAATGTTACCATGGAGGTTGTACGGTTGAGAGAAAACATTGCTTTTATTTTTATAAATCTGTCTTGGGGACGCAATCCAGGTTCTCGACCTGGGTGTATTGGCCTCTTTGCTGGAGAATCCCATGATAGGAGCTGTCCCGGGCTTCGCTCTGGCCTCTGATGTCGGGGTGCCAGTGCATCCAGATATTGTCCCCTGCCCTGTGAGGGTCAAAGCTGCCCCCCAGCTGGGACACACTGGGGCAGACATAAGCATGCCCTCTAACTGCATTCACGCCAGGAGCCACACTCCAGTGAACCTACCTTTTTCGTCTTCCCACCCTGCATAAGTATTCCCCTGGTCTTGTCTTCTGAGATGTTGTGTAGCTGTCGGTTCTGTCCACATCCTGAAGACTCAGTCTGCCTCTGGGCCCCCGCAGGGCTGCCCCAGCGGTATCCCTGAAGCCGGCTGCAGCTACTGGCACCACGTGGCACAGCTGTTCTTTCCTCCCCTGCTCCAGGTTCCCTCTGCGAGGCCTGCCGCCCAGGAAGCCATCTGAGGCCATCTCCCTATGTCAGGGCTGCCACTGCCTAGCTGTGCTGCCCCTGGGGGCACTCACAGGGCAGGCCCGGGGTGGTGAGACGGGTCCCACCCTGATAGGGGCCGCAGGTTATGCTGCATCATCACCCAAGGGAATCAGAGCACCTGTTGGTGCCCTGCCTCACCCCACCTCCCTCACCTCTGGAAGAGAACCCGCTGGGCTGAACAAGCCCCAGACCATCAGGCCAGGGCTTCCCAAGTGTGATGTACAGGAGAGTCACCTGGAAAACACAGACGGCAGAAACACAGATTCCGACTGAGCACATCGGCCGTGGGGCCTGAGCTTCGGCCAGGTGAGCCGGGCCCTTTCACTCCGCTGTTAGCGGCAAGGGCTAAGGAGATGCCAGGATCACCTGTAGGACAGGTTCCCGGGCCCTTGCACCCCAGCAGCTGGCTCAGGGGGTCCACACGGGCCTCGGGGGTCTGTTTCCAACCATGCGTCCCAGGCAGCTCAGAGCCCACACTGGGAGGAGCACAGCACTGCTGCAAGCCCGTACCTTTATAACATTGAGAAACGCAGCTCCAAGGGCTGGGTCCAGTCCCTGGGGCGTGAAACTGGTTCCACAGGTACCTCCTCTTCCTCATACAAAGCTCCCCCACCCCCTTCACGCAAATTACCTCATGCAAATGCGTGTCTGGTGGCACCCAAGGTCAGGTGCAACCAAATCAGCCAGCCCCAGTCAATGTGCACAGGGCCCCTAGCAGAGGGGAAGGGAAGAAAGTCCGTGTCTCCTTCCAGACCAGGGTGCAGGAGGATGTAGTAAATAAACAGCATAATTGCCAACCGCCTTGGAAAGTACACGTGTCTTTCTGAAAAATCCTGTACTTTGTGAGCCTTAAGCCACGGCTCTGCTTGTCCCTGAGGCTGTTAGACGAACAGTTCCTTCAGGCACACAAGGTCTATGCCTGGAACTCCCTCTGATGATAAGGAGTTAATGCCTTCTGAGATTTTAGGGCAAGGAAGAAAATTTGGGGAGAAGCTTCCTGGGTGAAAGTCTATGGGAGGGAGACAGCGGTGTGGTATAGCGGGTAAAGCTGCTGCCCGCAGTGCCGGCATCATATGTGGACACCGGTTCGAGTCCCGGCTGCTCCACTTCCGATCCAGCTCTCTGCTATGGCCTGGGAAAGCAGTGGAAGATAGCCCAAGTCCTTGGGCTCCGGCACCCACGTGGGAGAACCAGAAGCTCCTGGCTTCGGATCGGTGCAGCTCTGGCCATTGCGGCCAGCTGGGGAGTAAACCAGAGACGGAGGACCTCTCTCTCTCTCTGTTTGTGCGTGTGTGTGTGTGTGTGTGTGTAACTCTGACTTTTAAGTAAATAAGCAAATAAATCTTTAAAAAAAAAAAAAAAAGTCTGTAGGGGCCTCGCTCGCTGGGGTTGACGGGCAGAATCCCCTCTCAGCACCCTGTTCCCCAAAGGGGTCGCACTTTCCCATCAGCACTTCCTCCAAACAGCTATCAGACATCCCATGGAAGACGAAATGGGTGCAGTGGCTGAGAGGGGAAGAGAGCCCAAGGTTGAGAGAGGGAGTAGATCACTTTCATGATCTTTCCTTTGAAAGGAGCCTTGAGAATTGACAGCAGAAGGCAACCTGGCCAGAGGGAAACTGAGGAACATGGGTGCTGAGGGCCTACCGGCAAACAGGCGCATGCATTGCTCCCGCTGTATTCGCAAGCACCTGCAGCTCAGGGAATCTGAATGCAGAACAGGGCTCTGGGCTCACGACCCAGGGGAGCCGCCGCGTCCGTCCTGTCTGCACTGCTGGCACAAAATGAGGAGCAAAAATTGCATGTGTTAAATTAACAAAAAGTCATAAATATGTTTTTTTTTTGAGATGTGTGGGTAATATAGGAAAAGCTGAGTCTGTTCAAGTCGTGTCACTCCACTCAGGCAACGTGAGTAACCCGGAGGGGCTGGGCGAGGAAGGGGAACTGTGCTCATCAGGGGAGGCGAAAAGGGGCTCAGGACTAGTGTCACCTTGCAATTCTATCTAAAGCTTATCTTGTCCGCAGAAAGTACAGGGAGTTCAATTTAACAGCTACAAGTGAGGTCACATGCCAGGGGCAAACTTAGTTGAATTAGAAATTAAATAATTCCGAAGCTGAAGAATGAACCATAAATGCTTCAGTCCTGTCCTCCACGAACATCCCCAGGAAAAGCAGTTCCCATTCATTTAAAGAATCAGAAACATGGCTCGAAGAGAGATGGTCTCCCCACTTACAAAAAGCTACCTGCTAGATGCCCGTGTTAGCCAATAATGTGTGATGCGAGCATCGGTTTTTTTTGTTTTGCTTTTTTGTTTGTTTGTTTGGTTTTTTTTTTGACAGGCAGAGTGGACAGTGAGAGAGAGAGAGAGAGACAGAGAGAAAGGTCTTCCTTTTGCCGTTGGTTCACCCTCCAATGGCTGCCGTGGCCGGCGTGCTGCGGCCGGCGCACCGCGCTGATCTGAAGGCAGGAGCCAGGTACTTATCCCGGTCTCCCATGGGGTGCAGGGCCCAAGCACTTGGGCCATCCTCCACTGCACTCCCTGGCCACAGCAGAGAGCTGGCCTGGAAGAGGGGCAACGGGGACAGAATCCGGCGCCCCGACCGGGACTAGAACCGGGTGTGCCGGCGCCACAAGGCAGAGGATTAGCCTAGTGAGCCGCGGCACCAGCTGCGAGCATCGTGTTTGGTTCTTTTAGGGACAAGTGTTTTCTTCGGGCTGTGTCAGAGAACTGGGGCCTTTAACAGAAATGCTTACCAAATTAAATTAGGCAAAACTTCCAGCTGATAAAATGAGCCTATTAAGTTTATTTCGGGTAGCAGAGGGGATGTAGGAGAAGCTACAGTAACACACACGAAAGCTTGGGTCTGGGCCCTCAAACCAGAGTCACTTCCTGTGGCCCTCACACCCGTGGATCTGAACTCATCTGCTACCCAAAAAAGTAAGATTACCCCCAAAGTAAGATTTCTCTGGGTTCAACAGAGTCTCCAGTTTGCATATTTCTGGACTTATCTGAGAAATCCGGCTGCTGCCTCCCCCGGGTTCCGATTTTTGATCTGTGATTTTTATTTTTGCCTTAGTTGACACGAGATAGTACATCCTTTCCTGGCATTTCATACCCCCAACTTAGTCACCAGAGCAGATGGCTAGGAACATGTGATCAAACATTTTTTAATGACTTTTTTTTCCCTCACAAAGCCAATCCATCCATACATGAAAGCAAGTAGCGTGGTAGCCTCGGAAAAGAAGCCCTACAAAGACCGCCTCTGTGTGACTGAAAACATCTCCCTCGTGCGCTGCCTGCACCTTGAGACACTCAGCTGCTCCCCGCAGGCTGCGAGTGCTCCCCCTGAGGGCAGAACTGACTCGGCTCCCCTACAAACACCAGCACTTTGCACTGACAGCTTGATGGGCACCGATTATAGATCCGGGCTTTGCCACTCAGTATGTGGTCACTGCTGTTCGTTTTTCCCTTTAAAGTAACTATTCTCCACCACTCGTGAGCGGCCATGTGCTTCTTGATGCTGGTACGCACTCAGCTTAATTAAGTCCTTTGTTGATATAAATAAGCTTTTGGTTTCACTGAGCTCAGCAAAAGGGAAAATGTGTTCGTTAAAGTTCTTGAGTTGGCAAACAAAAGAAATACCATTAGATAAACTCAAGCTTACAGCAAGATGTGACTTCATTGTGACATTGTGCAGAATGCCAAAGGCCTGGAGAGAGAGACAGAGAGACAGAGAGAGAGAGGTGAGAGGAGAGAGGGGAAGGGGGGGAAGAGGAGGGGGGAGGAGAGAGAGGAGGGAGAGGAAAGGGGGGGAGAGGAGAGAGAGGAGGGAGAGGAGAGAGAGGAGGGAGAGGAGAGGGGGGAGAGGGGGAGAGAGGAGAGAGGGAGGGGGAGGGGGGAGGGGGGAGAGGGGGGAGAGGGGGGGAGAGGGGAGGGGGGAGGGGGGGAGAGGGGGGGGAGGGGGGAGAGGGGGGAGAGGGGGGAGGGGGGAGAGGGGGGAGAGGAGAGAGAGAGAGAGAGACAGACTCTCCTTTCAGTCTGTCTCAAATGCCCAGGAGACTGGCTAGCTGAAATCTGATAGTCAGCTGTGGTCTAGGGAGTCAGAACCAGAAGTGGTATCAGGTAGTGCAACCACAGTGGCTAGAGGACCAGGTCTCAGGACTCTGAGGAGTCGTGGTCTCGTTGGCTGATCAGGAATCTCCAAAAGAAGCCACCAAAGAATGCTATCTTTAAAAAACTTAAAAGGTAGCACCCAGATAGCTAGTGAGAGCGATCCCACAGCAGGTGAAAAGTACTAAGTTCAGCAGTTGGGGCGAACGAGGAAGAATGCTGTAAGCAAGTGTCCCCAGCATTCTGAAAGGGAAGGGTTTTGCCATAGGGAAAACCATGAGGATTTGGGGTAGGTTTCCAGTTCTTGAACCTATTGTATCAAGTCATTAGATGTGCTGTTTCATTTGGTTCTTCACAGTGTCAAACAAACCCACGTATATTTTTAAATTTTTATTTATTTATTTGAGAGAGAGGGAGAGTGTGTGTGTCAGAGAACTCCCCTCCACTGGTTCACTCCCCAAATGCCCACAACAGCTGACCCTGGGACAGGCCAAAGCTCGGAGCCAGGAGCTTAATTCAGGTCTCCCACATGGGTGTCGGGCACCTAAATACCCGAACCATCACCACTCCCTCCCGAGATCTGCAGTGGCAGGAAGCTGGAATTGGGAGCTGGGGCTGGGTACCCAGCCCAGCTACTCTAACATGGGATGTGGCTGTCTTAGTCACTAGGCCAAACACTCATCCCAAATACATGTTTTAATAGAAGTCCCCAAATTCACCTAAAGTGTGCTAGATATTACTTATGAAAGTGTGTTGAAGCCGGCGCCATGGCTCAATAGGCCAATCCTCCGCTTTGCAGCGCCGGCACACTGGGTTCTAGTCCTGGTCGGGGTGCCGGATTCTGTCCCGGTTGCCCCTCTTCCAGGGCAGCTCTCTGCTGTGGCCCGGGAGGGCAGTGGAGGATGGCCCAAGTACTTGGGCCCTGCACCCCATGGGAGACCAGAAGTACCTGGCTCCTGCCATCGGATCAGCGCGGTGCGGCGGCCATTGGAGGGTGAACCAACGGCAAAGGAAGACCTTTCTCTCTGTCTCTCTCTCTCACTGTCCACTCTGCCTGTCAAAAAAAAAAAAAAAGAAAGAAAGAAAAGAAAAGAAAAAAAGAAAAAGAAAGAAAGAAAGAAAGTGTGTTGAGGGGCATACCTGTGGCATAGCAGGTAAAGCCCCCACCTGCAGTGCCAGCATCCCATGTGGACGCCAGTTCAAGTCCCAGCTGCTCCACTTCAAATCCAGCTCTCTGCTATGGCCTGGGAAAGCAGTAGAAGATGGCCCAGGTCCTTGGGCCCCTGTACCCACGTGGGAGACTCAGGAGAAGCTCTTGGCTCCTGGCTTCAGATCAGCCCAGTTCCAGCCATTGCAGCCATCTCGGGGGTGAATCAGCGAATGGAAGACCTCTCTCTCTCTCTGTGTCTCTACCTCTCTCTCTCTCTCTCTGCCTCTGTGTCTCTGTAACTCTGCGTTTTAAATAAATGAAATAAATCTTAAAAAAAAAAGAAAGTGTGTTGCTAGATTTTTATGTTCTTCAAATCTCAAATAACTAAGATATGGTCATTGCTATACTAATGATAGCATTTTTAGTTTCTGGTTTCCCACTGTAGTTCATTTTTCTCTACACCCTCTCCTCTCCAAGCAGTTAGACAGTTCTAAGGTCTTGCCTCAGAGAAGAGACGAGACCTCGGGGAAAGCTGGAATAATGGAGTTTTTTGACTTGGGTTTCCTAATCCTTGGCCGTGCCAAAGGATGAAGAGATGACAGATGGAGACCACCTCCAGCAAGGAGGGGGAGGGGAGAGATTGTTGAGTAGGTGAGGGTTTCCCTCAGAATTGAAAATTTCCCCTTAGCTGGAAGAAAAGGATAAATTTAGGGGACAAATTAAGTATTTAAAACACAGCAAAGTCTGTGGACAGTAGCCTGTTTTCCTCTTTATCCTGGCCAAAGCTCCCAGTAGGCAGCAAAGCCAATGGATTTGGTGGGCCAGGGATCTCTGCTTCCGATGTGATTGGAACTGCTTAGTGTTGTGGCCCAGCCTACACAACCTCGGATGCCTGTGCCCCAGGCAGAGGCCCAGGCAAAGTCATAAGCAACAACACCCCCAGCTTAGAGAACCACACAGCAAAGCAGCAGTGGGCCGACCCTCATGCTACCAAACACAACGCAGAAGCCGTACAGCAAGCCACAGAAGTGCAAGCTGGTTGGTCATTTGCAAGGACTGAGTTCTGAGACAAGAGGACGATGAGTATACCAGTGGATGTTTGCACAGATAGGTGACTCAAAGATCAGATATTCCTCAAATGTGCTTTAATAACACATAAGCCCCCAGGATTTAGGTGCAATCTTGAAAGAGCTAGAGAAAGATTATTCTAAATTAAATGAGGTTAAGTTTCAGCCACTCCGTCAACTGGGGTCTCAAAATAGAATTAAGTTGCATTATAGGAAAATAAAATTATGTGTCATGCACACTCGAATTTCTGAACTGAGATAAATATGCACTAAATAAATATATAGTTAAACAAGAAAACACAGGGGACAATTTCAGCAGTATTCAGTATTGTGATAGATTTTCTTAGTTTTCAGCAAGCGTCCGTTCTCTGCACCTTGGTGGAATGTGTATGCCACTTCTCTTGCCCCATTAATGTTGGGCATGGTTAAAGAAATGCTGGTACAGCAGAGACATTTCAAAATATTCTAACACAGTTTCGCTTGATCTCTTTTGCTTTTGGTCTTGATTATGAAAAAAACATGTCCCAAGGATTATTTGTCCCACAATGAGGAGATGCACAGAGCAGACCAGAATCTAATGCGTAGGCCACAGAGGTTACTCCCACTTACCCTCAACCCATGAGTGAAAACGAAATAAGTGTATAAGTCATTGAGGTCTTTGGGTTATTTGTTATGCAAATTTTTGCAGTAATAACTGGCTAATACAAATGAAGACTATAGGAGACTAATAGTAGCTCTGATGATGTAACCAACTCTTAAGGGCTTATGTGATCAGAACCAGGCGTCCACTGATTTCTTGTCCAACTTTCTGCCGTGAATTGTTATTAGCGGGGATTTTAATGCTCTGTTCTACCCAGAATTCTCTATCCATTTGTACTGGCAATGGAAGGTTGACTAGAAATAGAAAATTTCTGTTTAGAGGGTGATATGGAGTGGGATTTTGGAAAATAATTGTGTGGGTTCCAATAACACATCTGAAAAGAGACAGTTCTTTTCAGCTTCCACCTCTTACAGAGTTCTAATATCTCCTTGGTACCACTTACTTATCTCCAACTTAAATAAATTCTCCATCTGATAGTTCTCATTTCCAATACCTTCTCTCAAGCATTCATTTATTCAGCAAATATTAATTTGTTTAAAGAAGCATAATTCACTTTGACCTTTTAACTCTTTCCAAGTTTGTTAATGATTATTCAACCAATCATATCATTTTTTCATATTAAAAAATACCAAAACAGATAAGTTCAAATAAAAATAAAATGAATAACCATATTGCCTTAGATTCACTAATTAGCATTTCTTGAGTGGAATATTATTCACACTGTATCAGGTCACGGGCATGAAGATGAAAATCAATGCCTGATGGAGCCGGCACTGTGGCGTGGAGGGTAAAGCCACTGCCTGCAGTGCCAACATCCCCTGTGGGCGCAAGTTCGAGTCCCAGCTGCTCCACTTCCAATCCGGCTCCCTGCTATGGTCTGGGAAAGCAGTAGAAGATGGCCCAGGTCCTCGGGGCCCTGCACCCACGTGGGAGACCTGGAAGAAGTTCCTGGCTTGTGGTTTCGGATTGGTGCAGTTCCAGTCATTGCAGCCAATTGGGGAGTGAACCAGTGGACAAAAGACCTGCCTCTCTCCCTCTCCCTCTCTCTCTCTCTCTCTCTGTGTGTGTGTGTGTGTAACTCTGACTTTCAAATAAATAAATAAATCTTTAAAAAAATAAAAGGAAAAGAAAATCAATGCCTGAAAATCAATGCCTCAAGATCTAGTCCAAAGGTTAAAAAAAAAAAAAAAAAGCAGATTTGGTAGCAGACTTCGTTGAGAATCTGATTCAGTAGGTCTGCAGTGGATCCTGGGGAACTGAATTGCTAATTAACTTGGCAAGTGACTGTTAGAAAGGCAGATTTGAAGGTTACCTTCTTTGAGGTGCATGGCTGCTGGTCTAGCCATAGACAGGAAACAGGATTAATATGATAGGCTAAATGAAAGGTAAGATAAAGTTCTGAGAAACCAGTGGGCTGGGCAGGTTCAGGTAAGGCTAATTGAGATTTCTCAGATGGATCCGGCTATGAGGGTGTGTCAGCTGTTCTTGGGCGTGGTTCTAGGAATCTCCATCTATCCACATCTTCCTGTTGCAGTTAAGTATAATAATGGGTCCACACCCATTATTAATAATTGGTTCTCCAATTCCTCTAAACAGCACTCTGACCTCAGAATCAGCCCTTAAGGCAGTCTAGTCTGGCTAAAAAGCCCATAAGAGCATTTCAGGCATGGAAAGCCAAGACACTGTGGCAAAAAAAAAAAAAAAGTGTCCTAAATGAAGGATCTCTGTGAGTGAGATCCCAGTGAAAAGAAGAGGCCACCAAAGAAGAATGTACTTTTCTCTGAAGGGAGGAGGGAACTTCCACTTTGCTTATGGCCTTGTCTAAATACTGAAGGAGTTTGTGGACTCAAAAGTCTTCCATAGCCTTGGCAGCTCATGTCAAGAGACTCAGGTGATCACTGGCATCGTACATAAGAGTGTTAATTGTTAAATTAACAACAGTAGTCACTGTGCACTAACTTCCCATGCAGGACCTCTGTCCTCAATGAGTTGTATTATGAGAGTTAATAGTAAAACTTGTTCTCAAACAGTTTTGTGTGTGTGTGTGTGTGCGCAAATTGTTGAAATCTTTACTTAGTATACAGTTGATCCTCTGTGTACAAAGTTAATTGAAAATGAATCTTAATGAAGAATGGGGTTGGGAATGGGAGAGGAAGGAGGATGTGGGGTGGGAGTGGGAGCAGGAGGGCAGGTATGGTGGGAAGAATCACTATACTCCTAAAGTTGAACTTATGAAATTTGTACTCATTAAATAAATGGTTTCTTTGGGAAAAAAAAATTTCATTGCTGGACCCATCCTTCAACCAGAGGCACTCAATAAAATTTCCTGGGGAATTTTCTCAAACTCCCATAGCTCTTAGAAATTTCTAGACCATTCATCAAGAGACTTTCTCATTTGTGGAAAGGAGTTAACATATTCTCTCCAATTCACAGGATTGTGGTACAAATCAAAGAAAGCTTGCGAACATCCTTTGTTGTCTGGCAAGTGATCTGTACACAGAGAATAATTATTATCACCCTCAGTCAGTGGATCCATTTTCACTTTCACACCAGCCACGTGTGCCGGGCGCTGCTTCCCCCAGCAGCTTTGTCACAGAACGTGTGAAACAGCAGAACATATGCGAAGTTCTTATGAACCTCACGTTGCAGGGGACTGGCAACTAAAAGTCATAGAGTCGATTTTTATTGGCTGATTCATTGATGGGCTTTTTACCATCAAATTAATCTCTCTGAAGATGAAATGGAATTGTTTGTCATATTTCGGGTGTTAGACCATTTTCCCTACTAAATATATGATCTCACAGTAATGGAGAGATACTGATTTTTTCTCAAAGAGAGAAAACTGCCCTGCACAACACCAACTGAGCTGCTTCACCTAGAATTTCCTTATTTCATAATAAGGGGCTGGAGTGCCTCATAAACCATGGATTATCCTCATTGCTTTGTTTCCTAGTTCTTCAGGTTCTTCACCGTGCCCAGAATAACCAGATTTGGTCCGACTGTTTTCCTGGGCTGGCCAAGCTCTTCCTGGGGACAGCTGCTGCTACTGTATCTTGCCCCACAGCATTTCAGGGGAAACTTGTCATCAAGAAGCCCGTGTGTGCGGGAAGTCTAACTGGCTTGCCTGACTTTGCTGGTTTCTTATCAGGTATCCTTGGGTGTGTGTGGAGGTGGGGGGGAGGGTGGACACACAGTGGAAGCCTGCTGTGTGTAATTAAGAGATAATGGTGGTTGTCTCCGCATTTTGTGCTGCTATACCATTAGCTTATTTGCAAGTGATGCCTAAATGTGGTTAGGATGACAATTCCAAAAATGAAGAGAGAATACATTTTGAAGGATGAAATATGTGATAATTTGGAAAAGTGCTTTTTGCCTTGTTTTGCTAAGACATGCTACTTTTAGCTTGATGTTTTTAAATTAAGCTGAAATGCATTGATTTCCAGAAGTGATCATCACCTATTTTGGCCTACTGTGTAGGTCTTGAAGATTCTAACTTTTTATACCATAATATTTCTTCTTCGGAATGTGTAATGTGTTCTTTGGACAACTGAATATGATTAAATGCATCCTAGGACAGTGAATAATGGTTCCCAATGAATTTTGGAACAAGCCTATTCAATTTCATTAATATTCGCTAGATGAAGAAATTGTCGGGTATTATCCTGGGTGTGACTTTTCACTGTTCTACCATTTGATGAATGCTAGGGAGTCATTTATGGGGGGAAATTCTAAAACAATACAGCAAGAAAAGCTGCATCTCATTGAATAGTGGGTGGATGATAAATAATAAAGAGCAAAATTCGGTGAGTTGCTTAGAGTCAAATATTCTTCATTATTACTGTCTCATTGTTTTCTCCACTGAACTCTGTGCCTCTTGGGTTTGGGTTGGGCTCTCTCCAGTAAAGTCTCTAACGGTCTCTAGAGGGTCCTAAGCTGCACAATTGAGACGTGCAGGCAAACACGTACTCCTGATGTGCATTTAGCCAAAATGTGTTACTGTCTAAGGGAACCACACTAGTTAGTCACCACTTCATGTAGACTGTTAACATGAGTAGAGGCGCATGAGAAATGGCAATCCCCTGAGGAGAAGTTCAATTTGCATGGAACGCAGTTGTATAAACTTATCACCACCAACAGTGCTGATATGAGTAAGACATTCTTTTTTAGCATTTAAAAAAAAGTTTTTAAAGATTGATTTATTTATTTGAAAAGAAGAGTGACAGAGAGAGAGAAAAAGAGACATAGAGAAAAGGAGAGTCAGAGATCTTCCATCTGCCGGTTCACTCCCCAAATGGCCATAAAACATGTGGGGCAGGCCCAAGTGGAAGCCAGGAGCCAGGAACTCCATCTGGACCTCCCATGGGGGTGGTAAGGAACCAAGTACCTGGGCCATCTTCTGCTGCTTTCCTAGGCGCATCTGCAGGGAGCTGGATTGGAAGCAGAGCAGCTGAGACCTGAGCCTGTGCTCCATTATAGAATGCTGGCATCAGCAGCAGCATCCTAACCTGCTATGCCAGCTCCTTGTTTCAGCACTTAAAGGTGACTTAAAAGGAGGTAATGTCACTTATAACTTTTTTCAAAGGAAGAACTTCTTATTTGGTTTTTAACTTATTTATTTATTTGAGAGCCAGAGAGAGACACAGAGCTTGCATGTGCTGGTTTACTCCTCAAGTGCCCACGACAGCCAGGGCTGGCTGGGCCAAGCCTGGCCGAAGGATGGAGACAAATGCAATCCAGGTCTTCCATATGGACGGAGGAACCCAATTACCTGAGCTATCACCTACTGCCTCCCAGGGTCTGCACTGGCAGGAAACTGAAGTCAGGAACGAGAGGTGGGATTAAACTCAGGTGCTCTAATATGCAATGTGTGTGTCTTAATTGCCAGGCAAATACCTGCTCCCTATCTACTTTTCTGCCATAACTGCATCCCTTCAGGATGGTAACAGCAACCATAAACAGCATAACCTTAGGATTGCCATTGTTATCCAACACTTATCAAGTCCTCTTTCGTGGCATTATGAGTTGCAGAGATTTGTAGAGCTGATTGGAACTAGCCAGTGTTCTCAGTAGTTGATAATGTAAAGACAGCGATGAATCAGACTGTCCCTGCATGCTGAGATGGCACGATCTACTCATTCAGGGATCTCTCTTCTCATTTGCCTCCTGACGTCTCCTATCCTAAATGGCTTTTCTCAAAAGTCAGTCCCTGGGACAAGAATCTGGGTGCGAGTAGTTTACTTGGGGGGTGACTGCAGGGAGCGAGCGTGAGGGTCTGGAGGTGAGACAGGAAGGCAGAGCACCAGGTAAAGCGGCGATGACTGGCATGTTACTACCGCGGCCCACAGGAACCCGCTCCTGCGGGGGCCCACTAAGCCGCTGCATATGGTACTTCCAAGAAAGTGAACGTGGAAATTCCTCCTGCAACTCCTGTACCTACGTGGCTGAAGATTTGTCTTGGGGCACTGAAGCCCAGGCACCCTCTTCACGCAGGCCCACACAGTCCTAGAGCCAGACAACGTCTCCCAGCAGAGAGACGCAGGAGGAAGAGAGCTGTTTTGCAATTGTAGGAACTGTCCACTGAAGCTACAGGCCTCCGAGGGTGGTGGGAGGGGACAAGGAGGTGTGGGGGGCATTCCTAGCCTCTGCTTCAGCTCCCTTCCCATTTGGGTGGAAGTTAGTCCTGGCCCAAAGCCATCATCAGAATACTCAGGTTCCAAACCATTTTCACCACTATTTTAAGATATCATAGATTTTTCTTGTACTAAAAATCATGTAGTGTCTAATTTAGTCTTGAATAATCCATCCCGATTTTAAATAGCCCAGAAATTAGCACCCATGTCTGGATAAGTTTTTATCGCAAGTGTGGTATATTGAGTTGTTTTTTTTCTCTTGTCACTTTTTTCTTATAGAGTGATAGGTACCTAAGAAAAGAAATGATCCATCTTATATAAGACAATTGTCTCAAAAGAATCAGAGTGAAATCTGTGCTAACCAAAATACTATATATTTCAGTGTCTCAAGTAATTGTAGACTCTATTTCTGAGGGTCTAGTCATGCCAAACAGGTTCAATCAATTCAATTTAACAAGGCTAAATTCAATAAAATCCATCTGTAGTGGTTGTCTTCTGGACAGGGAGCAGTCAGTTGGAAAGCATCCCCCAATTTCTTCTTCTTTTTATTACTTTCATTTAAAAGGCAGAGTGACACACACATATGAGAGATGAGAGAGAGAGAGAGAGAGAGAGAATCTTTCATCCTCTGGTTCGCTCCCTGAATGGCCACAATGTCCAGGGCTGGGCCAGGCCACAGCCAGGAGCAGGAGCTCCATCTTGGTGTCCTACTAGGGTGGCAGGGACGCAAGTACTTGGCCCTTTTGCAGGAGTGACATCAGGGAGATGGATGGGAAGTGGAGCTGCCAGACTCAAACCAGCACTGGGATGCTGCCTTCAAAAGCGGTGGCTTAACCCACTATGCCATAAGACCAGGCCCATCTGCAGTTTATTAAAAGGTAATGTGGGTGACCCAAAGGCACATCTTAAATGAGCAGAGGCGAATCAGAACTAGGGCAAAACCAGAGACCGGCGTCATCCCAGACACTGCACCATAAAACCAGGGGAGGAATCCTCAACACCCAGCTTCTCCGTGTAGTACCCCAAGTCCAGTGCTCCCCACATTTAGCTCTGATTTCCCCAACTCAGGGAAAGGGTGGGGGAAGGGAGCACTAAACACTAGAGCTCTGGAGAGCAAAGCTCCACCCAGGGCCACCATCGCAGGCGGGGATCTTGGCTCGCGGGCAAGTCAGGGGAGAGCTCCTTCCCAGGATGGCGAGCAGAGTGCGCCATCCCATCAGGCAGCAAGGTGTCCCCTACTTCAGCCATGAGAGACGGGGCACACAGCCACTAATGACAGAGAGTCTGAAATGTCAGGACCCCACTCAGAGCACTGAAGAGGATGTGTAGCTCCCTGGGTTCTGCTGCTTTGTGACAGGTGCGGAGAGAAGAGCACCATCATCATAAATCAGTGGATCCCTGCTGCATACTTGACCTTGGTCTCAGGAGTCTCCATGGTGCCCCCAAGCATAATTGCGTTAGGCTGGTGACAACTGCCTGCAATGCCCTGGGGGTGGGAGTGATGTTCTCCAACGGGACACATTTGAAAATGTGTGTGTGCGTGTGTGAGAGAGAGAGAGAGGCCCAAAGCTGTCTCATTCCCAGCTGAGAGAGAGAGAGAGAGGCCCAAAGCGGTCTCATTCCCAGCCGAGAGAGAGAGAGAGAGAGAGAGAGAGAGGCCCAAAGCTGTCTCATTCCCAGCCCTGAGTACCAGCGGTGGGAAGGCAGGCGGCACCCTGAGTTGACTTGAAAGGGTTCTCATCTGTGCTGGTTTCTGGAAACTGCTCACGGCTCCCTGAGAACCCTGCGTGCGGCGGCGGCAGGTCACGCCGAGCCTCAGAGAGCCTGTGGAACTTGAACTGTGACAGCAATTTCCCTCGCTCAAGAGGAACTCTGTTAGATAAGAAATTGAGCACGCCTTTCTCCTTTGCCATATGGTGCTGCGGTATAATTTAAATTCAAAAAAGCCAAATTCCATAGCCTGAGAGTTGCAGTTGGTAGACATTCCTAATCACTTCACTGATATAAGTAGGTACAGAGGAAGCATAATAATTGAAGTGAAAACCATGCTTTCAGAAGCTGATAGAAAAACCACCAAATCTAAGGTTTTGTACCTTCTACTTCAAAGCAAAGACTCAGACAACAAGGTACCAAGGGAACAGCCAAGACAGATTGGTACCATCAGCAAAGTCACTTAAAAAAACAGGAAGCTATACTGATGACCAACTATTTGGAACCCTTCAAAATGAGACTGATAATGGCAGGATCTTCAGATCAACAGAAAAAATCTATTAAGCCCTAACTCCTACAGATATTGCTAATGTTAATAAAAGCCGTGACTGATAAGAGGGGATGAGAATGCAGCCACGCTACTTTGACAGAGGAGTTTGCACTACACCACAAAAAGAATTTCAAGAGGCATTCGCTAAAGATCAATAACTACACCTCGAATCGTAAGGCTCAGAATTACAGCTTACGGGTCCTGGTAGAGGTTTAGAAAACTCACTATTTTAATTTTCATCAAATCCAAGAAAGCGAGTTCTGAGAAACCCCAGCAGTTCCCTCTCCCCGAGGCTCAAAAGAAATAGAGGATGAGGATGCATAATTCAGAGATGGGAGGAAAGACTTGGTTGCCGTTCTCAGCAACTGTGAGGGAAACAGAGTTTGAGAGGACAAATAAAGATGCTCTTATATGCTCTGTTGGAAGAAGCCTCATGTCTGTACCAGTCCAAGTTTCTCCAGTTGGAAAAGGAGGACAAAAGAAAGAAGAAGGAAGGCAGGAGGCAAAGAGGGAGGAGAAAGGAGGAAATCAACTTAAGTCACAGAGCTAGTTTGCCTTCAGGTACTGCTTGATCCAGGCTCAACACTGTCACTGGGGAAAGCGTCACTGCTTTCTGTCGTTCTGTCTGACTCATGCAGGACAGGCTCTGTTCTAGGCAAGGCCTTCCTTTTGTAAAGCAACGGAGAAAGCTCATGGGCCTCCACCAGCTGTTTCCCTCTGACTCCTCTGCGGTAGAATCCCTGATGAGTAGAAGGCATGAGCGATTTCCAGAAAGCGTCTTTGAGCTCTGCACCGCTTCCTGCGCCCTGCTTCCCGGAAACGCAGACAGGCAGGACCATCAGGCAGGGCCGTGTGGCAAGGATGCCCGAGCAGGAAGGAAGGAAGCCCCTCCTGACCACCCGGAGCCACCACGCAGCCCTGGGTGCTCGCCTCCAGGGTTCATTTATTAGGGAGAAAGTACATCTCAATCTCATTCATATTTTTGTGGTTTTGGACTTTCCTGTATTATAGCAAAATCAAACCTTAATTAATCATGTTGCAAAAGGCTTACCACAGCTGCAGGCTTCCATCCTACAGCTGCCCGTTTCCGGTAGCCCTGCAGAGTCCCCTCTGTGCCTAGCAGTGGCTCTGCTTGGGTCGTGGGTCAATCCCTGGGCCAGTCCCTGTGGCCTGACATTCTGCTGGTTAGACAGAGCTGTGCCCACTGCCAGAACCACAGCACAATCTCAGAGTCAGGGAGGTGGCCTGGAGGGACAACAAGGGCCACAATGCACCCCAAGCCAGATCTGCTGACTTCTACGAAAGAGAACGATTCTTCTGGGCTCCCAGTTCTCCATACGTCATCGGTACCCACGTACCCTGTGGGTTTTCACTGCTCAATGCCACCTTTGCGCCACCAGAAAGCGAAGCCAAAGAGACAACTACAAATGACACTTTCCTTTTCCACAGAGCGGTGTTTGGGGTGAGGATGAATGAAAAGTGTATGCCCATAATTTCTGGAGAAAACTATCTTAGTAACTCTTACAAGCAAGATGGTTCAAAGAACACAAGTCAACAGAACAACTGACCGACGCTGCTCACAAGTGCAGAAGGCCTGAAGGACAAGGGAGACTGAGGGACTGTCACGGATCCGAGCAGATATGGGAGGGGGTGGAGTCTAGGGTGGCCGGACAGGGTCTCCAGTCCCTGGTTTTGTTTTTTGTTTATTTTTTACAGCAGAATATGGAAAAGATGATGGAACATCACTTCTGTCATTATGTTACATCACTCAAGAGCTCTCTCGTGCCAGCTGCCTTTGAGGAAGCAAGTGGCCTTGTTGGGAGGCCCACAAAGCAGGGGGCTGAGAGCAGACCCAAGGGCTTTCAGCCACAGCTGGAGGCTGTAGGAGCCCTGACTCCTACAGTCTCCAGGGACTGGAGTCTGCCAACACCCAAGTGAGCAAGGGCGCAGCTTCTTGCCAGTCTAGCCTCCTGATTGACAGCCTTCTGAGCCCCCAAGCACAGGAATCAGCTAAGACTCGGGCTTTCGACCCACGGAAACCAAGAGACGATAAATGTGTGCTAAATTCCTGTGGCAATTTATAAAAATAATAAACGCTCATCAAGATAGAAAAGCCAGCTAGGGACAAGTGGACAATCCCACTAGCTGCCTGAGCCCCCCAGAGCACACATTTCTCATTTCCACCCTGACGCTCACTGTCTCAGCTGGAGTCATCTGCAGTTGTATTCTTAGCTATTATGATTATTTGAGGACAACGCGTACATAAAAGATCTTTCCCTCCGCTCTCCCTACAACTTCTGCTCATAAACAGCATCACTCTCTTTCTTTTCCCTCTGTACCGCCTTTTCTCCTCTCACCATCTCTTCCCTTTGGGATGTGTAAGGAGGGTTGTGCAGGATCCTCCAGGGTCTGGTGTGGCCACTGTTTTTATATTCTGGACAGTAGCTCACAAAACCCACCCCTACCTCTTCAAACTTTTAGTAGTGCAAATCTTAGATTCCATCCAGAATTATTCTCCCAAATCTTGGACTCCATCCAGAAGTAAATCTTAGATTCCATCCAGAAGTAAATCTTAGATTCCATCCAGAAGGAATCTCCCAAATCTGCTCATATCTCTGCAGCAGCATCTGAGCCCACAGCCAAGATGTGACTGGTGACCGCAAGAGGATTTTACAATAAAGGGAGTCTGGGCCTACTGTTTAAAACGTAAATCAGGTGCACACCTTGGCAAAAACATTGTAGAGATCAGAAACTTTATTTTTAAACTGTAGGCCATTTTATAAACTATCGCTTGGAAAATAAATAACTCACATAAAATCTGAATCCCAAATAAAAGCAGAATAATAGATGATGATACCAAATTGATCAAAATGTACTGTGTGTGGTTAAGAAGGGCATAAATATTAATTAAATAAACACCTTACCTTCATCCTGGTTAAAAACCTGTTAAATGCAGAGGGCACCTTCAGAACCATTCTTTGTCCCTTGCCCTGGCATTGTAAAGTCCCCGTGTGGATCGCAAGCACGACAATATTTGGTCAGTGCTTACCGCCTACTCCACGCTTACTAGACCGTCTGTACTAATAATCTATTCTGCCTTCAGGGTGTTCAGCTTTCCAAATAGACTCAGAACTTCTCATCTCCTACTACTAAAGCAGATGTACAAAGCAATAATTATGAGTAGCACGTAAGAGAAATAGCTTTTAGTTGAAGGGCACAGGGATGAATAGGGAAAGCAGAGAACTAAATGAAAGCCTTTATTATGCTCCTAGTAGTTACTTTACCCCTTCATTATTTTTATTAAATAATGTACAAGATTTGGATTTCTCATTTCGAAATTATTTACTTTTCACAAGTTAATTTTAAACAGAATCGTGAGGTTTCTCGTGTATGAGGGATCTTCAGAAAATGCATAGAAATGCATATTTTGAAAGACTATGCATAGATTTCAAGAACTTTTTGGCACTCAAACTTATCTTTCAATTCCCTTTTCTACAAACTTTTTTCAAAAAAAAAAAAGATTTATTTATTTATTTCTTTGAAAAGCAGAATGACAGCTGGGAACTCAATCCGGTCTCCTATGTGGATGGCAAGAACCAAGTACATGGACCATCATCTGCCCTCCTCTGCACATTAGCGAGAACCAGAGGTACCAGGGCACAAACCAGCACTCTGACATGAGATGTGGGCATCCCAGTGGCGGCTCAGCCCACTGAACCACAAAGGCCACCCGTCCACAAACTTTTTATAGTCCTGGGTGTGTAGATTTAATGAATGTATGTGAATTTAATGAGTGATCTCAATTTAGAACTTGAAACTCGAGAAGCGATCAATTTAATTTTAAAGCTAATACTTTAGGTTTGTTGGCATATCTGGAACAAGATTTTGTTCTCACCATTGTTTTGTTGGGTTCTCAGTGTTAGAACGAAAGGGAGTCCAGCTCCAGCCGTGCGTGTCCAGTGGCCGATGGCAGGTGGGAGAAGGCTGCCCATGGCAAGTTGGTTGAATAGCTGACAGACTGCTTTCAGCCCACATCCCTAGGGTAGAAAGAGAAGAGTTAGTGGCGCTCCTTATTCCTGCCAAGAGCCATTGGGAAATGGCATTCCCCCAGAGGGAGTGTCTGGAAAGAAGGAATGAGAGTACAAGAAGTATCAGGCTTCTGTGGAATGTTTTCAAGTTTCAGTAGCCAAGAAAGACTGAATGCATTCCGTGTGTTTGTGTGTGTGTGTGTGTGTGTGTAACAGAAGATTAAAGAAAATCTATATATTTTGAGTCTAGATTTTACTTCTCAATTCATGAATATACAAGACCATGCTAAATATATTGCATTTTGTACATGATCCACAAGAAGGGATTACCAAGATTGAATTTCATGTGTGGCTTGTCAAACATTCAGCTGCTTTATATTTTGTACCCTGCATGAAAGCATACACACACGTACACACCTTTTGCCACTAAAGACCACACTGCTAAACTACTTTCAACTGAACATGACCTTTGAGTTGTTTTTCAATAGTGGTTTGAGGTTTGCACTGTTATTCCTTCTCATGTGGTTGCCTTTGTGACCCACTGCACACGTTTCCACATTTTCTGGCTGAAGTTACATTTTGCAGCCGAAAAACAGTTTTTCTCAGTGAAAAGCTAAGTGGTTCAATAAGTATAATTACAAAATTTATTGAGCACTGTGTTCAGCACTGTCTGGTGCTTTATTTCAATGAACTCATTTAATCCTGAGAACCCTGTGATATAGACACTATTCTTACTATCAATATTCTTCCTTTTAACAGATAACAAAAATAAGGCACAGAGATGTCACCCAACGGCATGTAGCAAGTAAAAGGGCCAGGACAGAAACTCTGTAAGTCTGCTTCAAGATCCATGCACTCCATCACACCACTTCCACCATTGCTTTATTTTCTACAGATAAATCTCTAACAACTGGTTCTTGAAAAGAGTGAAATAAAATGTAGCTACACAAACAGCAGGAATTGGGGTCAAATGGACAGAATGCCTATTTTGTAGTTAGAAAGACCTGGGACTAGGCCGGCGCCGTGGCTCACTAGGCTAATCCTCCGCCTTGCGGCGCCGGCACACCGGGTTCTAGTCCCGGTCGGGGCGCCGGATTCTGTCCCAGTTGCCCCTCTTCCAGGCCAGCCCTCTGCTGTTGCCCGGGAGTGCAGTGGAGGATGGCCCAGGTGCTTGGGCCCTGCACCCCATGGGAGACCAGGATAAGTACCTGGCTCCTGCCATCAGATCAGCGCGGTGTGCCAGCCGCGGCGGCCATTGGAGGGTGAACCAACGGCAAAAGGAAAACCTTTCTCTCTGTCTCTCTCTCTCTCTCTCACTGTCCACTCTGCCTGTCAAAAAAAAAAAAAAGACCTGGGACTGTGAATTCTCCACTTGCTGGATATCCAAGTGCCCCCTCTCTCCCTCCACAACCCCCATTTCCCAGGCCCCATGACCTGAGTGAGGCCATGTGAGTAGCCTGGCCAACAGGCTGTGAGTGGAAGCGAAGTTGTTCCCCAGTTATCTCTTCATCCGCCAGAGTGACTGAGAAAGCCGCAGCGTCCAGGCCGAGAAGCCTCAGTCAGGCTGGGTCCACTCAACAGAGCCCTGGACCACGAGTGAGGAATCAGTGTTCATCGTGGGAAGCCACTGAGAAATAGAACTAATCTGATTCAATTACAAGTGTTACCAGGTTTTCTGTGTATTCATGGAAACGTTAGCCTACCTCTGTGAGCCTTATTCCCTTCTTAGTTATGATTCCTTAATAACATTTTTAAGATTTATTTTGTTTATTTGAAAGGCTGAGAGAGAGAGAGAGGGAGGGAGGGAGAGAGAGAGTTCTTCCAACCACTGGTTCACTTCCCAGATGGCTACAACACTCAGGCCCGGAATAAGCCAGACAGGAGCCAGGAATCCCACCTAGGTCTCTAGGCGGGTGGCAGGGACCAAGCAGTTGGGCTATCTTCCTTCCCAGGAGCCTTCGCAGGGAGCTGGATTGGAAGTGGAACAGCTGCAAGTCTGGCTCTCCAATATGGGATGCCGGTGTTGCGTGTGGCAGCTTGTCACACATTGCCACATACCGACCTCTCTTTAACAATAATTTAATTCCTTAAATATGAGCACTAATGTTTTATTGGCAGAGTTGACATGAGAATCACCTGAGTGATTTTGCTATGCTTGGCAAGTAGAAGATGTTCAATAAATGGTAGCTATTGTAATCACTCAGTATTTTTTTTTATTTTATTTATTTTTTTTTTTATTTTTTGACAGGCAGAGTGGATAGTGAGAGAGACAGAGAGAAAGGTCTTCCTTTGCCGTTGGTTCACCCTCCAATGGCCGCCGCGGCCGGCGCGCTGCGGCCGGCGCACCGCGCTGATCCGATGGCAGGAGCCAGGAGCTTCTCCTGGTCTCCCATGGGGTGCAGGGCCCAAGCACCTGGGCCATCCTCCACTGCACTCCCTGGCCACAGCAGAGAGCTGGCCTGGAAGAGGGGCAACCAGGACAGAATCCGGCGCCCCGACCGGGACTAGAACCCGGTGTGCCGGCGCCGCAAGGCGGAGGATTAGCCTAGTGAGCCGCTGCACCGGCCCGTAATTACTCAGTATTATGCCACATAAAAGAGAACAGCTTAAGTGACAAGGTATATAAAGAACGCAAGGGACGTTTTCTTATTGGAGTTTACTACTGGATTCCTATAAATCACTTATGACCTATGAAACAGCTAAAAAATATTCCTAATACAACACATAAAAAAGGCAATAATGTACATCTATTTTATAAATACTTTTTTTTGGCACCCAACATCCACACTCTTATCTTTTGTTAACTGTAACTCAAATTCCCTGGAGAAAACTTGATCTTTTCTCTCATCCTCAACCAGTGTGTTCCAGCTGGGGCTCCATTCGACTTACAGGAGGAAGCGCATGATCCGAGGCTAAGTCAACGATCACAGCTCAGCTCCACGCCACAGTTTACGGATGGACACGCTGTCTGCTCACAGCCAATAAAATGCAGTGAGGATGCTGAACAAAAGATATATAGTTTTCTCATTTGAACGTGACATATTCAGAGAGTTGGAGATGGTGGAGCCATCTTGAACCGTGGGCGTGTCTGGGAATGGAACCAACATGGAGGTTAATGGTTGTGACGGAGAAACAGTCTGGTGACAGTGTTGGAGGCCCCTGATCAATCTGTGTCTAAAGCCCAAACAAACACTGGGATTGGCACTGTAGTGGGCTAGTCAATCCTGTTTAACTCAGTGTTAAACAAGGTTTTTATCAGAAGTGAAATTTGGGTATCCCAAAAGCAAAGTGCCAAGTTTTTTTTTTTTTTTTTTTTTTAATGATTTGTTTGTTTGAAAGAGTTACACACAGGGAGGAGGACAGTCAGAGAGAAGAGAGATCTTCGATCTGCTGGTTCACTTCCCCAGATGGACCCAACAGCCAGAGCTGGGCCCGGCCGAAGTCAGGAGCCAGGAAGATTCATCCAGGTCTCCCATGTCAGTGGCAGGGGCCCAAGCACTTGGGCCCTCTTCACTGCTTTTGCAGGCCATTAGCAGGGAGCTGAAGCAGAAGTGGAGCAGCCAGGACACAAACTGGTGCCCATAGGGGTTGCTGGTGCTGCAGGCTACAGCTTAAGCCACTAAGCCACAAGCACTGGCCCTCCATGTGCCCAGTTCTGACTGCATGTGGGTAAAATTGGTATCACATTAGTCTTTGGGATTCCTTCTCACTCTTAGAGCTCTACAAAGATTCTTTCCTATCATTCTTCCTGGACTTTGCATTGGCCTCTTTATTTTATTACCTCCAAAGTCCACATTCTTGGATTCAGAACTGTCCTTTAGCCAACAGTTGAGTCCACAATTAGGTACATAAAGTTAGGCTTACATGTCTAAACATTAAAACTTCTCATGTAATTAAGAATTTTCCAAAATGACAAATTTACAACCAGAATGTATTTCTTTCTCTCTCATTTAAGCAAAGCCTTGCATATAAGTAAAACATTCTTCAGAGGATTCATACGTTTTGCTCAAGAAATATAGATATTTTAATTAACACTGTGTTTCTTTATCTTAAGAAGAGAATGTATACAGCATACTGGAACTTGTTCTCACTTTCAGCTCATAAATTTATTGCGTGAGATTTTATAAACCGTATTGTAATAACCAGGAACTACAAGTGATATTTTTCAGACTGGATTACTTTCAATTCACCATTCTCCTGTGACAGGATCACACACCCATTTTCTTTGCCATCAGACTTTGAGAAGATTCCTGGGAGCATGCTAATACATGCAGCTCTACCACATTGATGTTGGATTTCTCCATACACCTTGTTTTGGTTAATGAAGTATCAGTAAGCATTGTCCTACAGGAGACAACTTGGCATGGTTCTTGAACTTCTATCTTCTGTACTGAGAAAAGTAGGATCTGAATAGCGGCTGGGAGCCAGGAAACTGAGGGGAGTCATGTAGAAGACCTTAACCCTCCCTACACTACAGCTAACTCCAGCTGCCCAACAGAATCGCAAATTACCCACAGGCCTATGTGTGAAAAATAACTATTTATTCTCGTAAGTCAAGAAGTTCTGAAGTTGTTTGTTATGCAACATCATTATATCAGTAGCTGATTAATACAACTCGACATTAATACAGCTCTTTAAGTATTACAGTGTTAAGTACTCTTGTCTCTGATCCTTTGTTTCATCCTGGGCATCTAAAACCTATTTTGTAATCAAAATTCTTTACCTTTACAATACAGAATGATGGTGAACTGTAAGGCAATACTAGGGTATCCAGAACCGAGTTTTAATCATGACTTGGCCACTTATTTCTGTCACAAGTTATTTAACCTTTGTGTACTTTTCAGTTATCTATAAAATGCGGGTTTGAGGCCGGCGCTGTGGCTCACTAGGCTAATCCTCTGCATGCGGCGCCCGCACAGCGGATTCTAGTCCTGGTTGGGGCACCGGATTCTGTCCCAGTTGCTCCTCTTCCAGTCCAGCTCTGCTGTGGCCCGGGAGTGCAGTGGAGGATGGCCCAAGTGCTTGGGCCCTGCACCCCATGGGAGACCAGGGGAAGCACCTGGCTCCTGCCTTCGGATCAGCGCGGTGTGCCGGCCGCAGCGGCCATTGAGCGGTGAACCAACGGAAAAGGAAGACCTTTTTTTCTCTCTCTCTCACTGTCCACTCTGCCTGTCAAAAAAAAAAAAAAAAAAAAATGCGGGTTTGAATTAGATTCTCTATAACAAAAATCGTTACTGTGGTCTTCAAATTCATGAAATATGTTTATATGCTGATAGTTTTTATATGCTGATAGATTTTAAGAGTGTTGGTAAAATAAAGATTTGAATTATAAGAGTTCTGGGTACTTTTTGTTATAAACCTGAGTTTCTTACATAAATGAGATAGGTATGTCAGTTTCTTAGATTTAGTCTGAATGAAAAATCTTCTAAGTATAAGATTCTGTAATTTTAAATTTTTTTGTGAATGTGCTAGAGTAGAGAAAATCATTTGAAGAAAAATATATTGATCATTTACACCGTGCTCAATCCTCTCAGGCTACCATAAAAGAGTACACAGATTTAAACAACAGAAATTTTCTCATAGTTCTAGATAATGGACATTCAAGATCAAGATACCTAGTGAGATCTCTATCCTTTGGTTGCAATGGCTTCCTTTATGCTGTGTCCTCTCAAGGTGCACACACACACACACACACACATACACATGTGTCTTTTCCTCTTCTTATAAGGTCACCAGTCCTATGGGATTAAGACCCCACCCCACGACCACATTTAACCATAATTACTACCTTATGGCCCTATCTTCTTGATTTATTTATTTATTTGAAAAGCAGAATTAGAGAGAGAGGTAGAGACGAACAAAGAAGAGAGAGAAAGGCTGGTGCTGTGGCACGTAGTAGGTTAATCCTCCGCCTGCGGTGTCGGCATCCCATTTGGGTGCCCATTCTAGTTAGTGGCTGTTCCACTTCCGATCCAGCTCTCTGCTATGGCCTGGGATAGCAGTAGAAGATGGCCCAAGTGCTTGGGCTCCTCACCCATGTGGGAGACCTGGAAGAAACTCCTGGCTCCTGGCTTCGGATCAGCTCAGCTCCAGCCGTTGCAGCCATTTGGAGAATGAACCAGCAGATAGAAGACCTCTCTCTCTCCCTCTCTCTGTCTGTAACTCTATCTCTCAAATAAATAAAAATTAATTAATTAATTAAAAAAAAAAGAGGAGAGTGATCTCCCATCTTCTGGTTCACTCCCTAAATGGCTGCAACAGCTGGGGCTGGGCCAGGCTGAAGCCAGGAGCCTGGAAATCTATCTAGGTCTCCCATATGGGTGGCAGGGGCCCAAGTACTTGGGCCGGAGCTGGATCAAAAATGGAGCAGCTGGGACTTGAACGGGCACTCATATGAGTTGCTGGTATTGCAGATGGAGGCTTACCCTATTGTGCCACAACACCAACCCAAAAGGGCCTGCCTTAAAATATGATATGGAACATCAAGTTTGAACTGTGGCAAAACACAATCCGATCCATAACACCACAAGTAGTGGAAGGATGACGTAGTGAAGTAACACAGACTCTGGCTTCAGACAGTAAGGATTAGGGTCAGACTCTTGTTACCTGCTAAGGTATCTCTCAATCCTTTCCCACAGAAGATGGCTTATGGGCGGTGATACGTAGGAAATCAGATTTCTGTTGCTTTTTGCAAGCAGATGAATGCTTGAATTTGGAAGCGAAAAAGCTATTATGACTTTGATACGTGTTTCGCGTCACCCTGTATAGAGAAATGCCGCCATTGCCCCACACAAGCCAAGTACAGGTAGGGAAGACTTGAGGCCCCTCAATTGCTGCAGTCTCTCTGCGCTGGGTTGAAAGCAACTCTCCATGTGGACAGGTTCAGGTTATCCCCTAGAGAACAGCAACCCTCGTCCTCCCATGTGGAACAACACCCCCCACTACTGTGCCTGCAACAAAAGTTATGAACCACCACTTCAAGCTCTTGATGATGCTCTTCTACCAACCCCTTTTACCTGCAGCTCCGCAGGTATGCTTGGGTGCTGCCTTGGCTCCCGGATCTTTTGTTTTAGCAGAAGTGTAGAAGTACTCGACTTATAACTTTGTAGTCACACAACTGCGGGCAGCCTAAATGAACTGAAATACAGAGATGCTGGGTAGCCGTTAGAGTTTTTTGCCAAGACGATAGTAAAGATCTCTGTAATCAAGGGAACCTTCACATCGCAAATGCATCGGTGGAAATGACCTGTTATGGAATAGAAATTTTGAGACACCTTTGATGTTAGTTATTCAACCTCAGGTGACTTTCTTAGCCCTTCAAGGCTTCGGTTTCCATGACAATACAATGAAGAAGATAACTCCTGCTTTGTAACTTAGTGGTTCTCAAACTTTGACATTGGTTTGAGAAAATCATGTGGAGTGCTTATTGAAAATGCAGACTCCCAGGGCATTCCCCAGACATGCTAGGTGTGTAGGCCTTTACATCATCCTGAGAGGTTATGATGGAAAGGCTACTGGGGTCTTGTTCTGAGAAACATTTTGTAAGAAACAACTAAGATGTGAAAACACTACGACTGGTTCCCTTTCCTATAAACCAATAATAATTACTATTTAGAACACTCATTCATCCAAAAAAAATCAAATCTGAGATCAAGAGACAGTGTCTAGTTTCAAGGCATACTTGAACCAAAACAAACAAACAAAAAGACCCCAATCAAAGTAACAAGTATGCATCCAGGTGCAAGCCAGCTAAAACAAAACCGAGCTTGTCTACATCAGATCAAGTTGCCTGTCTATGCCAAGTGCAGCTCTCTTCTGAGAGGCTCAGCATGAGGTCAGAGCTATGCTGTCTTTATTGGGAGCTTCTTGTCCCTGAGTGCCCATGCGTGGTAGTTTGTGGTCCTACTACCCTCGCCACATAGCTGGTGCAAAGGTGTACAGCTGTCCTGAGGGGCTCAGTACAGCAGCTCAGAGGCTGACCTTATAATAGCTGGTCATTTCTTGACCCCATCAATCTTCTCTCCGGAGAGCTGCCATCTGATCTGTACAGTGCTTGGATGTGACAGTGCTGGGCAAGCAACACCGCAAACACACCCGAGACCTCCGATCCCTCTTTAGCAGCCGTGTGTGCCCTTCTCTGGGGCCGTTCTTCGCAGTGCCCAGAGAGCCGCAAGTGCCCGGAAGGACCTCCTTCACCCACCCAGTGACTGGCGCATGTCGGGTGTGGAACGTCCCAGCTCTGCCTACAGTTACTACAGCTGAGGCATCATTGACACACTGGGATTAGAGACAGGGCCTCCCCGAGGTCTTTCCCTGAGATGCTGTCCCTGCGTGGCTCCTTCCTCTTCCTTGACTTTCTAGTTCCCTTCCTGTTTTTTGTCCTGAGGACACTTCCCTGATGAGTGACCTTAGCAGTCACACAAAAGCTCAACTCCAGGTTTTTTTTTTAATTAATTTATTTGACAGGTAGAGTTATAGACAGTGAGAGAGAGAGAGAGAGACAGAGAGGAAGGTCTTCTTTCCGTTGATTCACCCCCCAAATGGCCGCCACAGCCGGAGCTATGCTGATCCGAAGCCAGGAGCCAGGAGCTTCTTCCTGGTCTCCCATGGGGTGCAGGGCCCAAGCACTTGGGCCATCCTCCACTGCCTTCCCGGGCCACAGCAGAGAGCTGGACTGGAAGAGGAGCAGCTGGGCCTAGAACCGGCACCCATGTGGGATGCTGGCGCCACAGACAGAGGATTAACAAAGTGAGCCATGGCGTTGGCCCCACAACTCCAGGTTTGCTTATGCAGAAACTGATCTAAGACAGATGCACATGATTTCACCAGAAGCAGCGATATGTTCAAAAAAAGGCAGTAAGCAGAAGCCCCAAAGTAGAAGGAGCCGGAAGAAAGCATGAGTGAAGAGTGTCAGAGAAGAAGACTGGAGTTGGAGGTCAAGGTCGAGGTCAAGGTCACAGAGGTGCCAAAACACAAGGGTGGGGACAGCCTCAGGTCACGGCCCGCTGTGGGGAGCTGCTGAGAGCTGGGAAGAAGACAGGCCATGCTGTCAGTCTGGTAGAGAGTTTCGGGTCCCCAGAACCGCTGTGCCCTAAAATAACTTCCTGTTTTCTGTGAGAGCTGGCTGCAGTGCAGAGATGGCTTCCTGTGTCTTTGCCTTCTCTGTGCATCCTTCCAATAACCTCCACCCCCCAGGAACCCGAACTACTCTTCTTCAGAAACCCACACTGTCGTAAGGAGAACAAACACCCACCCATGAATGCACTGACAGTGCTCTGGATGTTTGGAATGTTTTAATTAATATGTCCCTTCAGCACCTCTTAATTTTATTTTCATTATCAAAACTATAATGTGATTTTCTATTTTATAACTTCTACCTAATGCAGTTTCCATTCTTCACTGTGTCACTAATTTAATAGCTAATAAAATCCCTCCTAATTCCTTAGTAAACGAATTTGTTCTGTATAATTATTAAGTGGAATACATTTCTTCATTGTAACATTTGTTGTGCCTAAATCTAAAATTACACTTTTGAGATCTCAACAATTTACAGTAGAAAGAAATTGAAAGATTTAAAAATGTATATGTAATTTTGAACCTCAATATCTATTTAATTATCTTGTTAAACCAGACAGAAATCCTATGTTAAGTTTTCTATTTCCTTGACACCTGTAGAGTGAAGTCTTCCTATTTGATGAGCTGCATAAGGTATAAACATCTGCTCTGAGCTTCACTGTCACTTATTTTACTGTCCACCATGTCAGAATGTAATTTAATAAGTTATCTTGCAAACATAATGCAGCTAACTCATTCTGTGATTGCCTAGATTAATATGTGAAAAATGGCAAATATGTAAAGATAGGTGATAGATCTGAAGCACTGTAATTATAGTTGAAATGCATGCAAAGAAAGTATTAATTGCTAATGTGACCTATTTATTCATCTGCTCATAACACGCTCAGGGAAAGGTGGACAGGTGAGCTGCGTATCTGCAAGGTGCGAACTCCATGACATTAAAACAAAACGAAACAATCACTTGTCTATCAGGGGAGGTGTTTGCTAACAGTTGCTTTATCTGTAGAACATTTTTATCTGAATTTCTTAACACACCATAAAAAAATCCCTTCATTATTTCTAAGGCACTTTCATGAGGTACATGATGTAGAAGAGATAATCTAGGGGATATGCTAAATTGAACAGTGGGAGAGTTGGTTTTTTAAAGAACAGATCTGCATGAATTTAATATAGATGATCTCATTTTCTGAGCAACTAGCAAATGCAACTATACATGTTAATGGTTTCTATAACATTGGAGCATAGTACTCCAATAATTATGCTTAAGAATATATAATCAGTGATGGCAATTCTGCCTCACTGAGGATGTGAAAAGACAGCCTTAAACGTTAAATAAGTACCTTCCGCCTCACTAATAAGGGAAATGCAAATTAAAACCACAATCTTGCACCTGACTCATTGGCAAAAAGCCAGTATTTCATTAACACATTCTGTCGGTGAGACCTGGGATATGGGCCTCTCACACTGTGGGGATGCACTTCATATGATCCCATATAAAGACTATTTATCTTCTGAAATTATAAATGGGTGCACTCACATGAAATTTCATTCATTGTAATTTCTCAAGCCAAGACATTTCCTTGTTGGAAATAGCAAAGACTAGCAATAGCCCAAATATGCACCAATGGGCAATCGTTTGGAGTAACATGAAGTCATAAAAAGTTTCTACATGGGGTCAGTGTTGTGGCACAGTGGGATAAGCCACTGCTTGCAATGCTGGTATCCCGTGTTGGAGTGCTGGTTCGAGTCTCCCCTGCTCCACTTCAGATCCAACTTCCTGCTAATGTGCCTGGAAAAGCAGCCGAAGATGGTCCAAGTGCTTGGGCCCCTGCCACCCACATGGGAGTCCTGAATGGAATTCCTGGTTTTTGGCTTTGGTCTGGCCCAGCCCTAGCTATTGTGGCCATTTAGGGGAGTTAACCAGCTGATGCAAAGCACACTCTCTCTCAATTAACTAAATAAATAAATCTGTGTTAAAAATTTCTCTATGAGAGGAATTGGAACTATCTTAAAGATAAATGTTTAGAAAAGTTAATCAAAATGGAGAAAAGTGTGCAGAGCATAGGGAAATAAAATAAAAAAAATAGGTTCCGATGTATTTGCATTTCCATAAAGAAAGTAGAAAGGATACAAGAGGAAATAATGAAAATGATTGCCTATAGGATAAGAAAAGGGAAGTATTTGAATCAGAGATAGAGTTGGAGGCAGAGTCTTCAAAATAAATATACAAGAGTACTTCAATGTTCATGGAAAATGGTATTGAAGGATAAGTTTATTTTGTTACAAACAATTTTTGAAATCCATGCATATGAGGGGTGGGCCTTCAAATAGTTCATGAAAAACATATGCTATGAAAAAACAATACATGGATTTAAAATTTTTTGCACTGAAATAAACTTATCTTTGAATTCTATCTTTCTACTTTTTGAAGAACTTTCTACTTTCTACTTTTTGAAGTACCCTTGTATTATCTTTGTATGGAATTAAGTAAAATATAATGGTAAATAATAATAAAATCAGTTATTGAGCACAGACCAAAAGATCTTGGCTCCCAAGTTTGCATCACCTCTAAAGAATGCCCTAGTCCAGTGGTTGGCAAACTGCAACAATTTGACTTGTGACCTATTTTGGTCAAAAAAAGTTTTATTGGAAAGCAGCCACTCCAGTATGTATTGTCTTTGGCTGCTTTTCACTTATAATGGCAAATTAGAGTGGTTGAACCATTTGGCCTTCAAAGTCTAAAATGTTTGCTATTGTATCTAGTCAAGATTTTCAATGTTGGTGAATAATTGTTCATAAAAATGTCTTATAATTTTTGTTCTGTTATCCATTATAAAGTCTCCTCTTTCCTTTCTGGTTTTGTTTGACTCCTCCTTTTTCTTAGTCTTAATAAAGGTGTATTAGCTTAGTTTAGCTTTTCAAAAACCAGGTCCATTGACAGTATTTATTATCTTCTTGTCTATTAATATCTGCTTTGATCTTTGATGTTTCTTTCCTTCTGCTAACTTTTGGCTCAGATCTCTTTATAATTTGTTGAGGTATACTGTTAGGTTATTAGATTGTTTATTTGGGATACCTCTTTACTGATATTGGTAGATAATGCAATAAACTCATCTCATCAGACAGTGAATAAATAAAATAACATGTTTATTGTTTGGCCTTTAATGGAAAAGCTTTGCCACTGCCTGCTCTAGGTGAGTATCAGGTCTCATCCATGTTACAAGTGAATAAGGAAGCTCATCCACCTCCCCCTTCCTTAAAGTACCTTACGCATTCTTCAAATGTTAGACTGGTGTTGCTAATTCTAATATGCACATTATAGAATAAATAACTATACTGAGATTCCTGCCAACATTCTCCGTCCTAAATGTAGTGGAGAATCCTGTGTTTCTCCTCCCTCACCCAGCCTTACTTCCTTCCTATAACAGTGTCTCAATTTTTCTTCAAGTCTTGACTCAACTCATTCACCAGAGTGGCTTAAGCCAATGAGTGCTTCTTATCTTCTTGGCAAAGGCACCTGGTCAGAAACTTGCAGATGATAGAAGCCAGGCCAGCCAGAGCCACTGAAACCCAGTTTCTGGATCTTTCTTTGCACTATCAGGAAAGTCTGATGTGCTAAAAGAAGTGAAGCAGTAACCCTGGAGCACTATAAAGTCCACATGATTATAGCGAGGGGCAGAGAGTACAAATGAGGACTAAGGGAGGGTCTTCTAAGGTAATTTCTGGAAGAATAATTCTTCTTTAAAAAGTAAGACATATGCAATTGGCACACACACACACACACCCTTTTCCTAACCTTCTTCCTCAAACGTTGATATGATGGCTGGAGCTGCAGCAATTATCTTACAATAATGAAGCATAAAATAAGAGAATGAAAAACAATGCATGAGAGAATCGTCTGTTGCTGGGTTCAACTGGGAAGACAGGGCTACTCTAGATACTTCAGGAATAAAGGATATAATACAAAACTATTACATGGTTTCTGGAAGGCCATGGGGACCAAAGATCAAGGAGGTGTCTGCCTGATGGTCAGGGTCAGGGAAGGACATGAAAAACCCCAGTCTCAAGGACCAAAGCCAGCAGTTCGCAAAGGCTCTGTAGGAAGCTGCACCGGTTCTCAATCATCACACAGCCTTAGTCTACAACGACTACGTCAGCGGTTCCCACACTAGTCAAAAAGACGCTGCGTAGCTTACATTTGCTCATTCTCCATCTGAAACCACTTCTGTCTGGGTCTGTCTGAAACCACTTCTCCATTTTTTTCTGTCTTCCAAATTCGGAGTGAGCTCCTCTTACAGGCAAACCCTGCAGAGATGAGAATCAGAGATGACTGTAGAAAGGCACAAAGGTGACTTGACCACAATCAAACGCAAGAGAGTGAACACAGAAGCCCTCCGACGCATTGTGGATCAACCACCTCTCTCTGGATTTTGTATTATGGGAGAGAATAAGTCCCTATTTGTCTAAGTCACTATTCATTGGCTCTTCTGTTATTTCTGGCCAAATGCATGCCTAACTGATACACCTTCCTTCTTAGGAAACCATGGGATTAGTGGACTCAGAAATGTGAACTTTCAGAAACACTAAAATACACATTGGTTAGCTTTTATGGCCTGAAATCTTGGGACTAGAGTGTATCATTCTTTCAATGGTAGCAAATAAACTATGATAATGCATCTCTCCTCTAGATGACTGGCTCATTACCAAGTACCCCCTACATGGCTTTGTTTTCCTTTCCCATGCTCCTAATGCACACTTTCTACCCCACACATATCATTTGACAAAATCCGACCTATTCTTTGAGACTTCAAGGCAATCCTTTAATTATTTATGACAATGTCCTTGATGGCTGCCTAGACACAAGCTCTTGTTCTTCGCAATGCTGTGGTGAACATCTTCTGCCTTATATCGAATTTTGAGAAAGATTAGATCACAGTAATCACCGTACTCCTCTCCCACAAGGTCGACAAGCTCTGGCCTGTGGGCACGGCTGTGTTTATTGCAGAACAGCCATGCCCACTTCCTTACACACTATCTATGACTGCCTTCATGCTACACCAGCAGAGCTGAGTAGTTATCTGAGACAGTCTGGCCCACAAAGTGGGAAATACTTACTGCGTGGCCCTTTAAAGAAAAAGTTGCAAAACGTAGATCCCTGGGATTTTAAATTGGAAGGTATTAATCATCCTCAGATTCCCAAAGTACTTAGATATTGCCTAATGTTGCAATACTGTACCTTACTGATTTCACCCCTTCTCATCCAAAGTTCTCTGTTAAATTTGTAGAAATTTTTCTCCATGAGAACTTGGGAATATCAACTTGGGGGGAAGAGGATAACTTTACCTAGTTGCTATATTAACTTAGTACGTAACAAATAAAACACAATTACGATACCATGGTGTGCACTGACTCAGTTATTCATTCAGTAAAGGTTACTGCTATGTGCCAGGTGCAGGGCTGGGGTCTGGGACTGGAGCAGTGAATGAAGAGGGGAGATCCCTTCCCTGTACTTTAGGTTGCTCTTCTGTAGTTTCACAGCCTTGCAGTGCTGTGTGGGATTCAAAGTCGTGTAGCACCGTGTATATTACAGGTACATGCAGGAAGCTACAGCAACTTGCTTGAAGCAGTCACCCGAATTACCGCTAAGAGTTGACCCAGAATCCAACTCGTAATGAACTGTCTGGGGCTCCTTGCTATGAAAGGCCTTTCCCGTTCTGAGAGCCGAGGTTGAAGCGCCAATTCTAATCTCATACAGTGTTTCTAAAATACGTTCTGAGGACTGGATGTTTCACAGTCTATTAATAGGTGTTGGGAGGAAAACAGGTTGCAGGGTCAAACAGATTTGGGCAATGCTGACTTAGATCAAGTCACTGTAGGACTTTCCAGGGCATTCAGGAGGATGGATGTGTTCACCATACATTTCCAAAGGGGGAGCTAAACCATGTAGACTTGCCAGATCAGGAGAATATTCCTTTTCTTTCTCTCAGCATGTCTTGTGGGTGAACACTCTGCAGGGTGTCTTTAGAGTAACGCAGCGGTCATAGTGGGACTGTTCCAGCCTTGAAAGTTATTTACTACACTTCCAGGAAACTAAATAAAGGTTGCTGATCACCTTGTCCTCTTTATTCCCATTGTATTAGTTACCCACAGCTGTGTAACAAATTACTCCAAACTTACAGGCTTGGGATAGTCAGCCCTGATTTCTTTTATTTTTCCCCCAGTTTCTGGAGGTCAGGAATCTGGACGCAGCTCCTCTGAGTCCCCTGACTCAGGATGAGTCCCTAGGTTGCAATCAGGGTGTCATCTGAGGTGGCAATCACTTTAAGCATGACTGAGCATCTGCTTACAAGCTCACTCCTGTGGCTGCTGGCAAACTGTGGGTCCTCATGGGTTCACGGCTAGAGATGACCATTCCTTGCCATATGGGGCCTCTTTATAGAGCTGCCTACAGCATAAGACTTCAAAGAGAAAAATGGAAATTAAAGATGTTTTGGTGTAAAACCTTTCAAATCTATGCATCATTTTTTCATGATGTGCATTTTCCATTAACTTGTTGAAGACCCCTCATATGGTTGCCTGCTTTCCCCAGAGAGCTGAGAGAGACAGGAAGAGCAAGATAGACACAGCAGCAAAGAAAGGCACAGGAGAGAGAGAAGGGAGAGTAGATAAACAAGAGGAAGAGGAAGAAGCAAAAGGGGCGGGGCGGGGCGGGGCGGGGCGGGGAGGCCATTTTTCTAAATAACCTAATTTCAGAAAGGACATCCTGGGCCAGTGTTGCGGTGCAGTGGGTTAAGCCTCCACTTGCGATGCCGGCTTGAGTCCCAGCTACTTTGTTTTGGATCCAGCTTCCTGCTGATGTGCCTGGGAAAGTTGCGGATGATGGCCCGAGTACTTGGACCCCTGCCACCCATGTGGCAGACCCCAGACTTTGGCCTCGCCTAGCCCTGGCTGTTGCGGCCATTTGGGGAGTGAACCAGTGAATGGAAGATCTCTCTCTCGCTCACTTTCCCTGCTGTGCTGCCTTTCAACTAACATAAATCTAAAAAAAAAAAAAAGGAACATCGCACCACTTTTGCAGCATATTTTGTGTAAAAGTCAATCTCTAGAGCCAGCCCAGCACAAAGTGGAGGGGATGACGCAGAGTAGGACCACCAGGTGTCAGGGATCCTTGCGAGCTATTTTAGCAGCTGCCTTCCTCACTCATCCTCCAAGGTTTCCTTCCCACTTTAGCTGCCCCTTAGTCCATCCAGCTGGTATGGCAGTGGAACAGCATGCCACAGTAGTGAACAGTAGGGAACAGGTGCTCTCCGGTTGAAAGACACAGGAGCATTCTGACAGATTCTTTTCAGGATATCCAGGGAAGTAGGCGTCACACCCTCTCTGTCACAGCGTCACTGTCACGGTTCTGGGTGTGGCAGTAGTCCCTCATAACCAAAATGCATGCGAGGGCTTCCTTTGTGCTGGGCACTGTTCTATTTATCCATCTGTTCCTTATTACAGCCGCACCAGGAGGGTACAATCCCTGTCCACACTGTCGCCAGCTGAGACTACCGAGGCTCAGAGAGGTGCAGCACCTGCGTGTCTTGGGGCGGGTTGGGGGGAGTCAGGCTTTGGTACCTGCAGGCTGTCTCCAGGCCTGTGCTCTCACCCCCACACACAACACCACTTCTCAGCAGCGGGCCCAGGAGTCCACAGGCTCACCGCCTGCTTCCTTTCTCTGCTTCTTTCTCATCTATTGGTGTCGGGGGCTACCAGGCAGGGCTCTGGCAGACGTCTGTCAGAAGGGGACAATACAAGAGTTGACTCGTCTACCCAGTCACCAGACATCTGTAAAAGTCACTCCTATGCTGGATGCTGCCAGACCCCGCAGCGCGGCGTGTCCCCCAGGAGGCGTCCTGCTGTGTGTCTCTGTGGGAGTCAGAACCCTCGCTCAGGCCTGACCACGCGTCGATAATTTAGTCTTTTCTTGGTCGTGTTTGTTTTTGCGTGTGCGTCCAGAGACAGCCTTCTAGAAAGACTCCCTCCTCCAAGTCCTTGGCTCCTGATCCCTCCTCATCAGCTGTCTGGTTTCTGCCCCTGACAACTCCACTAAAATCAGCCCTGCCGAGGTAACCGGTGAAGCCTTGCGTGCCACAGGAAGGTGCGCTTGTCAACAGTGTCCACGTCACTTCCGTGTCTGGCAACCCTGGCTGAACTTCCCTTTCCTAGCCGGGGTGGGGGGGGTGGGGGGGTGGGGGTGGGGTACGGTGACGGTGGGGGGGCCATCTCTCAGCAGCTTCCTCCACCTCTTTGATGGCTCCATCTTGGGCTCCCTGAAGGCACGTCTTCAAGCTTCTTAATTTGTGTGTTCCCTAGGGCTCTCTCTTCAACCCTTCTCTTATTTTCTCTTTGATTCCAGCAAAATTTTCTCCATGGCCACAGGGTCCCAAACTTTCATCTCTAGACAGACTCTTCCTCCTGAGCTTCAGCTCTCTAGAAGAGCCCGTTAGCCACTTCCTCTTGATGAGCCACAGGGACTTAGAATAAAACACGTCCCAAAGTGATCGGCTTCCCTCAACACCTGCTCCTTGTCCTGTGTGCCCACTTCTGAGACACCACCTCACAGCCCGATGGCCAGGCCAGATGTGCTACATTTGTCCTAAGCCCTACTTTCCCCTTGGCCTTCCATCAGTTTCTTTCCGTTCTCTAGACACCTCTTTGACCTGTCCGGTTCTCTGGGTCCCACCATCCCAGGTTAGGCACCTCCATCTGTTGCCTAAACTTCTGCAAATGCCTCCTTACTAGTCTCTCTGGTTCTATTTGCACCCTTCATACTTCATCCTTCATACTGCTGTCAAAATGTTTTTTTTGCATCATCCAATCTGATCATGTTGAAAATGCTTCAGCAGCTCCCACCTGCTTAGGGGCTGATACCTAAACTCCTTAACTAGGCAAACAAGTCCTTGATAATCT